>NC_091291.1:119567193-119876082 GCF_032444005.1 Ranitomeya imitator
ATGCCCCTGGTAGTGTAATAGGAGACCAAGTCCTTAATCTCTTTGCTAATTTCTAAAGTAGGATTATGACTTATGGGATGATATGTATCCGAATCACTCAGTTGTGCCCTGATTTCCCCCATATAATAGTCCCGGTCCAGAACCACTATCGCACCCCCCTTATCCGCCGGTTTTATTACTATTTGTTTATTCTCTTTAAGAGATAACAAGGCCTGTTTTTCTTCCACAGTAAGATTATGTTTGACATGGTAATCACCTCTCTCTATGGATTCCAATACTTTTTTTACATCATTTCTGACAAATTCTATATATGTCTCAACCGGGTGATAGACATGAGGAGGCTGAAAGGAACTACGTAACCGTAGGTTTAAATCATTCAAAGTAAATGTAGAACTAGTATGATCAGGTAACATAGAGGTAGCCGTCAAAACCTTCGAAAAATGAGCTTTAAGTCGAACATTTCTAAAAAAGCGGTGCAACTCCTGATCTAACTGAAAAGAATTGAAATGAGGGACCGGACAGAAACTCAGTCCTTTCTGTAACAGTCATTTCGGCGGGAGAAAGGCACGTTGAGGATATGTTGTACACAATGTTATTGGTGGTTTCGGTACCTGTGACCTGGTTGCCATTCTGCGTTGCTCCGATCCGCGTCCGTTGCCCCCTCCTCGTTTTCCTCTGTGTGTACGTCCTGGGCGCTGTTCTAAAAAAGTTGGGCGAGAAGAGCCAAAATCGCTCTCTGAGCTGGTGGAAAATGGACTGTAGTCCCGTCTGACTGGTCTCCGATACCTTGGGTAAGTGGAAAATTGCCATTTATATACTTGGTTACTCCTGTAGTCCTCAGTGTCCCGTAAAAATTTATTCCTTTTCCTGGTTTGCAGATTTTCACGCAAGTCGGATATAGATTTGTCGACTTTGTCCTTTAGAGACTTGAAGTCCTCTGGTGATGATGTGCTCCTGAGTTGTTGTTCCGTTGACGCAATCTTAGAATTCAACTCTGTAATTTCTTTCTGTAGAAAATCAATAGTTAATACCATTAAGTCCATGGAACATTTATTTAAAATAGCCTCAAATTTACCACAATATTCTGAATTGTCTTGGAACAGGGTGGGTCTCAATGGGACCCTAAGACCTCTCGGTATACGTTGGACTCTGTGATATTCTGCCAAAGTTATACTATGCAGATCTAAAGCTGTATAACGTCTCAGATCCTTTTCAAAATCCCTGGTCCGTAATTCCTCAGACTCAGTGACTTGTATGGCCAAGTATGATCCGAAAATCAGATCAAACTCGTGCATGCTGTGATTTTTCCACGGACAGAATTGGTCTGAGGAAAAAAATTGGACGTGTACGGCCTCACAGACTAACATTGGTGTGAGTACAATCTGATGTTTTGTCGGACGGCACTTGGGCTGAAAATACAGCCGCCTACAAGAGCCTTAGACTGGCCTAATATCTCACCTGACTAATCTAAGTATTCCCTGATCTCCCTTCCAAAAGTTTCCTAAAAATCTGGTCCCTTCTTTCATGTTTCCTCACCCTCCATGCACTTAAGAGCCCTTTGTACCTGCCCTTATACCCAGGGGCGTACATATCACGACGGCACAGGGGCCCAAAGGGTAAGGGGCCCATTTCAACCTCCAAAGCAGGGGCAATTTTGCATTTTTAGGAGCTCTGGGCTATAAGGGGCCCATATAATGTTCTTGCACAGGGGCCCATTTCTGTATGTGTCCGCCAGTGCTCATACCGATCCTGGCTGCCAACCAGTACTTGTGATCCGGAACCGCACTCCTTTGGGTAACTGCTGAATTGCCTCAGTGATACAACTTCCTGAGGCTTTTGCAACCAAAAAAAGCAGCAAAAACCGATACCTGTGTTTTTTTGCTTCATTTTTGCACTTATTTGTTGCTTTCTATGAGTGAAAAAAACCCTGAAAGGAGTGACGTTTCCAAAAATACAGCAATTTTCCAAATCAGTCAGGAACAAAAAGAAAAAAAACAAAACAATGTGTGTGCGTGAGATTTATGAAATCTCATAGCTTTTGCTGGTGCTGAAAAACGCAGCTTAAAATTTACACACACAAAAAAAAAAAACGCAGCAAAAACACAACGTGTGAACAGGGCCTAAAAGAGTTTTCAGTGCTGAGCAGATTCTCACCTGTTTATCTAAACAGAACATTCAGCAAATGTAAAACGTCATATATCTTTATTACAACTGTGTTGTTTTCACCGCTTATTCTATTCTTCTTTATTACAGCTGTGTTGTTTTCACCGCTTATTCTATTACTCTTTATTACAGCGGTGTTGTTTTCACCCCTTATTCTATTCTCCTTTATTACAGCTGTGTTGTTTTCACCGCTTATTCTATTCTTCTTTATTACAGCTGTGTTGTTTTCACCGCTTATTCTATTCTTCTTTATTACAGCTGTGTTGTTTTCACCGCTTATTCTATTCTTCTTTATTACAGCTGTGTTGTTTTCACCGCTTATTCTATTCTCCTTTATTACAGCGGTGTTGTTTTCACCGCTTATTCTATTACTCTTTATTACAGCTGTGTTTTTTTCACCGCTTATTCTATTCTCCTTTATTACAGCTGTGTTGTTTTCACCCCTTATTCTATTCTCCTTTATTACAGCTGTGTTGTTTTCACCGCTTATTCTATTCTTCTTTATTACAGCTGTGTTGTTTTCACCGCTTATTCTATTCTTCTTTATTACAGCTATGTTTTCACCGCTTATTCTATTATTCTTTATTACAGCTGTGTTGTTTTCACCGCTTATTCTATTCTTCTTTATTACAGCGGTGTTGTTTTCACCGCTTATTCTATTCTTCTTTATTACAGCTGTGTTGTTTTCACCGCTTATTCTATTCTTCTTTATTACAGCTGTGTTGTTTTCACCGCTTATTCTATTCTCCTTTATTACAGCTGTGTTTTTTTCACCGCTTATTCTATTCTCCTTTATTACAGCTGTGTTGTTTTTACAGCTTATTCTATTCTTCTTTATAACAGCTGTGTTGCTTTCACCGCTTATTCTATTCTTCTTTATTACAGCTGTGTTTTCACCGCTTATTCTATTATTCTTTATTACAGCTGTGTTGTTTTCACCGCTTATTTTATTCTTCTTTATTACAGCTGTGTTGTTTTCACCGCTTATTCTATTCTTCTTTATTACAGCGGTGTTGTTTTCACCGCTTATTCTATTCTTCTTTATTACAGCTGTGTTGTTTTCACCGCTTATTCTATTCTTCTTTATTACAGCTGTGTTGTTTTCACCGCTTATTCTATTCTCCTTTATTACAGCTGTGTTTTTTTCACCGCTTATTCTATTCTCCTTTATTACAGCTGTGTTGTTTTCACAGCTTATTCTATTCTTCTTTATTACAGCTGTGTTGTTTTCACCGCTTATTCTATTCTTCTTTATTACAGCTGTGTTTTCACCGCTTATTCTATTATTCTTTATTACAGCTGTGTTGTTTTCACCGCTTATTTTATTCTTCTTTATTACAGGTGTGTTGTTTTCACCGCTTATTCTATTCTTCTTTATTACAGCGGTGTTGTTTTCACCGCTTATTCTATTACTCTTTATTACAGCGGTGTTGTTTTCACCCCAATTCTATTCTTCTTTATTACAGCTGTGTTGTTTTCACCACTTATTCTATTCTTCTTTATTACAGCTGTGTTGTTTTCACCGCTTATTCTATTCTTCTTTATTACAGCTGTGTTGTTTTCACCGCTTATTCTATTCTTCTTTATTACAGCTGTGTTGTTTTCACCGCTTATTCTATTCTTCTTTATTACAGCTGTGTTGTTTTCACCGCTTATTCTATTCTTCTTTATTACAGCTGTGTTGTTTTCACCACTTATTCTATTCTTCTTTATTACAGCTGTGTTGTTTTCACCGCTTATTCTATTCTTCTTTATTACAGCTGTGTTGTTTTCACCCCTTATTCTATTCTTCTTTATTACAGCGGTGTTGTTTTCACCGCTTATTCTATTCTTCTTTATTACAGCTGTGTTGTTTTCACCGCTTATTCTATTCTTCTTTATTACAGCTGTGTTGTTTTCACCGCTTATTCTATTCTTCTTTATTACAGCTGTGTTGTTTTCACCGCTTATTCTATTCTCCTTTATGCCGTGAATAAAATGCCAACAATCTTCCGTTGCGGGATCTGCTATTCTCGTTATGGGTCCGGGTTTAGTACTCGCAGATTATAATGGTTTCCTGCTGCGAATATCATTTACATCAGTTTTTTTCTTATAAACACATACGTTTATACACGTGGACAAGAGCTGCACATGGCCTGAGGTCTGCAGAGTCCTAATACAGCACCTGTAGTGATCCCTCCATAGACTTCTGACTTATACAGGGGTCTGAAAATTATTCTTCTATCACATACTAATGTCAGAAGAAAAAAAAACATGCGCCTTCTTTTAGAAAAATTCATATGTGAACGTGAGCGCTGCACTCAGTAATCTCAAAATACTATTGGACAGTACAGGCCATCCAACAGATGTTGGCTTTCTGTCCGTGCTCTTCGGGGGTCCCAGTCATCACACATCCGGAAATCACTTTCCGAGGACTGACTGTGATATAGAGACTGACCGCAGTTTCTCCTAACCCAAAACTAAACAGCTCAATGGCATAATTCTAAGAAATGGCCTTGGTACTAGACTTGGGCTACACAGCAATATGTGTCCTGCAACATTGAGACCATGATGTCTCATGGGGACATTGCATCGAATGATTTCCTACGGGATCTGTCTGCAACTTACCTTAACACAGAGGTGCAAATATTTCCTGTAAACCCTCTACAAGGGCATTAATAAATATTTTAAAAAGAAGAGGGCCCAATACTGACCCCTATGGTCTCCTACTATTAACTGTGACCCAATGAGGATGGGTTCCATTAATAACTACCCTCTGTTTCCTATCTCAAAGCCTGATGTTAGCCAAGTTACACATCATAGAACGTTAGAGTTGGAAGGGACCCCCAGAATCATCGTGTCCAACCCCCGGCTCGATGCAGGATCTATTTTTCCCTGGTCATATGTCTTTCATTTTATATACCAATCTGTCTACTATAGCTTGAAAATAGTCGTGTGACATCATGACACAGACAAGTGAAAAACAGATTTTAGTGTTGTGAAGTACAAGATGGTATTTTAGCTTTTAGATAATACAATAATCGGCCAAAGTGATATATAAATCATAACAATATCCATCAACAGCAGCATTGGCAAACTAAAAAAAAAAAAGCTGAAAAACGTTTCTTAATAATTAAAAACAGCAAAAATATTTATTAAAATGTCATACAATAATGCTAATTTTTGAAATGGAGGTTTGCTATTCTGCATGCATGTCACTAATTGCCGTTAGTTAATGAATGACTCCATTCAGCCAGAGTAATTGCAGCCGTGATCTCCGGGTCAGAGGCTCGTCTCCTGCCGGTTATTACACTTCTGTAAAATGTGACCCGTGCTACAGAGGCAGCGATCATCTCGTCATACAAGGTCTCCTACAAGCTTTGGCCTGTCTCTCCCACATAACTCAAAGGTTGAGTCATCCCAAGATCAGAACCCATGTTCACCAATACATTACAATGCATTCTCACTGGCTGATCACCCACTGACCAGGACGGGCCATGACTGCCCGCCCGATAATGGATAGGTGCAACGGCGAACGTAAAAAAATGCACCTAACCCCCCAATAAACCCTCAATACAAGAGATGAGAGAATCAATGCACAGAACCCAGGTCAGTATTCTGCCACAGGAGGCATGACGGCATCTTCTGTAGGTTACCAGGCTGACGTCGGGTGTGCGTCACACCAGCTTGGCTAATCAAAAGCAGAGCCGTGGATGCCGTCACATAAGAGGCCATCTGCAGACCTGTCCAGCGGTCATGGAACACCGCCCGGGCTCATGCATGATCAATTCCCTCATCTGTACCCATGTGATGAGCGATCCTAGTGGACTAACATACTAGACATTCTGTGAATTAAGGTTAATTAGGTTTTCTAGTCTAAGAAGATGAATGTGAAATCACTCTATTTAGCCTCGTTGACATGTTTCGCCTAAACAGGCTTCATCAGGAGAACTTGGCTCGGACCCCTGATGAAGCCCGTTTAGGCGAAACATGTCAGAGGCTAGGAGTCAATCTTAATTAGCTTCTGCATCTAACAATTATTACTACATACATCCTTATACAGAGACACTAGCTAGTGCTCTGCAGCCATTAATCTAGTTAGGGGAAATAACAGCCATTTAGATAATAATGTTACTGATGGGAAACTATTAGAATCTATTGTACAGCACATATTGATCAGAATAAAAGTCAAGTTTTAATTACAAATCCCTTAAATTAGGTCTCTTTACCCTCTGGGTAGTCTGTGAGTACAATGCGCACACTGTCAGGACTCTCCAGTGTCAGGCAAATCTGCATTTGGCATTAACAACAAAAGCACAAATCGTCCCGCAAGAAAAAAAAAAAAAAAGCTGTCATACGGCTGTGTGGATGAAAAAAAAAAAAAAGGCATGGTCTGGGAAGAAGGGGTTAGGCTACGTTCACATTAGTGTTCTGCGGGGCTGCGTCGGGTGCAGCCGCGGCGACGCATGCATCATGCGCCCCTATATTTAACATGGGGGCGCATGGACATGCGTTGTCTTGCGTTTTGTGACGCATGCGTCTTTTTTGGCGCAAGCGCCAGGGCGCAGAAGACGCAGCAAGTTGCATTTTTTTGCGTCCAAAATCATGCCAAAAAAGGACGCATGCGTCACAAAACAATGCGTTTTGCATGCGTTTTTGTTTGCGTTGTGCGTTGCGTCACCGACGCAGCACCGCACAGCGCAAATGTGAACGTAGCCTTAAAGATAACCGGATCGCTGATTTAGGACAGACTGTGCCATTCCAGGCAGCTATGGGGAACATGAAAGCACAATTCCCCAAAATGTGGACCACTGCGTAAAATGTAAAGAAAACAAGAATGCAAAGATCAATGATCTCCTCACACACCATACACGGTCCATCCCCACCCCACACACGGTCCATCCCCCCACACACACACCGTGCACGGTCCATCCCCCCACACACACACCGTGCACGGTCCATCCCCCCACACACACACCGTGCACGGTCCATCCCCCCCCCCCCCACACACACCGTGCACGGTCCATCCCCCCCCCCACACACACACCGTGCACGGTCCATCCCCCCACGCACACACCGTGCACGGTCCATCCCCCCACGCACACACCGTGCACGGTCCATCCCCCCACACACACACCGTGCACGGTCCATCCCCCCCCCCACACCGTGCACGGTCCATCCCCCCCCCCACACACCGTGCACGGTCCATCCCCCCACACACACACCGTGCACGGTCCATCCCCCCCCACACACACACCGTGCACGGTCCATCCCCCCACACACACACACCGTGCACGGTCCATCCCCCCCACACACACCGTGCACGGTCCATCCCCCCCCACACACCGTGCACGGTCCATCCCCCCCCACACACACACCGTGCACGGTCCATCCCCCCCCCCACACACCGTGCACGGTCCATCCCCCCCCCCCCACACACACGCCGTGCACGGTCCATCCCCCCACACACACACCGTGCACGGTCCATCCCCCCCCACACACACCGTGCACGGTCCATCCCCCCACACACACACCGTACACGGTCCATTCCCCCCACACACACCGTGCACGGTCCATCCCCCCCACACACCGTGCACGGTCCATCCCCCCCCCACACACACACACCGTGCACGGTCCATCCCCCCCCCCACACACACACACCGTGCACGGTCCATCCCCCCCACACACACCGTGCACGGTCCATCCCCCCCACACACACCGTGCACGGTCCATCCCCCCCACACACCGTGCACGGTCCATCCCCCCCCACACACACACACACCGTGCACGGTCCATCCCCCCACACACTGTGCACGGTCCATCCCCCCCCACACACACCGTGCACGGTCCATCCCCCCCCCACACACACACACCGTGCACGGTCCACCCCCCCCACACACACACCGTGCACGGTCCATCCACCCCCACACACACCGTGCATGGTCCATCCCCCCCACACACCGTGCACGGTCCATCCCCCCCCACACACACCGTGCACGGTCCATCCCACACATACACACACCGTGCACGGTCCACCCCCCACACACACACACACCGTGCACAGTCCATCCACCCCTACACACATCGTGCACAGTCCATCCACCCCCACACACACCGTGCACGGTCCATCCTCCTCCTCCTCTCCTCTGCACAGATTCCTGAGCACAGAGTTCCAAAGCTCAGGGCTCTCAAGTCACATGACTGAAGCATGTCACACGAGCTTCTGACGTCAGCATCTTCTCCTCATACATCACGTGGTCACACACCCACTTCCCTTACCTCACGTAAGAAATTACATTTTTAGTACTGGCAAAAAAGATAGCAAAATATTATAACGTCGGTGATTTTCAAATCTTTATAGTTAAATGTGAACTATTCTTTCTCAGGTGGGGGATAAATTCGGGGCAGTTTAATGGGATATGGATTGTCCGGTTGCCCTAATCAAAGATGGCTGCCGAGGTTTCAGAATTCCCAGCAGGCAGTGGGGTCAGCTGGAGCGTTCACACTGAGGAGGAAAGAGCAGCGAGCCCAGGACTGGAAGCATGGAGAGCCGCAGCCAGCATGTGACTACAGGTACCAGCTGCACTGTGTGTATGGGGACGTACATTATATATATATATATATATATATATATATATATATATATATATATATACACTGTGCTACAGATGGACGTGTGACTGCACTATGTACAGGCTGCAGCCAGCACTGGTTGTACATGATAACCGCACATCTACAAGGTATGGAATGTCACTTGTTTTCTCTGGACCACCCTCTTATCACCTGCCCACAGTGTTAGGGGTCCGACTGCTGATACCTGCACTGACCAGCAGCACAGGCTACTTTTATCCCTGTTAGATTGTAGTGGTGGTGCCCACGCTCAGTCGCCGCGCCCCGCGCTCAGCCCCCGCGCCCCGCGCTCAGCCCCCGCGCCCCGCGCTCAGCCCCCGCGCCCCGCGCTCAGCCCCCGCGCCCCTCGCTCAGTCGCCGCGCCCCACGCTCAGCCCCCGCGCCCCGCGCTCAGCCGCCGTGCTCAGCCACCGCGCCCCGCGCTCAGCCCCCGCGCCCCGCGCTCAGCCACCGCGCCCCGCGCTCAGCCCCCGCGCCCCTCGCTCAGTCGCCGCGCCCCACGCTCAGCCGCCGTGCTCAGCCCCCGCGCCCCGCGCTCAGCCCCCGCGCCCCGCGCTCAGCCACCGCGCCCCGCGCTCAGCCCCCGCGCCCCTCGCTCAGTCGCCGCGCCCCACGCTCAGCCCCCGCGCCCCTCGCTCAGTCGCCGCGCCCCACGCTCAGCCGCCGTGCTCAGCCCCCGCGCCCCGCGCTCAGCCCCCGCGCCCCGCGCTCAGCCACCGCGCCCCGCGCTCAGCCCCCGCGCCCCTCGCTCAGTCGCCGCGCCCCACGCTCAGCCGCCGTGCTCAGCCACCGCGCCCCGCGCTCAGCCCCCGCGCCCCGCGCTCAGCCGCCGCGCCCCGCGCTCAGCCGCCGCGCCCCGCGCTCAGACGCCGCGCCCCACGCTCAGCCGCCGCGCTCAGCCACCGCGCCCCGCGCTCAGCCCCCGCGCCCCGTGCTCAGCCGCCGCGCCCCGCGCTCAGCCCCCGCACCCCGCGCTCAGCCGCCGCGCCCCACGCTCAGCCGCCGTGCTCAGCCACCGCGCCCCGCGCTCAGCCCCCGCGCCCCGCGCTCAGCCGCCGCGCCCCGCGCTCAGACACCGCGCCCCACGCTCAGCCGCCGCGCTCAGCCACCGCGCCCCGCGCTCAGCCACCGCGCCCCGCGCTCAGCCCCCGCGCCCCGCGCCCCGCGCTCAGCCGCCGCGCCCCGCGCTCAGCCGCCGCGCCCCGCGCTCAGACACCGCGCCCCATGCTCAGCCGCCGCGCTCAGCCACCGCGCCCCGCGCTCAGCCCCCGCGCCCCATGCTCAGCCGCCGCGCTCAGCCACCGCGCCCCGCGCTCAGCCCCCGCGCCCCTCGCTCAGTCGCCGCGCCCCACGCTCAGCCCCCGCGCCCCGCGCTCAGCCGCCGTGCTCAGCCACCGCGCCCCGCGCTCAGCCCCCGCGCCCCGCGCTCAGCCACCGCGCCCCGCGCTCAGCCCCCGCGCCCCTCGCTCAGTCGCCGCGCCCCACGCTCAGCCGCCGTGCTCAGCCCCCGCGCCCCACGCTCAGCCCCCGCGCCCCGCGCTCAGCCACCGCGCCCCACGCTCAGCCGCCGCGCTCAGCCACCGCGCCCCGCGCTCAGCCCCCGCGCCCCTCGCTCAGTCGCCGCGCCCCACGCTCAGCCCCCGCGCCCCGCGCTCAGCCGCCGTGCTCAGCCACCGCGCCCCGCGCTCAGCCCCCGCGCCCCGCGCTCAGCCACCGCGCCCCGCGCTCAGCCCCCGCGCCCCTCGCTCAGTCGCCGCGCCCCACGCTCAGCCGCCGTGCTCAGCCCCCGCGCCCCGCGCTCAGCCCCCGCGCCCCGCGCTCAGCCACCGCGCCCCGCGCTCAGCCCCCGCGCCCCTCGCTCAGTCGCCGCGCCCCACGCTCAGCCCCCGCGCCCCTCGCTCAGTCGCCGCGCCCCACGCTCAGCCGCCGTGCTCAGCCCCCGCGCCCCGCGCTCAGCCCCCGCGCCCCGCGCTCAGCCACCGCGCCCCGCGCTCAGCCCCCGCGCCCCTCGCTCAGTCGCCGCGCCCCACGCTCAGCCGCCGTGCTCAGCCACCGCGCCCCGCGCTCAGCCCCCGCGCCCCGCGCTCAGCCGCCGCGCCCCGCGCTCAGCCGCCGCGCCCCGCGCTCAGACGCCGCGCCCCACGCTCAGCCGCCGCGCTCAGCCACCGCGCCCCGCGCTCAGCCCCCGCGCCCCGCGCTCAGCCGCCGCGCCCCGCGCTCAGCCGCCGCGCCCCGCGCTCAGCCCCCGCACCCCGCGCTCAGCCGCCGCGCCCCACGCTCAGCCGCCGTGCTCAGCCACCGCGCCCCGCGCTCAGCCCCCGCGCCCCGCGCTCAGCCGCCGCGCCCCGCGCTCAGACACCGCGCCCCACGCTCAGCCGCTGCGCTCAGCCACCGCGCCCCGCGCTCAGCCACCGCGCCCCGCGCTCAGCCCCCGCGCCCCGCGCTCAGCCGCCGCGCCCCGCGCTCAGCCGCCGCGCCCCGCGCTCAGACACCGCGCCCCATGCTCAGCCGCCGCGCTCAGCCACCGCGCCCCGCGCTCAGCCCCCGCGCCCCACGCTCAGCCGCCGCGCTCAGCCACCGCGCCCCGCGCTCAGCCCCCGCGCCCCTCGCTCAGTCGCCGCGCCCCACGCTCAGCCCCCGCGCCCCGCGCTCAGCCGCCGTGCTCAGCCACCGCGCCCCGCGCTCAGCCCCCGCGCCCCGCGCTCAGCCACCGCGCCCCGCGCTCAGCCCCCGCGCCCCTCGCTCAGTCGCCGCGCCCCACGCTCAGCCGCCGTGCTCAGCCCCCGCGCCCCGCGCTCAGCCCCCGCGCCCCGCGCTCAGCCACCGCGCCCCGCGCTCAGCCCCCGCGCCCCTCGCTCAGTCGCCGCGCCCCACGCTCAGCCGCCGTGCTCAGCCCCCGCGCCCCGCGCTCAGCCCCCGCGCCCCGCGCTCAGCCACCGCGCCCCGCGCTCAGCCCCCGCGCCCCTCGCTCAGTCGCCGCGCCCCACGCTCAGCCGCCGTGCTCAGCCACCGCGCCCCGCGCTCAGCCCCCGCGCCCCGCGCTCAGCCGCCGCGCCCCGCGCTCAGCCGCCGCGCCCCGCGCTCAGACGCCGCGCCCCACGCTCAGCCGCCGCGCTCAGCCACCGCGCCCCGCGCTCAGCCCCCGCGCCCCGCGCTCAGCCGCCGCGCCCCGCGCTCAGCCCCCGCACCCCGCGCTCAGCCGCCGCGCCCCACGCTCAGCCGCCGTGCTCAGCCACCGCGCCCCGCGCTCAGCCCCCGCGCCCCGCGCTCAGCCGCCGCGCCCCGCGCTCAGACACCGCGCCCCACGCTCAGCCGCCGCGCTCAGCCACCGCGCCCCGCGCTCAGCCACCGCGCCCCGCGCTCAGCCCCCGCGCCCCGCGCTCAGCCGCCGCGCCCCGTGCTCAGCCGCCGCGCCCCGCGCTCAGACACCGCGCCCCATGCTCAGCCGCCGCGCTCAGCCACCGCGCCCCGCGCTCAGCCCCCGCGCCCCGCGCTCAGCCGCCGCGCCCCGCGCTCAGCCGCCGCGCCCCGCGCTCAGCCGCCGCGCCCAGCCGCCGCGCTCAGCCACCGTGCCCCGCGCTCAGACACCGCGCCCCACGCTCAGCCGCCGCGCTCAGCCACCGTGCCCCGCGCTCAGACACCGCGCCCCACGCTCAGCCGCTGCGCCCCACGCTCAGCCGCCGCGCTCAGCCACCGTGCCCCACGCTCAGACACCGCACCCCGCGCTCAGCCCCCGCGCCCCATGCTCAGCCGCTGCGCCCCACGCTCAACCGCCTCGCCACACGCTCAGCCCCTGCACCCCACGCTCAGCCCCTGCGCCCCGCGCTGAGCCCCTGCGCCCCACGCTCAGCCGCCGCGCCCCACGCTTTCCAGCTGTGCACCAAACATGCAGTAATGAGAGGGGAGGAGAAAGACAATGAAGCGAGGAGGCAGCATTCTTTTCCGGGCAGGGTCCGCCACAGAGCCTGGAAGAACTCATTTACATAAAGCGCTAAAAATGTTTCTATAACAAGGCATTGTTCATGAGGCATACAGGGAGGACTGGTGTCAGCTGCCTACAACCTGCGTGCCCATACTAACAGGTCAGATCACCCCTCCTGAGCCGTCTATATGGGCATGTAGGTCATAGGAAGCTGAATAAAGTGATAGCTTGATATTTGCGATCTGATCTTTTATTCCAGAGATATTTACGCTTTTCTTTATATGTAAATGAGCTGTTAAGATCTATGGGCCGGACATAGATCTCCCCGAGACTCCACCTCCAAAGCTTATGATAAATGAAAGGCGGCGTTACCAGTGTGAGATGTGTAGATCCGGAGAGCGGACTGTCAGTCATTACATGTCTCACATTGGTAACGCCTCATTTTATTAAAAATAAGATCTGGAGGCACATTGTCATAGAGATCTATATCCGGCTCATAGATCTCAACAGCTCATTTACATATAAAGAAAAAAACGTAAATTACTCTGGAATAAGACATCGCATCGCAGACACAAAGATATCATTTCATTCAGCTTCCTATGACCTACATGCCATATAGACGGCTCAGGAGGGCTGATCCTGCTGACAGATTCCTTTAATGCTGAATAATTGTATAACATGATGCTGACACCTATGTACTCCTATGCATTGTACTATTTCTTTTATTGGATGTGTGATAATTCAATGATCAAAATATATTATTTTTTTTTTAGTGAGTCTCGTAGAAAGTAGTTCAAATCCATCCGGGGTCCAACTTGTCAGCACTTATCAAACCAATCGTATAGGGGACCCCTCCAACCTTGTGGAACTGGCTCAGCAGGTGCAAAAGGTCAGTATTTTAGGTAGTAATAAAATCCCAAATTTGAGTAACACCCTCATGGTTTTAAGTATGAGTGTTTTCTGCATTTATTCAAACTCGCTGCATCAGACTATGTTCACACCCTGCTGCTGTACTAGGTGGTTTCACACGTCTGTATATGGATAGTTTTTGTACAATTAAAATAAAGAATGATTTGTAAAGCCACAATATGGATGGGCATATATTACACTCTAAGGCTATGTTCACACGTTGCGTTTTTGCTGCCTCTTTTTTCATGCAAATTTTAAGCTGCATTTTTCAGCATCAGCAAAGGCTATGACATTTCCAAAATCTCGTGCAAACACCTTGTTTTATTTTTCCTGAACGATTTGGAAAACTGCTGTTTTTGCAAACTGCAGCACGTCACTTCCTGCAGCACGTCACTTCCTGCAGCACGTCACTTCCTGCAGCACGTCACTTCCTGCAGCACGTCACTTCCTGCAGCACGTCACTTCCTGCAGCACGTCACTTCCTGCAGCACGTCACTTCCTGCAGCACGTCACTTCCTGCAGCACGTCACTTCCTGCAGCACGTCACTTCTTTCAGCACGTCACTTCCTGCAGCACGTCACTTCCTGCAGCACGTCACTTCCTGCAGCACGTCACTTCCTGCAGCACGTCACTTCCTGCAGCACGTCACTTCCTGCAGCACGTCACTTCCTGCAGCACGTCACTTCCTGCAGCACGTCACTTCCTGCAGCACGTCACTTCCTGCAGCACGTCACTTCCTGCAGCACGTCACTTCCTGCAGCACGTCACTTCCTGCAGCACGTCACTTCCTGCAGCACGTCACTTTTTGCAGCACGTCACTTTTTGCAGCACGTCACTTCCTGCAGCACGTCACTTCCTGCAGCACGTCACTTTTTGCAGCACGTCACTTTTTGCAGCACGTCACTTTTTGCAGCACGTCACTTTTTGCAGCACGTCACTTTTTGCAGCACGTCACTTTTTGCAGCACGTCACTTTTTGCAGCACGTCACTTTTTGCAGCACGTCACTTTTTGCAGCACGTCACTTTTTGCAGCACGTCACTTTTTGCAGCACGTCACTTTTTGCAGCACGTCACTTTTTGCAGCACGTCACTTTTTGCAGCACGTCACTTTTTGCAGCACGTCACTTTTTGCAGCACGTCACTTTTTGCAGCACGTCACTTTTTGCAGCACGTCACTTTTTGCAGCACGTCACTTTTTGCAGCACGTCACTTTTTGCAGCACGTCACTTTTTGCAGCACGTCACTTTTTGCAGCACGTCACTTTTTGCAGCACGTCACTTTTTGCAGCACGTCACTTTTTGCAGCACGTCACTTTTTGCAGCACGTCACTTTTTGCAGCACGTCACTTTTTGCAGCACGTCACTTTTTGCAGCACGTCACTTTTTGCAGCACGTCACTTTTTGCAGCACGTCACTTTTTGCAGCACGTCACTTTTTGCAGCACGTCACTTCCTGCAGCACGTCACTTCTTGCAGCATTTTTTTCATCCATAGATGAATAGTGCCTTTTCCTACTTTTTTTTCTTTTTCTTTTTTTTTTTAGTTGCGCCATTCAAAAAAAAAAAAAAAAAAAAAAAACAGAAAAAGTGTGACCATGCACTAAGCCTCTATGTACAAAGCTCCCATGTGTACATTTGCTCTAGTCCATGTTCACACTTTGCTCTCATAGTCGCTGCAGTTTTGCAAAACTTCTGCGAGTAAATGGGGCAGACATATCAAGTGCAGCACAAATAAGTCTTTTAATGGGGTCTATTGTACCTTCTGCCAATGTATGCATGATCCAAACCATGGGGGCCATGCACCCCAATAAGCAAGTCAGTTGAGAACTGATCTGTCAATATTTATAGGGGTTTTCCACATTTGGGGCAAATTATTATTATTAATAATTTTTTTACTGCTTATTTTTCAATTACCTAGCATTATTTTTTTTTTTTTTTTGCACCATTAGCTTCTATTGCTGGCTTCAGAATGAGTGAACTGAGAATCCATCAGTGAGCTCGTTCTGATGAGAAAAAAAAAAAAAAAAGGTAACAAATTCTGTCTTTTTCCGAGCTCCTCTCAGCTTATTTATGACGTCATCATAGTTGGATTTGCAGGAAAATAAGGAGTCTGTAAAAGCCAATCGGTGCCACATTTGTAATGGGATCCAATTGCGAAAATGATTTTTAGCCCCAAAGACATGCATATAGGTAAAAAAAAAATAAAAATTATATATATATATATATATATATATATATATATATATATATATATATATCCCCATAGGTGGATAAGGAGTGATTGGACGTGTTCTTAGCACATATTTCTTTCTTCTTCTCTCCCACCCTATAGGCAGACGACTTCATACGGGCCAATGCCTGCAACAGATTAACGGTCATAGCGGAGCAGATCCGGATTCTGCAGGAGCAGGCGAGGAAGGTGAGACGGGAACGCAGGGGTTTCCCACCATAGCGAGGCATGCCGTATTGCTAGGCTATGCTATTATTTTCAGATTTATGGGGCTGCAGCTCTAGATAAAGCATAATACCAACTACATCAGATATGAAATGTATATCTATCATCCTATAAAACTGGTGTACTTACTTTGAAACTACAAGTCAGCATAACTGAATAATTTTGATAAAAATGCGCTTTTTATGAGGAGCTCGTTTTAATTTCAAGAGCAATTCTGACGTGGATTTTCAAAGGAAGTACAACAGCCTCATCCAGTCCAAGAGTTATATAATGACATGTGCCGTTTATTTTGTGAAAAAATTAAGGTTAAATCAGATCTATAACAGTGATTCTGATGACCCCTGCTTCACTGACGGGCTTCAATGTATTTTTTTTTAATTTTACGTGATATTTAGATGAACATGATATTATCTGCTATTAATGACCTTCCATTTCTGCAGGTATTAGAAGAAGCCAAGAGAGACGCTGATTTGCACCACGCCGCCTGTAACGTGGTGAAGAAACCGGGGAATATCTACTACCTGTACAAGCGGGAAAGCGGGCAGAGATACTTCTCCATTCTCTCTCCGAAGGTAACGCCTGGTGTTTGCTCTCAGACAATCCCTCCATATATTGTAGCTGTCGATCAGCCGTGGGGACTCGGACATATTATTCAAGCACGCCGAAGTCACTCGGTTAGGACCGGAGCATGCTCAGATAACACCTTATCCCAGCACATTTGCTCATCACTAATTATCAGGAGGTGATCAGGGCCATCACGTCTATTGATACTTTTCAGGCGGCATGTCTGAGCAGCGGATGTTGGGCACTTGTCCTATATGTTAGACTAAGACACATCCATGATGCCCGCCGATCATGCAGATCCAAGTAGACGTGACGTCACCGGCCCTGTTCACCTCTCACACAAAACTGAACCGGAGTACCCCTTTAATTCTCATAGGCCTATGTAATAATCACTTGCCTGGTGCATGGATCCGATAGATCATAGAATGTTAGAGTTGGAAGGGACCACCAGGGTCATCGTGTCCAACCCCCTGCATCTCAGACAGATATCTGCCCAACCTCTGTTTGAAGACTTCCATTGAAGGAGAACTCACCACCTGTCATGGCCGCTTGATCCACTCATTGATGAGGGTCTACAGTGCTAGACGGACCCATAAAGGTCACTATTGTGCTATGTAATCCCAGAGGAAGGTTGTATTGGTGGGGTCTGGCTCCTGACAGAAGCCCTGTGCTGCTTTGATCCCCTCTGGGACGGAAAGCGGAGGGGTGCACAGTCTTATACTGTATACAGATCCATATACTAAGCAGCTCCCAGGCGAAGGGGCGGCCATGAGCAGAGCAGACTGGTTTTGTAAGTCTTATTTTTTGTCTTTTTTTTTCACCCTTTTATAGGACTGGGGTCCGAGTTGTCCTCATGAATTTCTTGCCGCTTACAAACTCCAACACGACATGTCCTGGACGCCCTTCGAGAACATCGAGAAGCGAGATGCAGAAATTAACATTATTGATAAATTACTCAATGACCAGATCGCTCTTCCGTCAAGTGCGGAGCCCAACTTTAAGGGGCTGACTAACTGACCTGACCTATGTATGCAACCACGTCCATGTGGACCCTTTACCAAACCCAAGACCTTATCTGCTCCCCGGCCCCATGGACGGCGATCCCTTACCAGCAATGGGATCTAGTGATTGATCTTAAATACGACCTCGTTATATAGAGAATTCTGCCTATAAATGTATATGGCGATGATGGCCGAGACTGCGGACCTGATTTTATGTCATAATATGCACATTTTAATGGTTTTATGTTGACAGAATCACATTTTCCACTGACAATTTTTTCAGTTTAATTCTGTTTATAAAGCTGGTTACCCATTGAAAAGGGTATATCAATGGCTACGTGCCAAGATGGGGAGGGTGGTCTTCATCCTTCTGCCTGGTATAACAGTGGAATGTAAGCCTTGCTATTTTATGAAGTGAAATAGGGGGTGCAGGTTGTGTATTTCGGTGGTCTTTTACTTAGGCACGGGACAGTAGTTTTGTACCCCCACCGTCTTACCCTTAGTAAACTAAATATATGCAAAGAGAACAATTTCAGCTTTTCATAATGTATTAAAACTTATCTAATCGGATGGAACATTAGTAACAAGTGTCTAAAATGTGTTTAAAAAACCCTGGAGATCGCTTTCTACATGGCGGACTATGGATATATTAACGGGGTTGTCCAGCTCGCCTCTATTGAAAGGAATGGGGCCGAGCTGATGTACTGCAAACTTTATTAAAGTTTTAAAGAAACTTAGAAAACTTTTTGGCTTTTACAGAAAGCAAACACCTTTTTTTTTTAATCTTGCAATTGGGAATATCTTTTGGCTACAAACTTCTGTTCTGGCCATAAGTCATCCTGGAAAGAAATGATCAGATCGATTCGCGGGACTCTGGACCACAGACAAACCCAATTCTGGCTAATAAAAGCAGAACAGGCAGGTAGTTAGGTATTACCTGCCAGTACGCTCACACTAAAAATCCTCCAGGAGTCCCAGGTTACCCCCTTTAAGACTGGCACGTGCTATGGCAGTCTTAGTGGATCACCCCCAAAGTCTGCAGTGACTTTCATTGTCAGAGCGGGCACCTACCCCGAGACTGAGCAGCTGGGCACAGACATGGTCATGTATTCTAGCCATTGATTTCCTGGATATATATTGTTGACACATTGCGTTTTAGAGTGCCCTCTGCTGGACAAATAAGTGTGCTACTACTACGTGCTGGAGCTGCCTGCAATTCACATGAACGCGTCTGGCCCGTAAATCGGACCACTGTAGGGAGTGCTGGGATTTTTCTTTTCCCTATGAAAACCGTTGGTCCATTTTGGGAAACTGGCTATAATGGGTGTGTGCGCGCTCTCTCCATGGGTGGTCTGCTGTGCCCACGTCTATATAATATGTGCACCTGAATGACACTTTCACTGCCATCATCTGTACTCCATGTGAGTATATTCTGATATCAATGGTCTTTTAATTTCTGTAAAAGAACAAACAAATCCCTTGATAAAGTCATTTGCAAAGTTTCATAACTTTCCATGCAGGATAAAATTATTTAGAAAATGAAAGTTTAGGTTCATGTTAAAAGGTTTATCTGGATGGGATTATTTTTATTTCAAAAACAAAACCCCCTCACTTGTTACATTTCCCACCGCTGAAGCTCAATCCTTGAATGTCCTTCTTTACTTCGATGCAGTAATAGCATCTTGTGCATCCACATGATTGTTGCAGCGGTCTTGTGCAGTCACTGTTAGCATCACTGCTGAGGCCAGTGATTGGCTGCAGCAGTCATGTGGATGTACATGATATCGTCGCTGCAGGTGAGTAAACAAGGACTGGAGGACCACCTTCCCATCTACTTGTTTTCTATCTATACCAGCCCTTCTTTGTGAATGAAGCCAGAAGTAAAACAAGTAGATGGGAAGGTGTAAGCCCCACTATGAAGCCCCCCGCACCTGTACAAAGTCCGAACAGTCGCTCTCTGCGGCCAGCCACTTTAATTCCCCAAATATTCACTAGATGGATGTCAGTTTGGCTAGTAGCTACCCTGGTGCCTGTCCCAGATACAGGCAAGCTCACTCTGCTGAGGATATAATGGAGGGCTATCCTTCAGCCATGCGTCCTGCTTTAGTTTAGGATGCAATGATACCTGGAATTTGGTCTGGAGACCACGTGGGCAACGCCACAAAGAGGCCTTCACAAGGGAACATCACACCAGTGCTACTCCCGGGATTATTGTCAAGGACCTCAAACTGTACTTGGAACTGAGACCCTAAATATGCCTGTCCCTGGGGTACTCTTGAAGGTAGAGAGGCCTGAGTCTCTGACCTTTCTGTGCTCCTGTTAACCCCTGATATGTCCCTTCCTCACCTCATGAGACCCGGGTCAGAACTAGAAGGCAAACAAGACACAAAGACAAAACAGGGACAACAGAAAGCAACAAACATACAAACACTAAAAGATAAAGGGCTATATAGGGAAGGATAGGAATGTACCAACCAAATGGGAATAGGACAATGAGGAAAGCATACACTCCAAAACAGCACGCAACAATCTCCAGTAGTAAGAACAATCTCCTATTCAGCAGAGTGTTTCCTAAGAGCAAGGAAGCAAAGGTTTCACAGGCAAGACAGAGAAGGACTGGTCAGGTTTTATAGGGAGA
Organism: Ranitomeya imitator; assembly: GCF_032444005.1. NCBI lineage: Eukaryota > Metazoa > Chordata > Amphibia > Anura > Dendrobatidae > Ranitomeya > Ranitomeya imitator. The sequence continues at coordinate 119,587,452 of NC_091291.1, forward strand.
GGTAATGACCAGATCAGAAGCAGCTGAAATGGGGCTGCAAGTTTCTGGCCAGAATAGAAAGGGTCATTAACCTCTTCAACACTAAAGGAAACCAAATCCATTTAACATGGGACGCAGGCTAAATGGAAGATCTGCAATTCTCAATACTGTAGTGCTCTTCTAACCCCAGATCTCCCAAGGACATGACACATTTGTGACAATTATGTTGGGGGTAGTATAATATACGGGATCCGGACCCCTCAAGTCTTCATTCCAGGTGCACGAACAGCTCGGCATTACATTTAGTCATGGAAAAGTGGTACGGCCACAGACAGAAGAGGCCCCTGTGCAAGAGCAATATATGGGCCCTTTGCAGTCCATTAGTTCAATTCCCTGTTTGGAGGCGAAAATGGGCCCTCTTACCTCTTGGGCCCCTGTGTGGGCTCTGGTTGTACTAATGTGTCCTCCTTTGGGTATGGCCATTTCTCCGAAGTGTCCCAGGAGCCATTTTTTTTACCCGACAATGCCAGGGCGCATATTGCTCATGGTACTATTAGCAGCTTGTGTGGCCTTATCGTCCTACCATGGTCTGCAGGGTCTCCGGCCTCGTCTCCCATGTTGACGGAAATTTTACAGGAGCTGCCAGCGGTGGATCTTGATGATTTGCCCAAGTGCATTCACCTCGGTAGAACATTCCTCATACAACCGTTAATAACCTAATAGCAGCCGAGGCGCTAACTGCCAGCATTTCTATACGTGGCTCATACTAAAGACTGAATAAATTGAAATGTTATGAGAATGTAGTTACCATTTTTTTTTATCATGTGCCGATCATTAACATGCTTTTGATAAAGTATCTGACACTATCCTTATTGAAAAAATGTAATATTGACACGGCTACGGTTAGGTGGATTCATAACTGGCTGAGTGATCGGACCCAAAGAGTGGTGATAAATGGCTGCACACCCAGTTAGAAGAAGGTCTCAAGTGGGGTGTGCAACTAACAGAATGGTTTTTAACAGGAAGAAATGCAAAGTCTTACATCTGGGCAAGAAAAATGAAAAAAGCATATACAGAATGGGAGGAATAGGGCTAAGCAACAGCACGTGTGAAAAAGACTTGGGGATACTAATAGATCACAGGCTGCACATGAGTCCACAGTGTGATGCAGGATATAGACCCTATAAATATCACACCTTAAGGGTCTAAACTGCAGGATCTGAAATTTAATCAGAAGTGATATTTGGGATGCTCGGTGCACCCTTGGTGTGGCTAAGAGGCTCCGTGCATCTTCCTACCCACAGGTTTTGCATGTCCCTGCCTCCCTCACTGGTGACTGACAGCACAGATTTGCTTGGACAGAGAACTGTCTGCAAAGTAAGCGCAGGCCATCGCTGTCAATCACAAGTGATGCGGTGGGGACATGCAAAACCACTGGGCAGATCTGGGCACTGAGCTTCTTGGCCACACCGAGGGTGCACCGATCACCCTAATTAGCATATCTGATTCCACTATGGCCTCTGCAAAAGGGAGGCAGCGATTTTAACACTAGAAGGAGCAATTTTTACAGGCGATAGATCTTCTATAAGGATCTATGCTTAGTTTTAGAGAAGACTCCCTCTAAAATACGCCATATTTGTCAAACACCATGAGCCAATACAGCGTCCTCTGCCAATAACTGCAATGGGGTGTCTTATTGCATTGTTTTTCTCGCATGCACCCAATTAAAGCGTCAGGTTGGTGTTGCTATACTGATTACAATGATAACTGGTGATGAAATCCGTCTTGTGGTTGTTGTTGTTTAACTCAAAACTGAAAATAAAGATTAATGAGATTCTCGTGCTCCGGGGGCGGCCTGTGGGGGGTATTCATAATGCAGGCTGATCCCTCACTGATCGGCCCCCTAGCTTACATAATGAATATTATATATACATACTGAAAAAAAACCCTTCTGAGGCAGGGGCTGGCCGTGGCCCCTGCTCTGCAGCATTATCCCATGTTTAATGTGTTAATAAATGTGCTTGAGGTTATCCTGATAGCATAAGAAAAACAAATCAATTTTAAAATGGCGCCGGCACAGTAGCAGCTATTGGATCACCTCTATATACACAGATAGCTACTACTGCGCCGTGGGCGCCATTTTAAAATTCATTTTTTTGTATTCCATCAGGATAACCTCAAGCACATTTATAATTAACACATTAAATATGTGATTATCCTGCAGCCCAGGGGCCACGGCCAGCACCCGCCTGCAGAAGGTTTTTTTTTTCTATATATATATATATATATATATATATATATATATATATATATATATATATATATATTCATTATTTAAACTAGGGGGCCGGTCAGTGAGGGATCACTGTCAGCAGGCTGCATTATGAATACCTAATCAGTGCACCAGATGCAGACCCCCCACAGGCCGCCCCGGAGCAGATCATTAACACAAAACTGAAAATAAAGACTAAACAACAACCACAAGACGGATTTCATCACCAGGTATCATTGTAATCAATATAATGGCGCCAACCTGACACTGTAGGTTAGTGCGCACAATCCTGCTGACAGATTCCCTTTAAATAAAGAGACTAGCACTCGCTACAATTTTTTTTTCCCATACAGTCAGTATGGAAAAAGGGTCAAGTGAACTAATGTATTAATATTGGTGCATGTGCTGCCTGTTTTCCATATGACAGCACTCTGACCGAAAACACATTGGTGCAAACATACCCTAAAGGTGGGGAACCTCCTACGAAGTCCCTACCATCTAATACAAAGCCCCTCCTAAGGGGTCCCACCACACCCCTACAAGGTTCCACTTGCAAGGTCCCTCCTCCCCCTATGAGGTCCCTCATTCGAGGTCCCCCTTTCGAGACCCCACCTCCATCCTTCGAAATCCCCCTTTCGAGGCCCCACCTCCATCCTTCGAGGTCTCACCTACAAAGTCCCACCTCCATCCTTCGAGGTCCCCCTTACTAGGTCCCACCTCCATCCTTTCAAGGCCCCACCTCCATCCTTCAAAGTCCCCCTTTCAAGGCCCCACCTCCATCCTTCAAAGTCCCCATTTCGAGGCCCCACCTCCATCCTTCAAAGTCCCCCTTTCGAGGCCCCACCTCCATCCTTCAAAGTTCCTTTTTCCAGGCCCCACCTCCATCCTTCGACGTCCCCCTTTCAAGGCCCCATCTCCATCCTTCGAGGTCCCCCTTACGAGGCCCCACCTCCATCCTTCAAAGTCCCCCTTTCGAGGCCCCACCTCCATCCTTCAAAGTTCCCCTTTCCAGGCCCCACCTCCATCCTTCGACGTCCCCCTTTCAAGGCCCCACCTCCATCCTTCAAAGTCCCCCTTTCAAGGCCCCACCTCCATCCTTCAAAGTCCCCCTTTCCAGGCCCCACCTCCATCCTTCGACGTCCCCCTTTCAAGGCCCCATCTCCATCCTTCGAGGTCCCCCTTACGAGGTCCCACCTCCATCCTTCAAAGTCCCCCTTTCAAGGCCCCACCTCCATCCTTCAAAGTCCCCCTTTCCAGGCCCCACCTCCATCCTTCGACGTCCCCCTTTCAAGGCCCCATCTCCATCCTTCGAGGTCCCCCTTACGAGGTCCCCCTCCATCCTTTCAAGGCCCCACCTCCATCCTTCGAGGTCCCCCTTACGAGGTCCCACCTCCATCCTTTCAAGACCCCACCTCCATCCTTCGAAGACCCCCCTACGAGGCCCCACCTCCCGCCCTTCTACAAGTCCCTTAGCCCTAATAAGGTCCATCCCCATGAACAACTGGTCTTTATAACGAAAGGAGCTGAAGGATAAAATAAATGAACCAATACACAAGATCATTATTTACTCCAAATGTTTCATTCTAAAATGCATTTTCTTATTAAACATTTTACCAAAAAATATATACTAGTTTTTATATTTATATCAGCATACGAAATAAAACTTTTGCCGCCTAGAAAAGCTACAATAGATGCCGCCAGCTCTAAGGCGAATGCAGCAAACACTTCGATTTTGCATAGGAGCAATGTCTTTGGTCACGTGTTGCTTGACACATCCAGTAGATGATCGTTCATGTATGGCAGTAGCTTCCAGTTATCAGTTCTGATATGGAACTGTGCGGTGCCATCCTGAACTTTGGCAATCATCAATATGTGGAACCTCGGGGGCAGGACTATACCAATCTTGTACTCACCATCATGATGGGACGCAACATATTTGGAGAAATGAGACACCACAACATCACCAAGAGACGACTCGGACATCTCGGAGCAGAACGTGCTTTCTTCGTTATCTTTCCCATCATCTGATTTTAGGGTGAGCCAAAGCTTCTCAAAGAGGTGGCATCGGGCATTCGGGTGGCAAGACGTGGGCAATGGGAATGGGGCAAATAGTTCTGGGAATGAAATAGGTAGTGGATCAAGTTGTGTATGATAAGTCAATCCATCCTGTGTGCTAAATGTGGCATTCACAACGAAGTAGGTCGGATGAGGGTCGTTTGGGACTAAGTTGACCGTGACCATCAGTGGCTTTCGACCAACATAAAGGTAGGGAACATGGAAATTGCCTAATGGTTCATAAAAACCATCTGCTACCTCAAACTGGAGAATAATACAGAGCACCTTTTGGTACTTTTCTTCAACATCACCTTTGAAAGTCAAGTGATAATTCAAGGCGAGCAAGGAAGTTCGATGATTGGCAAGTTGCTGGTAATGTTCTTCGATCGTGTATTCTGTCTCTTGATAGTCCTCCTTAGATGCTTCCGGATAAGTTGGTAAACCCTTTGTCTGATTATAAACCGGACATAACTGGAGAATGTTCTTCGCACTATGAACAGTCAGTAGGATGGAGAAGTTTTCACTTTCTGACATAATCGAAGACAAGGACCTTTCTTTGGTTTGGCCATCAATAGGAGACATGTTGAGGACTTTCCCAAGCTTCTCCTCAGAGACATTGGTAAGGAGAATAAAATATAAGCGTGATCGGTCTTGAATATCAATGTCTGAAAAATGATGCGTTATGTATTGTAACAGATCCGCCAAAGACATGAACACGTTATCGAGATGTTCATGTTGGAGGACATGTTTGCACACAGACAACAAAGCATTACCCAGTGCCCAGTCTCCCTTAAGAAACAGATCAAAGCGAGTCACCACCTTCCTCAGGAACTTTACTGTACGAGTCTGTGGAATGGTGTTCTCCTGAGCTACTCTCGAGAGAACCTTAAGATGCCACGGAAGGTTCTTCCTAGTCGTCCCATCCACAGGAAGGTCCACTATTTGCTTCTGTAAAGCTTTGGCCAGAGATACTGGCCAAGCCTGAAACTCCAGGAGGATCTGAGTCTGATTAATCAAGTTAATAAAATAAGGAGCCAAAGTGCTGTTGTTCTTGTAGAGGTCAAGGAGACTTCTGGTCAGATTCTCCATGTGCTGCTCGCAAAAATGAAAGTATCGCACGAATAGGTAGGCGGCACGGAAAAAAGTGGCAGTGACCTCCCTGCTGGCGTTTTTGTCCACCATGCTATACAGAGACATGAGGTGTTCGAGTAAGTATCCTATGCCCCTCTCGGCATGAAAGCCTTCATTTTCCAGATAAACCATGCTCAGCAAATTCTGCCTGCAGAGCATTGTGTGGCAATCGTCGAAGATGTTGGGGAACAGGGATGAGGTCATTTGGACAGTGAGAAGAACGGGCAGGTTCTCGCCAGGGTTGGAGTTGAGGGGTCTGTTCTCTGGAAAGTGCAATAGGCAGTCTAGATAAAATAACTTGACGGGCGTAGACAGCAACGGGTGCAGCGTCATGCCCACCAGCCTCTGAAGGAGGAAGTGCTCGTCCTCCGCTGTGAACAGACTGTCTGTAAACACCGCTTTCATCTGCAGGATACTGTGAAAGCACGCTATATCCTTTGTGCCAAATAACCGTACAAGCTGAGACTTAAAGATGGCGGGGGATATGGTGCGGACCATAGCCACCACCTGTATGACTTGCCAGAATAGGGTGTTTTGGCACACGGGTGTAAGAAGATAAGAGTCCTCCAATAAAAGAGCCAGGGTGGATTTTAGTTCTTTGGTCTCGTTGCTGGACGGGAGCAGGAACAGTTGGTCACCCGACGCAGCTCGTAACTCCTTCATGTCTTTTGTGGCACTCCATAGGAAGCTGCCATTGCTCATCAGCATCTGTTTTATGGCTCCGGTAGAAGGCCCGTCATTCTGCGCCAAGAGCTGAACGGCGTTCTTCAAGGCTATGCTGTACAGTACTATGTAGGACTGATGCGCGCTGCTAACCTCTTGTTGTTGCAGGGTGTATAACTGCTCTAGTCTCTGAGAAAGCAGCCCAGGGTAGCAATTTTCCAGTTCCCGCAGGCATTCGCAGGCCGTGATCCGCAGAGGCCTGTTGGCCGCCCCCTGCTTCTTGTCATTGACGTCCGATATGATGTGCATCAGCAGCGAGGCGAAGTCTTGTGCGGCTTTGCAATTCAAATTGAAGTTATCAGTGGTGATCAAAACGGTCTCGACTGCTAACAGGAGGTGGCATCTTAGGGGTATACTCTTTGAGGACGACGAGACTTGTTGTAGAATATTTAGCAGGATTTCCGAGGTGACCTCGCCCGATGCCTTCTCTGAGCACAGAATCGTAGGAAATTCTAAGAACAGATTCAGCATTAATACCTGAAATATGAAAATGGATTTATTAGAAACACGACAAGAGACAATAGTAAGTCAGCGCATGTCGGATGAGATATAGCGAGAGGTTTGTGGTCTTAGGTCTTCAAACTGCATGGCCTACACTCCCCTGTGTCTTCCTATGTACGGTGCAATCTTGAAATTACATACAGGGGTTTTCTATGGTTTATGACGAGTTAGAAATACTGACATACAGGTCCTTCTCAAAAAATTAGCATATAGTGTTAAATTTCATTATTTACCATAATGTAATGATTACAATTAAACTTTCATATATTATAGATTCATTATCCACCAACTGAAATTTGTCAGGTCTTTTATTGTTTTAATACTGATGGTTTTGGCATACAACTCCTGATAACCCAAAAAACCTGTCTCAATAAATTAGCATATCAAGAAAAGGTTCTCTAAACGACCTATTACCCTAATCTTCTGAATCAACTAATTAACTCTAAACACATGCAAAAGATACCTGAGGCTTTTATAAACTCCCTGCCTGGTTCATTACTCAAAACCCCCATCATGGGTAAGACTAGCGACCTGACAGATGTCAAGAAGGCCATCATTGACACCCTCAAGCAAGAGGGTAAGACCCAGAAAGAAATTTCTCAACAAATAGGCTGTTCCCAGAGTGCTGTATCAAGGCACCTCAATGGTAAGTCTGTTGGAAGGAAACAATGTGGCAGAAAACGCTGTACAACGAGAAGAGGAGACCGGACCCTGAGGAAGGTTGTGGAGAAGGACCGATTCCAGACCTTGGGGAACCTGAGGAAGCAGTGGACTGAGTCTGGTGTGGAAACATCCAGAGTCACCGTGCACAGGCGTGTGCAGGAAATGGGCTACAGGTGCCGCATTCCCCAGGTAAAGCCACTTTTGAACCATAAACAGCGGCAGAGGCGCCTGACCTGGGCTACAGAGAAGCAGCACTGGACTGTTGCTAAGTGGTCCCAAGTACTTTTTTCTGATGAAAGCAAATTTTGCATGTCATTCGGAAATCAAGGTGCCAGAGTCTGGAGGAAGACTGGGGAGAAGGAAATGCCAAAATGCCTGAAGTCCAGTGTCAAGTACCCACAGTCAGTGATGGTGTGGGGTGCCATGTCAGCTGCTGGTGTTGGTCCACTGTGTTTCATCAAGGGCAGGGTCAATGCAGCTAGCTATCAGGAGATTTTGGAGCACTTCATGCTTCCATCGGCTGAAATGCTTTATGGAGATGAAGATTTCATTTTTCAGCACGACCTGGCACCTGCTCACAGTGCCAAAACCACTGGTAAATGGTTTACTGACCATGGTATTACTGTGCTCAATTGGCCTGCCAACTCTCCTGACCTGAACCCCATAGAGAATCTGTGGGATATTGTGAAGAGAAAGTTGAGAGACGCAAGACCCAACACTCTGGATGAGCTTAAGGCCGCTATTGAAGCAACCTGGGCCTCCATAACATCTCAGCAGTGTCACAGGCTGATTGCCTCCATGCCACGCCGCATTGAAGCAGTCATTTCTGCCAAAGGATTCCCGACCAAGTATTGAGTGCATAACTGAACATTATTATTTGTTGGTTTTTTTTGTTTGTTATTAAAAAACACTTATTTGATTGGATGGGTGAAATATGCTAATTTATTGAGACAGGTTTTTTGGGTTATCAGGAGTTGTATGCCAAAATCATCAGTATTAAAACAATAAAAGACCTGACAAATTTCAGTTGGTGGATAATGAATCTATAATATATGAAAGTTTAATTGTAATCATTACATTATGGTAAATAATGAAATTTAACACTATATGCTAATTTTTTGAGAAGGACCTGTACCCTTAAAAGGGTTGTTTGGCCTTGGGTACAAGTCTGCAGTTACGCTATGTGACTGCAGACTTGTAAATCCTTAGAGTGCGCAGTGTGCAAACTGTCAAGCTTCTTAGGTTCCGATGCCGTGAGCAGGCTGTCACATGACTGTAAGTATACAATTTGCATATTCCTGGGCACATTCTAACTAGACACATCCGACCTCACTCTATTCACTTGCACTAAGCAAATCTGTACAAGTCTAGTCTGCACGTGATCGCATACTTGCAGTCACATGCCGGCAAATCCTGACGATGCGCACACAGCGCTGTGAGGATTCACAAGTCAGCAGTCAGTGACTGCACACATGAGCTATCCTAAGGAAGCAGTGAACAACTCCTGAAAATACTCTTATGTAAAAAGAGACAAAAGTATGATAAATGATAACTTTATTCTTTTCTTTAACAATTTTTTGCGCTGTCCTTTTGTCCCCCCTCCCCTTCAAAAGCCATAACTTATTGACAGAGGTAGGAGGGCCTGTTTTAGTGGCAGCTTTGCATTACAACACTCATTTTACCATATAGTGTACTAAAAACAAATAAGAAAAAAATTCCATGTGTGGTCAAAAAAATGTTCAGATTGTGTGTGCAATATTAATATACAGTATATACAGTGTATATATATATATATATATTTTGTACCATAGCGTTTATTGTGGTGCAAAACTCACCTGGCAAAATGATTCCTGAAAGTCAGGCCGATTACAGCTATGCTGAATTTTATATAGATATATACTGTATATTCTAGTGGTAAAAAATATGAATAATAAAAAATAAATGAATTAATTTATCACCATTTTTCTGAGACTCGCGCCTTATTTATCCATCAATGGATCACTGTGAAGGCCTGTAGTTTTCATTGATGCCATTTTAGGGTATGTGCACACGTTGCAGATTTCCTGCAGATCTGCAGCTTTTTTTTCCATGCAAAAACGCTGCAGATCTGCAAGTGACTTAGGCTGGTTTCACACTTGCGTTTCAAAACGCATGCGTTTTTAAAAAAAAAAAACGCATGGTGAAAAAACGCATGTAAACGTGTGCAAACTACGGGTCCCGTAGAAGCGCTTGGATCAGCGCGAAACGGCCGTGGTCGTTCACCTGCTCACCTCCCGTCCATCTGCACTCCCTCGGATCGCAAGGCTGTACTTTTTCATGTTTTGAATAAAGAATTGGACCACAGATGGGTGAGTGCTGCCGCATTTTCTGTTCCTATCCATATGTTTGCATCTATCTTCCATGCGAGCACCCCCTGCACTGAAGGCAGCCTGTCACCACTCACTGCTGCTGATCTGCCGAAAGAAGGAAGGCTGTGCAGCTCACTTTTTTCTTTTGCTTTTGGACTAAACGTGTGCAAACGCTGCGTTTTTTTGACGCATGCGTTTTTGCATGTGGTGAAAAAAACGCGGCGTTTTGACGCGTTTACATGCGTTTTTTCATGCGTTTGCGTTTTTTAAACGCATGCTGAGAAATGTGTGACAGCTGCCAATCATCAAAATAAAGTAAAAAACCCACTATAAACAGAAATAGTTAGGGATCATAACCCTAAAGGGATCCTAACCCTACCCCTAAAGGGATTAGGGTTAGGATCCCTTTAGGGTTAGGGGTAGGGTTAGGATCCCTTTAGGGTTAGGGTTAAGGTACTGTCACACTAGACGATATCGCTAGCGATCCGTGACGTTGCAGCGTCCTCGCTAGCGATATCGTCCAGTGTGACAGGCAGCAGCGATCAGGCCCCTGCTGTGATGTCGCTGGTCGGGGAAGAAAGTCCAGAGCTTTGTTTCGTCGCTGGACTCCCCGTAGACATCGCTGAATCGGCATGTGTGACACCGATTCAGCGATGTCTTCGCTGGTAACCAGGGTAAACATCGGGTTACTAAGCGCAGGGCCGCGCTTAGTAACCCGATGTTTACCCTGGTTACCATCGTTAAAGTAAAAAAACCAACCGCTACATACTTACCTACCGCTGTCTGTCCTCGGCGCTCTGCTTCTCTGGTCTGGCTGTGAGCACAGCGGCCGGAAAGCAGAGCGGTGACGTCACCGCTCTGCTTTCCGGCTGCCCGGCGCTCACAGCCAGTACAGAGAAGCCCAGCGCCGGGGACAGACAGCGGTAGGTAAGTATGTAGCGTTTGTTTTTTTACTTTTAGGATGGTAACCAGGGTAAACATCGGGTTACTAAGTGCGGCCCTGCGCTTAGTAACCCGATGTTTACCCTGGTTACCGGGGACCTCTGGATAGTTGGTCGCTGGAGAGCTGTCTGTGTGACAGCTCTCCAGCGACCAAACAGCGACGCTGCAGCGATCCGGATCGTTGTCGGTATCGCTGCAGCGTCGCTTAGTGTGACGGTACCTTTAGGATCCCTTTATCACCTTTATGGTGGGGGGTGGCATATCAGTGGGTTTTCTGTTTTTTTAAAAATAAAAACGCATGCGTTTACATAGACATCAATAGGTTTTTTTGCCGCGAAAAAATGCATGCGTTTTTTTTTGCGGCAAAAAAAACGCCGCAAAAATTACTACATGTTGCATTTCTGCAACACAACGCATGCAGAGAAAAAACACATGCATTGCAAAAATGCATCAAAACGCATGCAAAAAACCCATGCGTTTTTAATGTTAAATATAGGGAAAAAAAACGCACGCTTTTTTTTGAGTTTTTTACCGCAAAAACGCAAATGTGAAACCAGCCTTACAGTACAATGTAAATCAATGGCAAAAAAAATGCTGTGCTAATGGTGCGGAATAATCTGAACAGAAAACGCAGCAGATTCAAAAAAGGACCATGTCAATTCTTTGGTGTGGATCTGCTGCGTTTCTGCACCCATTCCACAATAGAAATCTGCAGGGGTAAAAAAGGAAGAAATCTGCACAAAAATCTGCAACGTGTGCACATACCAAAAAAAGGCGCAGATTCTGACCTGCGTTTTCTGCCAAGAAATGGAGAATCTGCACAGAAAATTCCAGTCAAATCTGCAACGTGTGCACATAGCCTTAAGGTACCGTCACATTTAGCGACGCTGCAGCGATCTACATAACGATGCCGATCGCTGCAGCGTCGCTGTGTGGTCGCTGGAGAGCTGTCACACAGACGGCTCTCCAGCGACCAACGATCCTGAAGTCCCCGGGTAACTAGGGTAAACATCGGGTTACTAAGCACAGGGCCGCGCTTAGTAACCCGATGTTTACCCTGGTTACCAGCGTAAACGTAAAAAAAAAACCAAACACTACATACTTACCTTCCCGGTGTCTGGTCAGGTCCCTCGCCTTCAGCTTCCCGCACTGATTGAGCGCCGGCCGCTGTAAAGCACAGCACAGCGGTGAAGTCACTGCTGTGCTTTACGGCTGGCGCTCAGTCAGTGCGGGAAGCTGAAGGCGAGGGACCTGACCAGACACCGGGAAGGTAAGTATGTAGTGTTTGGTTTTTTTTTTACGTTTACGCTGGTAACCAGGGTAAACATCGGGTTACTAAGCGCGGCCCTGCACTTAGTAACCCGATGTTTACCCTGGTTACCAGTGAAGACATCGCTGGATCAGTGTCACACACGCTGATTCAGCGATGTCAGCGGGAGATCCAGCGACGAAATAAAGTTCTGGACTTTTCCCAGCGACCAACGATCTCCCAGCAGGGGCCTGATCGTTGGTCGCTGTCACACATAACGATTTTGTTAACGATATCGTTGCTACGTCACAAAAAGCAATGATATCGTTAACGATATCGTTATGTGTGACGGTACCTTTAGAGTAGAAAAGACAAATTGCTTTTAGTTCATTTGGGGAACTGCAACAAAAATGGCAATTCTGACAGACGGTCAGTACACACACAGGTGAGTGGCCTGAACATGCAGCCTTGTGCTCTGGGCAAGAGAGCATTGTTAACCAGAAGCAGGGGAAACCCCAAAATGTAAACTGAAGGGGGATTTTTGACCACACCAAGGGTGCACTGAAGCCCCCCTCATTTCCATTAAAAGTAACTTTGTCAGGTGCCGTGCTAGTAAGATTTCTATGGAGGATAAGTCCCTATATTACTGTACAGCCAGAATACTATTTTTTAAACCCATAATCCTATCAGGGTAGGCGATAAGCACTTTAGCGTATAATGAAACACATATTCAACCAAACCATTTTGTATTTCATAAAAATAATTATTTTATTATCAAACAATTTTCCAATCACTTTGTACCATTGGTTTGGTTGACTATGTGTTTCAGGCAGAATACTATGCATTTTGAGGGTAACAGAACCCCTTTATAAAGCTACAGCAACAGCTCCATTTAAATAAAATACTTCTCCTCTCAGCAACATGTTTAGCCTCTTACTACATTGCAGTCATCATATTATACAGCACTGTGCACTTACAATTGCTCATTTTACCTTTCTGCCCAGCTTATTCTTCTCTTTTCCATTGGGTTATGACATCAAGTGATTAATACCTGATCGGCTGAATCCTTCTAAGCGCTATGTAGAAACAGGAGATCAATTTTCCCTGCATGAGTCATCAGTCGCTGCAAAAGTCCCTTGCAGGAGGGAGCAACTGGGTCAGGACAGCGGTGAATAATAACAATGATAAATGCAGGGACAAGAGACTTCCTGTTTCTACATAGAGCAGAGAAAAGAGAAGAATTATTTGGGTAGAAAGGGAAAATGAGCAATTGTAAGCGCACAGTGTTGCACAATATGATGGGTGCAGTTCACAGCACAGACTGAGGTCAGGAGTGGCGCTGTGCCGAGACCCCGCAGAGTCTGGTGGGCTCCCGGTGATTACGCCCCCCAGTGTATGTCATGATGAGAAGTCCTCACCTTAGTTTGCTCGTTCAGCGTTTCACTATTAAGATCCTTCAGGAGGTCGTCCACGAACCCCTCCGAGGGCCAACCGAGCGCAAAGGATTTGGGATTGGAAGCAAAAGCGGCCACATCCCTGGTCCAGCTGCTGTTACTTCTCTCCACCATGATGCTCAGGAGGCGTCAGGATCAGAAAACCAAATCCTGAAAGAAAAATTGCTATGAGTGCAGCCTGCTGGGAGTTGTAGTCCCCCAGCTGTACACACTACTACCTCACCTGCAGTGTCAGCGCCATTCAGCCGTGCTAATCGCTGTATCCCCCTGAGGGTAACGCAGGACTCCCCTGCACATGACCGCGACCTCTGGTAAACCCCCAACGGCAGCGCGAAACTAGCGAAACAGGAAGCGGCCTACAGCTGACCGGAAATGACGCATCTGGCCAGCCATCTTTGACGTGGGCACATCGGTTTTTCTTTCTCTGTTGGTATATTTCAAAGTACAGAGATAAATATGATAATTTTAACAAGCGTGAATAATAGAATGACATGTTACCGAAAGTGCTGTGAGATAGTGCTGTGTACGTCTATAAAACGTCCGCGTTTGCCCACAGTAAAGATGGCGTCCCGGTACAGTTCTCCTTTTGAAAATAGACTGCACTCTCAGCCCAGTCGAACGTGGTGACGTAATGACGTTCTGCTTGCCCCTGCCCATCAGCCGAGGAAACCCTGTGTAGAGCTGCCAACGCCCGGTGGAGAGACGGGGAGAGAGTGAGGTAGGTGGGCGCAGTTACCCGGCCGGTAAGACGGCGGGGGGAGTATTGGGGAGGGTCGGAGCGGCCCGGTGTGCGGCGGCGAGGGCACTGTACGGTGGCCGAGAACCGGGACGCCGCATACAGGGCTCCCTGCAGTGGGCGGCCAGGACCTCCGGCTTCGCCCATAGAGAGAGTGATGTAGTTCCCGGCCTGCACCCGGCATTGTGTGTGTCCAGGCCGCGCTCTCTGCTCCGGGTGACGGGGTGGCTCCCGGAGCGGGTGTGTAGTGACCCGGATTTCTGGTGTCGGGTGACATGGTTGCACTGATACTGCTGGTTTTCGGTAGATGGTAGGGGGTGTTCAGTCATTAAAGGGGGTGACAGCACCCTGGCCTCTGTACGTGAGGTGTTCATCATGATGTATTGGGGTGTGTGTATAATCCGGGGGGGCGCACACCTCAGGGAGGGTCCATCACTGAACCTGGGGGGACAACATCAGTGCACATTCAGAAATGGGGCCCCGAGCAGTGCTCTGTCTACATGGGGGTGAGGTCTGGGGGGGGGCACTGTGACTGCTGAGATCTGGGGGGGGGCACTGTGACTGCTGAGATCTGGGGGGGGGCACTGTGACTGCTGAGATCTGGGGGGGGGGGGCACTGTGACTGCTGAGATCTGGGGGGGGGCACTGTGACTGCTGAGATCTGGGGGGGGGCACTGTGACTGCTGAGATCTGGGGGGGGGCACTGTGACTGCTGAGATCTGGGGGGGGGCACTGTGACTGCTTAGATCTGGGGGGGGGGCACCGTGACTGCTGAGATCTGGGGGGGGCACCGTGACTGCTTAGATCTGGGGGGGGGGCACCGTGACTGCTTAGATCTGGGGGGGGGCACCGTGACTGCTTAGATCTGGGGGGGGGGGGGCACCGTGACTGCTTAGATCTGGGGGGGGGGGGGCACCGTGACTGCTTAGATCTGGGGGGGGGGGGGCACCGTGACTGCTTAGATCGGGGGGGGGGGGCACCGTGACTGCTTAGATCGGGGGGGGGCACCGTGACTGCTTAGATCGGGGGGGGGGGGGGGGCACCGTGACTGCTTAGATGGGGGGGGGGGGCACCGTGACTGCTTAGATCTGGGGGGGGGGGGCACCGTGACTGCTTAGATCGGGGGGGGGGGGGGGGCACCGTGACTGCTTAGATCGGGGGGGGGGGCACCGTGACTGCTTAGATCGGGGGGGGGGGCACCGTGACTGCTTAGATCTGGGGGGGGGGGCACCGTGACTGCTTAGATCTGGGGGGGGGACACCGTGACTGCTTAGATCTGGGGGGGGGGGGCACCGTGACTGCTGAGATCTGGGGGGGGGGGGGGGGGGCGCCGTGACTGCTGAGATCTGGGGGGGGGGGGGGGCGCCGTGGCTGCTTAGATCTGGGGGGGGCACCGGAACTGCTGTTGTTGATGTTCTGCAATTATGGATGAGGCAGAGGATGATGGAGACTATAGGGGGATGGGGTGCAGGGCGGAAATGCAGCAGGGAGGAGGAAGGAGGGGCAGCCGCCTGCTATATGTCACCCTGCATCCAGCCTGATGCACCTCATGCAGACTCCGCATCTGTGTGATCTGCCGGATGCTGCTGTGTGAGGCGGCCGCCACCAAGATGGGCTCAGTGCATGTGTGTATAGATACATTTATATTAAGGCCCAGATGCAAAATACTCAGACTAGGTCTCCTTAATTTGACGAGAAATCTATGAATTTGTGCTAAAGATTGCAGAGTAACAGTGTGCATTGTACTTATGGCTTCTGGGCTGTGCATTTTGCAGTGGCATCTGTAGTGGTGACATCACGGTGGGCGTCACGCCGGTGAGCGCAGAGTGTGACTGTACTGTGAAGTTTACTTTGCTATTTTAGCCCCAGGTTCGGAGACTGATATTTTAAAGGGACCCTGTCACCACCTTTATCTGCTCCTGTGCTGCATTCCACAAATGTGGATATTGTCTCCGGACTCCCCCTCTAAACCCACAAAATCATGTGCCTTATTCCCACACTGCATTTAAATGAGGATGGTCCAGTCTGATGGGTGTCATCACTGAGGTGTCTGTGCCTCCTCTCTGCTCCTAAGCTTTTTCTGACACTTCCTTCTATCCTTTCTTCCCTCTATCCTTTTCCTTCTTTCATTTTTTCTTCCTCCTTTCGTTCCTTGATGTAAAAAAGTTGTCATTTTACAGTAACAGCAATATGAAAGATCTATAATCCCCCCTTCTGTTTTTGACCTATGGATCATTTTTTTTTTAAACCGTGCAGGTCAATTCTTTTTACTTTAGTTTATCCTCATTGACATCAAAATGGGGAAGCAGCAAAAACCACTAATTGAAAATGTCTGTCATTTCTGTTGAGGTTTTCTGTCCATAAACTTCATTTTTCTTGCAAAAAAAATGCATTTGAAAAGCTCCCTGAGAACAAACTATCTTTTCCTTCTCTTTCTGTTATTAGTGTGTCCTGGTTTTTATTTATAAATATTAATTTCCTCTGCAAATAACACACATTTCTATCAGATACATTGTTCAAGATTGTTACATCGCTTAAGAAATTCTCGTTTTCTTGAGTTTCTTATTACTGGCAATCCTCTATGTTGGGAAGTGATGTCATCCAAAATTCAGCTTTTCAGGGTCCTAGAAAGGCGAGTGATTGCACTATATGAGCAAGAATCCTTACAATGTGTGATAAAGGGAAAAATAAATGTTTGACTCAGCTTCTGCAAATGTTTTAGACCGGATACACATTTCTGCAATATTTATGTCGTATTAGTATCAGTATAGTGATGGATGGTTTAAACTTCTGCCTTTCTTAGAGCTTCTTCATATAATTTTTTATGATGCAGCCCATTCAATGCAATGCTGACAAAATGTAATATTACGTGGTGCTGGAGTTAGTGCCAATTTATCCGCACGTCCCCTTCCATCGGCCACAAGGAGTACCCCGCTTCTTACCTGCTGGCAGCCGTGGTATGTATGTATATATGTATGTGTATATGTATGTATGTATGTATGTATGTGTGTGTATGTATATATATGTATGTATATATATATATATATATATATATATATATATATATATATATATATATATATATATATTTTTTTTTTTTTTTTTTCTCTCTCAAAAGTTTGGACACACCTTCTCATTTAAAGATTTTTCTGTATTTTCATGACTATGAAAATTGTACATTCACACTGAAGGCATCAAAACTATGAATTAACACATGTGGAATTATATACTTAACAAAAAAGTGTGAAACAACTGAAATGATGTCTTATATTCTAGGTTCTTCAAAGTAGCCACCTTTTGCTTTGATGACTGCTTTGCACACTCTTGGCATTCTCTTGATAAGCTTCAAGAGGTAGTCACCGAGAATGGTCTTCCAACAATCTTGAAGGAGTTCCCAGAGATGCTTAGCACTTGTTGGCCCTTTTGCCTTCACTCTGTGGTCCAGCTCACCCCAAACCATCTCCATTGGGTTCAGGTCTGGTGACTGTGGAGGCCAGGTCATCTGGCGTAGCACCCCATCACTCTCCTTCTTGGTCAAATAGCCCTTACATAGCCTGGAGGTGTGTTTGGGGTCATTGTCCTGTTGAAAAATAAATGATGGTCCAACTAAACGCAAACCGGATGGAATAGCATGCCGCTGCAAGATGCTGTGGTAGCCATGCTGGTTCAGTATGCCTTCAATTTTTAATAAATCCCCAACAGTGTCACCAGCAAAGCCCCCCCACACATCACACCTCCTCCTCCATGCTTCACGGTGGGAACCAGGCATGTAGAGTCCATCCGTTCACCTTTTCTGCGTTGCACAAAGACACGGTGGTTGGAATCAAAGATCTCAAATTTGGACTCATCAGACCAAAGCACAGATTTCCACTGGTCTAATGTCCATTCCTTGTGTTCTTTAGCCCAAACAAGTCTCTTCTGCTTGTTGTCTGTCCTTAGCAGTGGTTTCCTAGCAGCTATTTTACCATGAAGGCCTGCTGCACAAAGTCTCCTCTTAACAGTTGTAAAGATGTGTCTGCTGCTAGAACTCTGTGTGGCATTGACCTGGTCTCTAATCTGAGCTGCTGTTAACCTGCGATTTCTGAGGCTGGTGACTCGGATAAACTTATCCTCAGAAGCAGAGGTGACTCTTGGTCTTCCTTTCCTGGGGCGGTCCTCATGTGAGCCAGGTTCTTTGTAGCACTTGATGGTTTTTGCAACTGCATTTGGGGACACTTTCCAAGTTTTCCCAATTTTTCGGACTGACTGACCTTCATTTCTTAAAGTAATGATGGCCACTCGTTTTTCTTTACTTAGCCGCTTTTTTCTTGCCACAATACAAATTCTAACAGTCTATTCAGTAGGACTATCAGCTGTGTATCCACCAGACTTCTGCACAACACAACTGATGGTCCCAACCCCATTTATAAGGCAAGAAATCCCACTTATTAAACCTGACAGGGCACACCTGTGAAGTGAAAACCATTCCCGGTGACTACCTCTTGTAGCTCATCAAGAGAATGCCAAGAGTGTGCAAAGCAGTCATCAAAGCAAAAGGTGGCTACTTTGAAGAACCTAGAATATAAGACATAATTTCAGTTGTTTCACACTTTTTTGTTAAGTATATAATTCCACATGTGTTAATTCATAGTTTTGATGCCTTCAATGTGAATGTACAATTTTCATAGTCATGAACATACAGAGAAATCTTTGAATGAGGTGTGTCCAAACTTTTGGTGTGCATGTATGTGTATATATATATATATATATTTTATTTTTTTTTAAACCATACACAGACCCATTGAGTTAAAAGGATCTATTGAAGTATCAGTGCCGGGAATGAGATTCGTGAATCTCCAAGCATCCAATTTTTTTTCATGGTTAAAATAGGACATACTTGATAGGTCTGTGTCTTCTCCGTTAAAAAGTCGGGCAGGGATGTGTGAATGCAGCCTTACCAATCTAATCCCATCCGGTCAGTGCATGCTGGGAGTTGTAGTAGATACTTCTGCTTTTTAGTTGACTTGCGGCCCGTGTACGGGTCCGGTATTGACAGTGTGTCTTTTTTCGGCCATCGCTTCCTGCCAGCTCCTCCTGTCCTTGTTCACACAATCGGCCCTGAAAGCGATGGGCAGGACGTGGGACTGTGATATTAGAGGAATGTCTTTCTTGCCGTCTTGTGTGTCCGCTGTCATTTTCTTACAGTGTACACAAGGTATGGGTTTGATTTATCACGTTAGCATTGGTAACATGCAAGGTTTTTTTTAGTTTACAGACCTATAAATAAGTGAATGTGTGTAATAGGCCGCTCCTGTCCTCTCCCATGTATGTGGAGAAAACCTGGTCACGGGTCACTCCTCGCCCTCCTGGATCCCCACAATTATATTGCAGTGAAGGTGGCTGATTTTTGGAGCGTGAATTATCGTGAAGGAGGGACCTGAAACTGTGTTTTTACTTCTTGTGTGGGTAGTTGGCTTTTATTGATCCCTCTGATCTGCTGGCTTTGCCTGGAGAAAGGACGGTTTGTAGGGATCTGCAGTGGGATGGATACCTGTAGGTGGTGATGAAAAATCAAGATATATTAATGGCTTATCCTTAGTATTAATAACCTGTCTGACACCCTCACCCATGAGCTGTTGTCAGCTCCTGCTGGATAGAATATATTCTATTGAATAGCAGCTGTTCTGCAGTACTCTGCAGCGGCTGCTACACATTGAAGGGAGCTGTTCATCTTAACTCATTGTTTACATATGGCCACCATCAGAGCGTAAAAGGATTGTCCACTATTAGGACAACCCCCTTCTTGATCAAAATGTTTGGCCCCCATAAAATAATAAAGCCTATACTCACTGCCAGTGCTGTTCCCGCGGTGTCAGCACTCGTTCTCCTCGGTGCTCCGGTGTTGTGACACGTGTCGCTTACGCCCAATCAGTGCTGGCGTCACTGTCCGCACCTTGGACAAATCGATCATGAAGAGCAAGACCAAGATCAGCTGATCCCTGGCTTCCTCTTCATGTTTGACTTGTCCAAAGGCGCAGACAGTGATTCCAGCACTGATTGGGTGTCACAACACCGCACTAGAGCCCCGGGGAGAGCAAGCGCCCACACCGTGGGAACAGCACTGGCGGTGAGTATAGGCTTTATGTTATCTGGGCCAAGGGAGGGATATGACAAGAGGTTGACCAAGTAATAGAAAACTATTTTTTTTTTTCAGCTGTTTGTGGGTGTTGCATATGTCATCAATGTTGTATTCTCTGACAAACCCATTACATGGGTTAATCTGCAGAATGAGCGGTTATGGGAACTCTCATTCATAGGCCACTTAGCTCTGCTGGAAAATGAGCAAATCAGTCTGGGGCATCATTCACACGTTCCTGATTGGTCACTTACACAAAAAAAACTGTATGTATGACATCAGTACTTTGTCTGGTGTATCAGTTTTTTACCATCAGTGTTTTGCCCGGGTGCCAGTTTTTTACCATCCGTGATTGGTACGGGTGCCAGTTTTTTACCATCCGTGTTTGGTACGGGTGCCAGTTTTTTACCATCCGGGTTTGGTACGGGTGCCAGTTTTTTTACCATCCGTGTTTGGTACGGGTGCCAGTTTTTTACCATCCGTGATTGGTACGGGTGCCAGTTTTTTACCATCCGTGTTTGGTCCGGGTGCCAGTTTTTTACCATCCGGGTTTGGTACGGGTGCCAGTTTTTTACCATCCGTGTTTGGTATGGGTGCCAGTTTTTTACCATCCGGGTTTGGTACGGGTGCCAGTTTTTTACCATCCGGGTTTGGTATGGGTGACAGTTTTTTACCATCCGTGTTTGGTACGGGTGCCAGTTTTTTACCATCCGTGTTTGGTACGGTGCCAGTTTTTTACCATCCGTGATTGGTACGGGTGCCAGTTTTTTTACCATCCGTGTTTGGTACGGGTGCCAGTTTTTTACCATCCGTGATTGGTACGGGTGCCAGTTTTTTACCATCCGTGTTTGGTCCGGGTGCCAGTTTTTTACCATCCGGGTTTGGTACGGGTGCCAGTTTTTTACCATCCGTGTTTGGTATGGGTGCCAGTTTTTTACCATCCGTGTTTGGTACGGTGCCAGTTTTTTACCATCCGTGATTGGTACGGGTGCCAGTTTTTTTACCATCCGTGTTTGGTACGGGTGCCAGTTTTTTACCATCCGTGATTGGTACGGGTGCCAGTTTTTTACCATCCGTGTTTGGTCCGGGTGCCAGTTTTTTACCATCCGGGTTTGGTACGGGTGCCAGTTTTTTACCATCCGTGTTTGGTATGGGTGCCAGTTTTTTACCATCCGGGTTTGGTACGGGTGCCAGTTTTTTACCATCCGGGTTTGGTATGGGTGACAGTTTTTTACCATCCGTGTTTGGTACGGGTGCCAGTTTTTTACCATCCGTGTTTGGTACGGTGCCAGTTTTTTACCATCCGTGATTGGTACGGGTGCCAGTTTTTTACCATCCGTGTTTGGTCCGGGTGCCAGTTTTTTACCATCCGGGTTTGGTACGGGTGCCAGTTTTTTACCATCCGTGTTTGGTATGGGTGCCAGTTTTTTACCATCCGTGTTTGGTACGGTGCCAGTTTTTTACCATCCGTGATTGGTACGGGTGCCAGTTTTTTTACCATCCGTGTTTGGTACGGGTGCCAGTTTTTTACCATCCGTGATTGGTACGGGTGCCAGTTTTTTACCATCCGTGTTTGGTCCGGGTGCCAGTTTTTTACCATCCGGGTTTGGTACGGGTGCCAGTTTTTTACCATCCGTGTTTGGTATGGGTGCCAGTTTTTTACCATCCGGGTTTGGTACGGGTGCCAGTTTTTTACCATCCGGGTTTGGTATGGGTGACAGTTTTTTACCATCCGTGTTTGGTACGGGTGCCAGTTTTTTACCATCCGTGTTTGGTACGGTGCCAGTTTTTTACCATCCGTGATTGGTACGGGTGCCAGTTTTTTACCATCCGTGATTGGTACGGGTGCCAGTTTTTTACCATCCGTGATTGGTACGGGTGCCAGTTTTTTACCATCCGTGTTTGGTCCGGGTGCCAGTTTTTTACCATCCGTGTTTGGTCCGGGTGCCAGTTTTTTACCATCCGTGATTGGTACGGGTGCCAGTTTTTTACCATCCGTGTTTGGTACGGTGCCAGTTTTTTACCATCTGTGATTGGTACGGGTGCCAGTTTTTTACCATCCGTGATTGGTACGGGTGCCAGTTTTTTACCATCCGTGTTTGGTCCGGGTGCCAGTTTTTTACCATCCGTGTTTGGTCCGGGTGCCAGTTTTTTACCATCCGTGTTTGGTTCGTGTATCGGATTTTTTGTTACCATCGGTGTTTCGTCAGTGATTTTCATTTATGGATAAATGACGACGCTTCTCATACTGCAGTGTTTAATCACGGGCAGAATACGGACTGTACACTGATGCCATCCGTGTGCTGTCCTTCATCTTCATAGACTTGTATTGATACTTTTTATCTGTGACTGATGATGTCCGCAAAAAAAAAAACTAACATGTGAACAGCCTCAGATTATATTGGGTACTTGTTGTATACGTAAAAACACAGAACACGGAGGTTTGAATGAGGCCTTGGTGCAAGTCATCAATTTCAGATGCCGCCATCACCCCAATGATCGATGGGCTGAAGGTGCTGTTCATATATCTTGCCGAAGTCGTGAATACAGGTTAATGGAGAGGGCTCCAGTGCGGTGTAAGGCTCACTCAGCTGATTGGGGTACTACTGGATCCCCCCAATCTATCCTAATGGTGTGGTCATCGGTATTAAAGGGTGATTTAAAAGTAATAACTATAAATCAGGGATTACTTACTGATCAATAGGGCACCCCAGCCATTCTGCAATCAGCGCTCTAGACCCTAGGGCTATGTGCACACTTGCTGCGTATTTTCCGGCAACAAATACACCGATTTACAGAACCAGCAAAGTGAATGAGGTCCCTGAAGTCTCATGCACGCTTTTCTTATCTTTTCCTTGCAGACTCAAATCAACAGCATGTCAAATATTATAGCGGTTTTACAGCGTATTTAACCCGTACTACTGAGTGGGGGGAAAAATATGCTACAAAATGCATGTTAAAAAATATATTTTACCCAGCGTTTTTCCTGCTGGAGATCCAGAACGTGTGCACATAGCCTTACCGTGCAGAGTCCCACCCTGAGTAAAGGCGCGTTCACGCTTGACCTGCGCTGCATTCTTTCTCTATGGCCCTGCCGGAGGATATAGCGGAGGATTGTACTCCACTTCATCCAGCAGGACCATAGACAATGAATGCAGTGCAGGTCAAGCGTGAACGCGCCTTTATTCAGGGTGCGACCCTGCACGGTAAGGTTCCCGAGCCCCATTCTTCTGATCGTTGGAGGTCGCAGCGATTGGACTGCACATTCAATGATTATTTTATCCCCTTTCCTTCAGATAAGGGATAATGTTTAATTCCGGGAATAATTTTTTCACGTTTGGAAAACCCCAGAGATAAAAAAAAAAAATTTGGGGATATTTGCAATATTTGTGAAACATTTATGCCCCATTAAAAGTTTGTTAAACTGCAGGAATTCTATAAGAAGCTGATGACTTGACTTTTGATGAGTTCTATATTTTTTTTCTTTTAACGTTGGGGGTCTTGTGTCCATCTTCCCTCATCTACCTAATGCCTAGTACAGCTGTGTCATGAAGCCACTGCTTCACCTTTACAAATGTTTCTTAATCCCATCTCTTGAGTCTTCGTTGTGACAGCTGGCATCTGACTCTGCCCCGAGAATAGTCTCCTATGTTTGCGACCAGGGCTGGGCAGACCATTGCCTGTTGGCAGCTGGCGGCCACCCCACAATGGCATCAGTTATTACGTACGGTCTCTGCAGGTCATTGGCACACACAGATGACTAGCAATGAATGAAAATATTGAGATGGCCCCAGAAATAATAATCTCTGACTACTCAAGAAAGTTCTTATTGTCTGTCGACAGGGCCTACCGCTCGCGTGGTGTTATCCATCTATTGCCTGATCCGCTCCGGTTTGGTTAGTAACTTTTTGGTTCCACTTGTAGAAGATAAAAATAAATAAATAAATACCTACAGTCTTCCCGAAACAACACCTCACTTTAAGTTTTAAAAGGGGTTGTGTCACATACGACCCGTATCGCTCATTCCCCACCTCCCCGTAGAGCACGGCCCCAGCGATGAGGAACATGAATGGTGCTGTCATCATGAACACGGTCAGGCTATACATGATTACTGATAATGAATTGATCGGCAGGACGCTTGGGTTAACCACTGCTCAATTTCTGTGCATTGGGGCGTAATAGGGGCTAGAGACCCCTATCCTGTGGAATCCACCTTCAAGTGACTCTGAAGCCTCGAAGAGACCACCCAATTATCCAGACTGTGACAGATACTCCTCTTCTTTACTTTCAACCACTTTCTTAGGCTACGTTAACATTTGCGTTGTGCGATGTTGCGTCGAAGACGCAACGCACAACCCAAACAAAAACGCAACAAAACGCACGCTAAAACGCAGCGTTTTGCGACGCATGCATCCTTTTTTGCCGAAATTTGGACGCAAAAAAAATGCAACTTGCTGCGTTTTCTGCGCCCCACGCTTGCGGCAAAAAACGCATGCGTCGCAAAACGCAGCACAACGTATGTCCATGCGCCCCCCCCATGTTAAATATAGGGGCGCGTGGCGCATGCGTCGCCGCGGCTGCGCCCGACGCAGCCCGGCAGAACGCAAATGTGAACGTACACTTAGAGAGATTTTTTTGCACTGCACCTTTTCTTTTGACCTCCCAGGTAATCTATAGGAAAGTCTCAGGAGATTCTCTGATGTATTATTAACCCTTTGTGGCACAATGTAACGACACGCTCATGGTTGCCCGGTATAGTGAATGCCGAGTTCCAGAGGTGGGGGAGAGGCGGCTGATGACCCCTTTCCTGTTATTCTCCTAGATGTTATCGTTGTATATCCTGATTCTCCTTGTATGCGGAGAGCACAAGTCCGGCACAATACAGATCACTTCCATAACCTGTCTGGTCATAAGGTGGCACCGAGTCCCACTATGCTTCATCCACGCAGGCGGCCACCAGCCTGCAGCTCTTTTTATCTCTTGCAAATATGGAATTCCCAGCAGGGCATGCTTGGAGGTGCAATTTTGGATTTTGTAAAAGCTAGCGAGCTGTAATTTTGTGCACAGTGCTCTACACTAGCACCTCTCAGACCTCAAATACAGGGGGGTGAATTACAGATCTGCTATATAGAACAGATGTGGCTCTCTCTGGGACGTTTGTGCAGTACTGTGAGAGCGGCCGAGCCACGGGTACCGTCCGCTCGTGGATTACTGTAGGTTGCCGGGCCATTCTAAAACTTGCATGCATCCGCCAAGTGCAGTAATGCATCTTGTTGCACGGCTTATGCAATGTTCTCTGTGCCTGATCCTCAGCGTCTCTGCCGAGCATTTGTGTTCTGAGAGATCTGTCGGTGGCTTCTCTCGGGGAGAACAGAAGGATCTGCTGTCTGAAATCGGTCATGCCAGATAGCTAACAATCCTTTTTCTGGGCCTCCAAACATGGTAGACTGTCGTCCGATCCCGTTGATTTTGCCTTTTTTTTTTTTTCTTTTCCCAATTATGGCAGATTTCTTATTGCTGCTTTCAGCTCAGAATTGTGGCAGTAAAATGTGCATTTGGAATAAGAACAAGGGCATACAATGGTGTTCATTACTGGATGTTGTGTGTATTAGTAAGCAGTATTTGTCCTGCTGCTGCTTTGTATAATGGCGCAGTCAGGCTATATAGATCGGACCGTGAAGCTGGGGAACCATTCCCTCCTGAAGAATGACCATGAGACAGCCCCTTTAAATTACTTTGTAAAACCAGTTATCAGCAAAAGGATTCCTTCCTGTT
Organism: Ranitomeya imitator; assembly: GCF_032444005.1. Taxonomy (NCBI): domain Eukaryota; kingdom Metazoa; phylum Chordata; class Amphibia; order Anura; family Dendrobatidae; genus Ranitomeya; species Ranitomeya imitator. The sequence goes on from NC_091291.1 coordinate 119,613,395, forward strand.
CACATCCAGAAACTGAAAGTAAGATAAATAAATAAAAATGAACTAGTCTTGTTTCCAAAACTCCAGCAATCTCTTGTAAATACACTGTAAACGCGCTGATACACTGTAACGAGCCCTACATCTGTCAGTTGGATACTGTCAGGAGGAGCTTCAGTTTCCTGAGCTCTGCCTGAGCACAGAAGCTGGACAGGAACCTGATTTCCTCTGGCGTCCCTCCCGGTCTCTGTCACCGTTGTGGTAGTGATCAATGGCAAAGTGTATAGTCATATCCCAGCGATTACGGCAATGTGTGAGCCCAGTGGGCGAGGCGAGATGTGCGCGTCATGCATGAATTGTCTCTCTGCATAGAATATAATGGAGCATGTGCCGTGATGTCACCGACCTTTTGGACTGGAATTTACCTGCATACGAAATTGGTGCCCGGCTCATTAAATTTTTCTATGAGGTTGAATTGTGAAATCCACTCATGTGATTTCCAGCGGTAGATAAGGATTTCCCATGGGGTGTTGAGTAAAGGCATTTCCTGAGGGTTGGAACAATTTCCAGCAGATCCGGTGTGAATGGTCAGGTCTGTTCAGGACACGGGACCCCGAGGGATCAGATGTATCCCCTTTCCTCTGGACAGATAAGTCTTTCATGTACAAGCACTTTAAGGGTACGTGCACACGTTGCGGATTTTCCTTTCAGATTCTGAATAATCCACAGGTTAAAACGGCTTGCGTTTTACCTGCGGATTTACCGCGTTTTTTTGTGCGGATTTCACTTGTGTTTTCACACCTGCGGATTCCAATTATGGAGCAGGTGTAAAACGCTGCGGAATCCGCACAAAGAATTGACATGCTGCGGAAAATAAACCGCAGCGTTTCCGGGCTGTATTTTCCGCAGCATGTGTACTGCGGATTTGGTTTTCCATAGGTTTACATGGTACTGTACACCGCATGTAAAACTGCTGCGAATCTGCAGCGTCAAATCCGCAACGTGTGCACATAGCCTAAATGTTAAGTCAAGATTGTAAGCACCTTGCATTGCTTTTACAGAGCAGAACAAACTGAACAAGTGCAATATATATATATTCTCACTCTCACTGTTGTGCTTCATCAGTCACTAGTGAAATATACGTGATACATATGCGCAACAATGGAAAAAATAGCAGACCATCTGGATATTTAGAAAAGAACCAATAGAGGAAAAACTGAGTATAGGTGACAAGAGGTAATGATAAAACACCTTTATTGAAATAAGTGGTGAAATGGTGGCACAACCACAGAGGTGCCCGCGCATATGAGCAAATGAATGTATAAAATGTAAGCACATTAAAAAGTAGAGTGCAAAAGAGTAAAAAATGAATACCGTTATTCAAATAGTTAAATCGCCAGTATAAATCAGAGGTACCGTAATAGGTTAATTCAATGGACTGAGAGATAGTAATATAGGTCACAGTACCATGATATACTAGTACTGGTTACATGCTGTGATTCACTGTAATATGTACACCAGGAAAACATGAAGAAATATTAGAAGCAGGATGCACATAATCAATAGGTAGCTATAGGCACGCAGAGAAGGCACAAAAATAGAAATTAAAATGTAAATAGTGCTGCTGCATGCACCTCTCACATGTGTATAAATAAGATATAGAGTAATCATGTTACCTGGTGATGTACTGTACAGGTGCGAACACGTACCCCGACGCGCGTTTCAGACAACGTCCTTCGTCAGGGTGCAGTGTCCGGTAAGAAACGAGGGGTTTAAATAGCAAAGGAATCGGTATGATGAGGCTGGGCAACATGGCGCATGCGCCGCTCGGAGGACCCGGAAATGGTGGGCCCGCGTGTCATGTGACCAATGACGCCGGAACACTGATGTAATCTGGCGCACCAGGCTCATGGAGACACAGGGGGGCGGCGCACAGCCGGGACACAAGCAGGTGCATGCGCACAGCCAGCAGCATCGTGCATGCGCACAGCCAGCAGCATCGTGCATGCGCACAGCCAGCAGCATCATGCATGTTGATGGTAACTACAGGGACAAGGCACCGCTGGAAATCGGCAAGGCAAAAGGGGGAATGAATGTGTGGAGGTGGAAATGAATAAATAAAGGTGAACGAGGGATGGGATTGCTGTAAGATAAACAATAAAAAATGAAAAATAAAATGGAGTGAAGGTGTAGATGCTAAATACAATCGGGACAAAAAAATATAAAGAATATATACTTAGGTGTGCAAATCTGAATGAGGGCAAGGTGAAGTGACAGAGGCTTCCGGCCTACAGACTTATTTGCATATCAATTCAAAGCTGATTTTTCAGTTAGGAGGAACAGACCGGCCATGTAAAGGTATTCCTGGACCTGTCTCTGAAAGTCACATGCGCATATAAATAGTTTAGGATCTGGAATCCTGCTGACATTCCCTTTAAATGACTGAGCGGTAAATATTTATCAATGGGTGGTCGTTTAGTAGCCTGTTTACACATGCAAAGCGCCTTTAATGATGTGCACGGAATGATCTGTAATTATGGGCGGCCATTGTTCTCGGCAGTGAGTCCCCATCTGCCAAGAAGGATCTGTTGTGCATATAGTTGGCGATCGCAGTCTTCTCCGGCGTACAGCGCCGCTCCGCTCTTCTGCATCAGAACGAGGCTCCATAGACTTACAACGTAAAAGCGACTTCCAGCTCATTGAGCGCAATGCGACTCGACAGAGAAGCGGCGCTGGATACCGGAGAAGATGATGATCGGCGACTTTACACACTGACATTGCACTAACTGTTACCCAGGTTTAGGTATGTGAAAAAAAAAGTTGTTGCTTCTTTAAGGATCCCATTATAGTGAACTTGAGCTCAACTTTACGTAGGCTTGGGAGCAGCTCTAAGCCCAAAGATGGGCTGATCTCTGGAGGGCTCGCTGTGAGCAGCTTTCTCTCTGCAGTTTTCTTGCTGGGCCCTTTATAGTGTCACATCAGCCCCTGTAATGATTAAACGTTTTATTAACATCAATTCAGCGGGGGTTTTTTTTTTTTCATAAGTCTTGGTCCAGTTTCCCTTAATGCCTCCTGGTGGCCATTCTTCTGTGTGATTGGATAGCTTCTGTATATGCTTTATTCAGAATTTTGCATTATTAGCAGGGGATGCAATATCTAGGATCCTCATCTGAACCAGAATGGAGAGCGGGTACGGTGGACGACCTTTCCTGTTTTATGTTCTACAGACAGCCCATTTGATTTTCTCAGATATAGTGTAATGCTTAAGTTCACCTGTGGTGGCGCTGCAGGGAAATGAGACACTTATTTCACAGGTTTTCTCACAGATAGCAGCTAGCTGACTGGGGGAGGGGGGCTCACCATTGAGGCAACATATGGTTGTCCAGGACCCATGTACCATCCAAGATCAGTCACTGGTTGGCGATAATTCCATCTTGCCTGATGTTGCTCAGCTATTGGTGATGATTTGTAAATCTGGTGACCTGTTAAGCCCATAAACGGAGGAGGAATTGTTCCATATTAAGGCTCCTCTCCCAATTATCAGCCCATCTAAGCAGGCCGGCAATCACCTAAAGGTTGTGCAAAATGCATCTGGTGCGATAATTTTTAAGCAAGCTCAAAAATTATCGTTATTGGCAGCCTGTGTAAGCAAGAGTTGTGCTGATATTCTGCAATAGAGATTAATTCTATTAATGTGTATAATTTTATTTTTATTCTTAAGACTATCTTGAAATCCCGGAGTCTTGCTCTCCTGCTGGTATTTGTATATGTTGATCGTATGGCCTCGTGTTTGTTATATCTGCTAGCATTGGGTGTGGCCATTAATTAGGAGGGGCGTTCACGTAGTTTTGGCCGTGTAGAATAATATAATGGCACAGTAACTATAATTATTTTAAAGTTCTTGTAGGCGATGTTATATAATGGTTATAGAGAAGCATGCACACTGACCTATTTACAAGTGGGAAGCAAGGCGTGCTGGGATTTGTAGTTTTGGGGACCACTGCTGGAGGTAAACAAGTGGGACATGCAATGGCCACAACTATTGAGAACATAAGCAGCTTTTAAAGAGGAAGTGACGCACCCTAACTTCCGGTTTCGTCCCTATGCGCTGGAGCGCGCGCCGGCCGGCGTCCTGATCCTGCGGCAGCCATGACGGGCGTTGCTTGCTACGGACCCTAGGGAGGAGGAGGAGGAGCACTAAACTCGCTGGCGACCTCGATACTATTTATTCCTGGTCTTGGGAAAGCCTCCAGGTAAGGCCCATTTGTCTATGTCCCCTCTGTGACTGGTGACTGACCCTACGGACGGCGACAAACCCCAGCACTCTGCTTCTGCAGAGCCCAGCGTTCACCCTCCTACTGTAAGTAGTGGTTGAGGTCCCTTGCTGTCCAGATAATTATAAAGTGACTTAGTTCACCTTTCTCTCTCGTTTTAGGGAGACAAGGTCCCTGCCCCTAAAAAGGATAAGATGCCCAGCCGCAAGTGTGGTGCATGTGCGTCCATGCTTCCCTCCACTTATAAGAAAAAGCTCTGCCAACCATGCACGGATGAAGTGCTGCGTAGTGAACAGCCCTCTCTTCTGGACAGCATAAGAACCCTCATCGGACAGGAGGTCCAGTCCTCTATGGCGGCCCTGTCCCAGGCCCCGACACCACAGCCCCCTCCTCCTAAGAAAAGGAAGATGGCTCCTGTGGATTCTGACACCGGCGAGATCCGTACCTCGGGTTCGGAGGACATCTGGAAGAATGAGGGTTCCACTTCCACCCCCAGATCAGATAATAAAAAATATCTCTTCTCTTCCGAAGATATGGAAGAGCTAATTTCCATGGTGAGGGGAACCATGGGGGTGGAGGAGGAGGTAGCGAGCCAGTCCGTTCAGGATGATATGTTTGGGAGGTTAAAACCCAGGACGCCGAAGCGGTTCCCTATACATGAAAACATTGAAAATCTTGTCCTTCATGAGTGGGGCCTACCCGAGAAAGGTTTGAGTGTCCCGTCAGAATTAAAGAATCGTTTCCATCTTGATGGGGACTGTTCTTTATGGGAAATACCTAAAGTAGATGTACAGGTGTCCAGGGTAACCAAAAGACGGCTGCAGGCCTTGTCAGTACAGGAGCCATACTTAACCATAATCATGGATAGCATAATCTGTAAGCTAGACCCTTCCTTTACGCCTAAGGTGGTCTCGGATTTCCACAGAAGTCAGGATATAGTTCTACCCTCATTCTGTCCAAATCCCTCTAATCCGAAGGAAGAAGCCTTTCACACCCTGGATGTCCGCAGGGTGGTCCTTTTCTATCCTCCAACTGACGGAAAGTTGGAGGATAGACTAAAACCTATTCGTCCAGTTGACAGGATGGAATAAAGGCAAAAAAGCAGCTAAAAGTACGATCGCTAACTGGATCAAACAGGCCATTTGTCTTGCATATTCATCCCAGAAGCTTGCACCCCCGGCATCGCTGAAAGCCCACTCCACCCGTTCAGTCTCGACTTCCTGGGCAGAGAGAGGGAACGCATCGTCTGAGCAGATATGCAGCGCCGCCACCTGGTCGTCAGTCCATACATTCACCAGGCACTACAGACTAAAGTTCAACAGGGACCTATCATTTGGCAGACGCGTTCTGCAGGCAGTTGTCCCTCCCTAAGAAATTAGCTGTTGGCATTACTCTGACACTGCTGTCGTGGAAGGTGACTGGAGAAAATAGAATTAGACTTACCGGTAATTCGGTTTCAAGGAACCTTCCACGACAGCACTAATTTCCCTCCCTATCTGATATTCTTATTGGATGATTCCTGCACTTAAGTGGTAACTATACATGCTACTGGTGGTTGCAGGAAGGGGAGGGGTATATATCCTCTTTATTTCCTGTCCCCTATTAGGGCGGGGAGACATTCTCCGATACTGCTGTCGTGGAAGGTTCCAAATTACCGGTAAGTCTAATTCTATTTTCATTTGCCCCTAATTTTTATTGGAGTATGGCTCTCGGGATCCTCAGGGGCATGTCGATAGGCTGCTCTGCATAATTGCCCCTGAAGTCATGCCCCCAGTCACTAAAGACCACAAAAATTACCAACAAATGAGAAGGCTCACGTCTCTGGAACTTTATGGTGGATTTGGGGAAAAAAACAAACAAACTGAATACTCAGGGGAGCAGCGGGAATAAAATAAGAGCACAAACTGTTAATTTTTGACAATTTAAAAAGGGAATCTGTCACCCCTGGAACGTATAAGACCTATTAATATGAACAAGCAGGTTATAGAAATATTACACCAGTCCCTCCTGTATGCCTCATATTAATGTTAGAAATGTTCTATTCTGGCTTTATGCTAATGATTTCTTCCAGGCTCCGGGTCTTGGAAGAATTTCCTGTCTTCACTGTAATACTTGCTCCCATCAGCGTCGGACACGGCCCCGGAATCCTCCACTCCCTCAGAAATACCTCGTCCTCCCTTCTGCGGGCGCTGCACTTGGGGATCTTCTGCGCAGGCGACTTCCGCTTCTGTAACCTGCATGTGCACCGATAATGTGCTCTCCCCACTTCCTCCCTGCATAGTCATCACCATGTACACATGGTTCCTAGCGATGACTGTGCAGGGAGGAAGTGGGGAGAGCATATTATAGGCGCGCACACCGGAGGTCACAGTGACTCGCCTGTGCAGAAGATCTGAGTACAGCGCCCACAGAAGGGAGGATAAGGTATGGATTTCTGGAGGAGTGCAGGGCGCAGGCGAATGATTCCGGGGCCATAACTGACGCTGATGGGAGGCGGTATGTATTACAATGAAGGCAGGGGTTTCTTACAGCACCGCATATCTGGAAGAAATCATTAGGATCAAGAAAAATATAAGATTTCTCAACAACAAGACCGCAAATATGAGATTCCCTTTAAAGGGGTTGTACAGTGTTCCGTATTGATTATTCTCTTTTAATAGGGGCTGAACTGAGCGACGCTACAGGGTGCAGAGCCCTCGCTGCTCCAGCCCTGTACACGAACGCCTCCACTACTTGTGCACCATGTCTTGGGACGCTGCCAGGTGAAGGAGGAAGCCGTGACGCAGTCATGGTGCAGAGAGGAAATGGACACGGGAAACCTTTACACTAGCCCCCCCCCCCCCCCATATGGCAGCTCTTTATATACCACTGCTTCTCGTATGGGGTCTATTGTGGCCGATTCTGGTAGGGGAGACACATCAGGCCGTATACAGCACTCAGCAGTGATGTAGTTATATGAATGATAGAAGAACCTCCATAACGGGACAGTCCCGAGCTGTGGATATCCTGGACGTGGTGTGCTTAAGGTGCACAAAGAAGGAAACCCTGACTCCAGCGGGACGCCTTCCCACCTGGGGGACTTATTATATGTAGATACATGAAGGCTTATAGACTTATAGGTGAAAGGGATGAGTTAGAATCTGCGTGGTTTAGTTTTCCCCGGGTGTTCTTACTGCTGTTTGTTAAACCCCCCCCAAAACAAATGTGCTCACCCTCCCCAAGTCCATCACTGTTATTGCCTGCAGCGCTGTCAGTGCTGCAGCCAATCTGAGCTCTATGGTGCGTCCCATCAACTCACCCTCCCCAGGTCCATCTCTGTTATAAGCTGCAGTGCTGTCAGTGCTGCAGCCAATCTGAGCTCTATGGTGCGTCCCATCAACTCACCCTCCCCAGGTCCATCTCTGTTATTAGCTGCAGCGCTGTCAGTGCTGCAGCCAATCTGTGAGCTCTGTGGTGCGTCCCATCAACTCGAGCAGAGCCATTGAGCGCCAGCACTATTGACTCTGCGCTGCAGATAATAACAGACACAGAGACTGTGTGCCGGACCCCGGGAGGGTGAGTAAAGCAGAATTAATTTTTATAAAGGCAAATTGCAACTTCTATAACAAAAAAGAAAACAAACCCTTTTAAGTCTGGCCTGTAAAGCGGCTGCAGTGAAGTATAGGCGTTTTCCCTGCCATACAGAGCTTGATCATCACAAGTCATATCCTGGAGAATCTACTATAGAATTGTCTAAGGGTCACTGCCGTCTGTCCTTCTTTCTGTCACGGATATTCATTGGTCGCGGCCTCTGTCTTTCATGGAATCCAAGTCGCTGATTGGTCGTGGCAAAATGCCCACAACCATTCCCACGACCAATCAGGGACAGCCACAGTCCGGCGGCAATATGGCCGCTCTTTCCTCCCCGCAGTCAATGCCCGCTCCATACTCCCCTCCAGTCATCCAGTCATCCCTCACACAGGGTTAATGCCAGCATTACCGGAGCGCAGTGTAACGCACTCCGGTTACACCGCTATTAACCCTGTGTGACCAACTTTTTACTATTCATGCTGCGTATGCTAATACTCCGTGGCTGGCCAATATACTCCGTGGCTGGCCAATATACTCCGTGGCTGGCCAATATACTCCGTGGCTGGCCAATATACTCCGTGGCTGGCCAATATACTCCGTGGCTGGCCAATATACTCCGTGGCTGGCCAATATACTCCGTGGCTGGCCAATATACTCCGTGGCTGGCCAATATACTCCGTGGCTGGCCAATATACTCCGTGGCTGGCCAATATACTCCGTGGCTGGCCAATATACTCCGTGGCTGGCCAATATACTCCGTGGCTGGCCAATATACTCCGTGGCTGGCCAATATACTCCGTGGCTGGCCAATATACTCCGTGGCTGGCCAATATACTCCGTGGCTGGCCAATATACTCCGTGGCTGGCCAATATACTCCGTGGCTGGCCAATATACTCCGTGGCTGGCCAATATACTCCGTGGCTGGCCAATATACTCCGTGGCTGGCCAATATACTCCGTGGCTGGCCAATATACTCCGTGGCTGGCCAATATACTCCGTGGCTGGCCAATATACTCCGTGGCTGGCCAATATACTCCGTGGCTGGCCAATATACTCCGTGGCTGGCCAATATACTCCGTGGCTGGCCAATATACTCCGTGGCTGGCCAATATACTCCGTGGCTGGCCAATATACTCCGTGGCTGGCCAATATACTCCGTGGCTGGCCAATATACTCCGTGGCTGGCCAATATACTCCGTGGCTGGCCAATATACTCCGTGGCTGGCCAATATACTCCGTGGCTGGCCAATATACTCCGTGGCTGGCCAATATACTCTGTTGCTGGGCAATATACTACGTGACTGGGCAATATACTACGTGGACATGCATATTCTAGAATACCCGATGCATTAGAATCGGGCCACCATCTAGTGTCAAATAATCCCAGAAATAAGAAAAGCGTTCGGCCTAATCACCGACATGTCTCCGCTTTCACGTTGCTCTGATGGAGTATACATATATACTGGGCAGTGTGACGCGGTCCGGCATACTTCTCATTCCTCCTTCCCATTCATTTTGAAGCTGTAATTACCCCATTGAGGCATTACGAGGGCTGGTTCAGCCCATAGACTCTCCGTCTCAGCCGCTCGCTAGATCTGCGGTGACTCACGTGTGATCGGCTCCCGTGTCACCGCTCATTTCTGTTAAGCAATCGCTGCAAGTGGAGGCAGATCCGGCGGCTGCATCTGCTGACCTGTGACAAGCCTGCGGGGTGTGCACATGTCGGAGCAGGGAGCCGAGGCCCCGCAATCTGCTCCCCGCCTGCTACGTAATGCCGCCAGACTGCTGACATGTGCTGCAAACGCTTCACAAGCTCGGCGACAGATCAGGGATTTGCCTCCGTCAGGTACTTCGTATGTGGCCGAGGTTTTGGGTATTGATGACGAGTAGGAGATATTTAAAGGGTCCCATCATTAACCCATTGGGTACTGTGCAATGTCATCTATGGATGACAACCCCCCTTTTAATTAACCTTTTCACCTCTTGCTGCCATGTGCCCCTTATACTAGATGATACGGGAAATCCCGCTGACATAACAGGATTTCCTGAGGTTTGGCTGGAATCTCTCGGGTGTCTATGAATGTCCCCATAGAGTGCGGGGAGCCTGGCTGCGGGGAGCCTGGCTGTGGTCAGCATGGCTGCCAAGGAGGGAGACTTATCCATCAGGTGGCATCACCTTACTTCGCTCCTCGTGTATAGAAGCCATTCAGGAGCTATTGATTTAGTTTTAGGGGATGATGTTGGGGTCATCAGATTTTGCAGGACATTGTTTTTTGTTTTGTTTTGTTTTTTTACTATATATTGTGACCTTGGTGCTGGAAATTTTCATGACTTTAAGCATTACTGATCAGGGCAGTATATGCAATAGTGGAGGGTCCATACACATTCTGGTTTGTTCACCTTGATGTTAAATGGGCTTTAAAATCATTGAAGGCATGCTTTTCTTCTGGTTCCAACGCATACTGCTTCGGAGCTATGCAACATCGCAAAAAGCTGGTCGGAAGTCACAGAAAATGTGGTTAGCTGCAGCGGTCAGGTGATTAGTGACTTCCGATCGCTACCAAGGGTGCACAAACCTCCATGTTGGATGGCGAGAATGCATCTTGGTCAGTATTTTAAAATCATGGATGGTTTTAGAATTTTTCCCTGCCAGACAACCCCTCTAATCGAACGTATGTGGTCTGGTTAAGATCATTGTTAAATTTCACACCATGTGTCCTCCGGTATTATGGGTAAGATCAGAAAAGACGTGTCTGCTTTATTTTTTCCAGAGACCTTGTCCCTCTTATGTTTAGTGCCGACTAGCGATGAACGAACGTGCCGGGATAAGGTGTTATCTGAGCATGCTCGAGTGCTATCCGAGTGACTCGGGCATGCTCGAATACTATGTTTGAGTCGCCGGTCTGTTGAAAAGCCGCGAGACATGCAATCGCGGGGTCTCGAGCACATTATTAGAGTACACAGATTATACTTGGTTAGCACCCGAGCATGCTCAGATAACACCTTATCCAAACACGTTCGCTCATCACTAGTGCTGACTAGGGTTGAGCGACCTTGACTTTTTTAGGGTCGAGCCGGGTTTCGCGAAACCCGACTATCTCAAAAGTCGAGTGAAATCGGCCGATTATGGCGAAAAGTCGAGGATCGACCGAAACACGAAACCCAATGCAAAGGCAATGGGATTTTTTTTTTTTTTTTTTTTTTTCTCTCTCTCTCTCTCTCTCTCTCTCTCTCTCTCTCTCTCTCTCTCTCTCTCTCTCTCTCTCTCTCTCTCTCTCTCTCTCTCTCTCGAAGAGCTGGTGTTACACAGTGCAAATCGCTACAGCGCACAAGCGACAACATGGCGATAGGCGTCCACGCCCCTAAGACCTATGTCAGCGACTTTTGAAAATGAACGATCCGTTTCGCTCAACCCTAGTGCTGACCCCTTCAAGTGACTGCTGCAATCAGTTTTGGAAGAGTGAGGAAAAAAATAGGGGGACTCTTAAAATTCAGACACAAGTGATCGGATGTAGCCACCCGATTGGAGATCACTTTCCCGTTAGACTGTCGGCCGAACCTGTTGATAATGGCTGGTTTGGCTGATGGTGGCCTAATGTGTGCTGTGCTGTAGTCCTATTATAAACATAAGTACTAAAAAACGTCCTTGGTAGAATACAACAACTTCAGTTCACTTTCTTCTCTGTGCCCAAGACAGCAAATGGGCACCTAAAAATGGAAAACTCTAAAGTTCGCACAGGACTCTTTTCACATCACGTTTACTGTACCTTTAAATTTTTCCTTCTTGAGTTACCTATAGGCCCCAATATTTTCTAGTATAGGGTGATTGTGGTGTCCTGTTGTATAGAGAGGTTGTTACGCTGTGACGGCCTACAGTAAGGAAGGGGGGCCCTCAAACTGGGACCCTAACTATCCTTGTACTAGGGGTACTCTTAAAGGTAGAAGGGCCTGAGTCTCCGACTTTACTGTTAATGTCCTAAGCTGTCCCATCCCCCAGGAGGCCTGGGACAGATATGTTAGTGTATAAATACACAAGACAAACAGGGAATGTAACTTGCATACAAAAACACTCAGCAAGGGTAGAGAGGAATAAAGAGACAGATAGGAAGGTACAAACCAAATGGGAATAGGATCATGGAGAAAGCATGCACCCAAAAAACAGCACGCAACAATCTCCAGCAGCAACTACGAACTCCAACTTCAGGAAGCAAAACGTTCACATGCAGGGATGAGAAGGTCTGGCCAGGTTTTATAGAGAGAGGAAATGAGCAGGTCAGGAGCAGCTGTGAGATGGAGCTGCATGTCTCTAACCAGCATAGAAAGAGCCGTTAACCTCTCCAGTGCCAATGGAAATAAAGTCCCATTTAATATGAGGAAGAAAACGCACAGGCTAAATGGAAGACCTGCGAGTCACAGTACGTAAAGATCACCTGACCCCAGATCTCCCAGGAGGACGTGACACCCTCGTGACAGGTGCTGCAGACTTTGCTTTCCTATACAGCAGTGTTTCTCAACTCCAGTCCTCAAGAGCCACCAACAGGTCACGTTTTCAGGATTTCCTTAGTATTGCACAGGTGATAATTTTATCACCTGTTCAAGCATTAATTCCATCGCCTATGCAATACTAAGGAAATCCTGAAAACAGGACCTGCTGGTGGCTCTTGAGGACTGGAGTTTAGAAACACATACAGTAAAAACAGAATAAAAGAGTTGCTGATCTATATGGGCCTGAAAGAGGCCAAAAGGGGGGATTGGGGGCTTACGGGGGCAGTTGGTGTTTGCAGCCGGCGCTTCGCTGTACATAAAGGGGAAAATGTGATGTGATCCGAGCTTTACATTGTCTGCATAACAGCCGAAACCTGGACCACAAAGGGGAAGAAAAAAAAGCAGAAATGTTGAATGGAAAATTATTTTAGTAATATCTGTAAATTGACAATATTTAGGTAAATACCAAATAGGCAAAAAATACTAAATCAAAAGAATAAAAAATAAGCAAAATGTTTAATCAAAACAATAAATCTGAGAAAAACTACAACATAAATAAATGGTAGCGCGTGCTGTGAATGGTGCAGGTTGCGAGGCAGTGTCTTTCCTGTTGGATCAGGATGTAAATGTCGGTGGAAATATTGATTCGTGTGTGGTTCTCTGCGGTAATTAATGCAGGGAATGCGCTCGCTGAAGCGTACATGCTTATCCCATATGTCTGCATCCAAATGTAGGTCATGGTAATGGTCTGAGATGAGGCTCGATGGGAGGGGGATGGCAGCCATGTTTTCCTGAGTTGGCGTCCGCCTCTGATGCCTCCGGAGCAGATGAAGTGTGTACGACCACATGGATCCTTTCCCAATCCTCTGATCACTTTCCTCCCTGACGAGCTCTCGTCTTTTCTCACTTTTCTAAAGTTTTTCTTCTGAATTATCAACAGAATAAACTTTTTGTCGCTTGGCGACTTTTACCCTTCTTTCCATTTCCTGATTGATCTTCAACCTGGGCGACTATTATCCCATTTTCCTTTCATTTCTGTCACTAATCTCTTAAGATGAAAGTCACACCAGAGCGCGCGATCACACGTCAGCACGTTCAAAGGCGAAGTGTCCACTACCTGGGAGGAGGCCGAGTCCATCCATGCTCTCCCACTTAAAATTGTCCCCAAATGTTACTCCAGCCAATTCCTTTGATTATTAGACTAGCTGGCAGGCTAATGTATAAGGGGTGTCCTGGGTGGTCTCTGATGGCTGTTTGAAGGGCTGGTAATGTTGGATTTTAACATGATGGATCCCTTTATTTTTTTCGGGAGAGTCTTCTCTTCCCCCTTTAGATAACTTGTATGGGGTCCGGAGGAAGAGCTGCTCTCACACGTTGCTCCTGTTGTTTACTGGCAGTGAACATCCATTGGGGGGCGCTATTTCTAAAATATTTCCTCGTTGTGGGGAATGCCCTTGTTTTTTCATTTTTCTGGGCAGATACGCAGATGGCATGGTGACGCATTATAGATTTCTTGGCAGTGACAAAAATGCAAACCTTTGTACAAGCGGGTGACATACAAGTCATTGGTGCACATGTTGTCTTGATCACTCGTGGTTCGAGACGTAAGGTGCCGTGTGCAGCGGGTCACTTGTACCTTTTATCTGCACTAGATGTCGGGTTTTCATCAGAAAGTGCTATTGTTGCTTCTTTTCGTAATGATTTTCTTTTTTTTGTATCTTACAGGTCTGCATTAAGTCATCAGTGTGGAGACTGACAACACAAGATTGCAGCCATGCAGACTATTAAGTGTGTGGTCGTCGGGGATGGTGCCGTTGGTAAAACATGTCTCTTAATTTCATACACAACAAACAAGTTCCCTTCAGAATATGTTCCAACGGTAAGTTCAGTCCAAATCTTTATATGTGACCCAGAAGCAATTGCATCAGGAGATAAGTCAGTCCTACTCTTCCAGTACCCCCTGAAAAAGCAGTATGCGAAACATGCAGTTACCTCAGGGGATAAGCGAGTCCTATTCTTCCAGTACCCCCTGAAAAAGCAGTATGCGAAACGTGCCATTACATCAGGGGATAAGAGAGGCATACTCTTCCAGTACCCCCTGGAAAAAGCAGTATGCGAAACGTGCAGTTACATCAGGGGATAAGTAATACTCTTCTAGTACCCCCTGAGAAAGCAGTATGCGAAACGTGCAGTTACATCAGGGGATAAGTAATACTCTTCCAGTACCCCCTGAAAAAGCAGTATGCGAAACGGCATGTACAATTACATCGGGGGGATAAGTAATACTCTTACAGTACCCCCTGAGAAAGCAGTATGCGAAACTTGAAAAGAGTACCTGGCTAGCATGGCATTTGCTAGTTATAGGTCTTGACTTGCTTTTCACGAGCCAAGAGTATCCATCAAAAAAACACCACCACTCCCCATATGTACTGCTTGCTCCGTGAAATGCAAACCTTAAGAAAATCAAGTTACTAAAAATGCTTTATAGAAAAAAACCTAAGATTCACAAATGCAAAAAAAAATCTTTCGAAACTCTTCATGCAAAAAAGATAAGAACGCGTATTATAAGTTGCCACACAAGTGCTCAAAAGCCACAATGTCCCCAACAACCATGAAAAGTCAAGACCTATAGCTATCAAATGCCATGCTAGCCTAGTACTGATCTCGCATGTTTCGCATACTGCTTTTTCAAGGCGTACTGAATAAGTATTACTTATCACCTGATGTAATTGCACGTTTCGCATACTGCTTTTTCAGGGAGAACTGGAACATTGTTACTTATCACCTGATGTAAAAGCTTCTGGGTCCGCTACAGGGAGCATGTTACCTGATTGCACGCTAACACTGGCAGCTAACTAATAACATTGTGCATTAGTTGAGGATAGCCATCACCATGTCTTGGGCAGAGTGGAGATTAGTGCCAGTGTGTTGCTCTGGAGGACCTGTCCAGTCGTATGTCGCTAGTTGAGGATACCCTGCTTATGGGATGTTCCTCTGTATCACAGCATGGTGGGTAATCACTGTATTCTGTTTCTCAGGTATTTGACAACTATGCTGTCACAGTTATGATTGGCGGAGAACCTTACACCCTAGGACTATTTGACACAGCAGGTAAATTATATGAATATCGAAATATATTACACTATGTAATCCGGCGTCTGATAATCTGGAAAGTCTGATAATCCAACAGCTGTTTCCAGCCACAAATGGCAATATAAATCTAGAAATCCACCATTCCACAAATAGGACTGTGGTCAGCTGATGAGACAGCCATAACATCCGGGGAGGGGTCTCGTTCACCTCTATGGGGCGTCTGCTTCTTACTGGGAATCTGTCCCTAGTAGGGTTGAGCGAAACGGATCGTTCATTTTCAAAAGTCGCCGACTTTTGGCAAAGTCGGGTTTCATGAAACCCGACCCGATCCCTGTGTGGGGTCGGCCATGCGGTACGCGACTTTCGCGCCAAAGAAAGAGAGAGAGATAAAAAAAAAAAAATAATCCCATTGACTTTGCATTGGGTTTCGTGTTTCGGTCGATCCCCGACTTTACGCCATAATCGGCCGATTTCACTCGACTCGACTTTAGAGATAGTCGGGTTTCGCGAAACCTGACTCGACCCTAAAAAAGTAAAAGTCGCTCAACCCTAGTCCCCAGGTTTGGCTATGTAATCTGAAAACGTTAAGGTTGTAGGAACAGAGACTCTGATTCTAGGGATGTAGTTTTGCTTAAATCATTGTTTTGTTGGCTAAAGATCTAGTACTTCTCAGAATGCTGAACTCTTTATAACTCTACCCCCACCACTGGCAGTTTTCTCCTTCGCCTCATTGGGGGCCACAGCCCGTGGGTGTATACTGCTGCCACTAGGTGATACAAAGAAAGTTCTCTCCTCCCCTGCAGTATACACCCTCCTGCTGGCTCTCGGCTCCTCCCCTGCAGTATACACCCTCCTGCCAGCTCTCAGCTCCTCCCCTGCAGTATACACCTCCTGCTGGCTCTCAGCTCCTCCCCTGCAGTATACACCCTCCTGCTGGCTCTCAGCTCCTCCCCTGCAGTATACACCTCCTGCTGGCTCTCAGCTCCTCCCCTGCAGTATACACCCTCCTGCCAGCTCTCAGCTCCTCCCCTGCAGTATACACCTCCTGCTGGCTCTCAGCTCCTCCCCTGTAGAATACACCCTCCTGCTGGCTCTCAGCTCCTCCCCTGCAGTATACACCTCCTGCTGGCTCTCAGCTCCTCCCCTGCAGTATACACCTCCTGCTGGCTCTCAGCTCCTCCCCTGCAGTATACACCCTCCTGCCAGCTCTCAGCTCCTCCCTGCAGTATACACCCTCCTCCTGGCTCTCGGCTCCTCCCCTGCAGTATACACCCTCCTGCTGGCTCTCAGCTCCTCCCCTGCAGTATACACCCTCCTGCTGGCTCTCAGCTCCTCCCCTGCAGTATACACCCTCCTGCTGGCTCTCAGCTACTCCCCTGCAGTATACACCCTCCTGCCGGCTCTCAGCTCCTCCCCTGCAGTATACACCCTCCTGCTGGCTCTCAGCTCCTCCCCTGCAGTATACACCCTCCTGCTGGCTCTCAGCTCCTCCCCTGCAGTATACACCCTCCTGCTGGCTCTCAGCTCCTCCCCTGCAGTATACACCTCCTGCTGGCTCTCAGCTCCTCCCCTGCAGTATACACCTCCTGCTGGCTCTCAGCTCCTCCCCTGCAGTATACACCCTCCTGCTGGCTCTCGGCTCCTCCCCTGCAGTATACACCCTCCTGCTGGCTCTCGGCTCCTCCCCTGCAGTATACACCCTCCTGCTGGCTCTCAGCTACTCCCCTGCAGTATACACCTCCTGCTGGCTCTCAGCTCCTCCCCTGCAGTATACACCCTCCTGCTGGCGCTCAGCTCCTCCCCTGCAGTATACACCCTCCTGCTGGCGCTCAGCTCCTCCCCTGCAGTATACACCCTCCTGCTGGCTCTCGGCTCCTCCCCTGCAGTATACACCCTCCTGCTGGCTCTCGGCTCCTCCCCTGCAGTATACACCCTCCTGCTGGCTCTCAGCTACTCCCCTGCAGTATACACCTCCTGCTCGCTCTCAGCTCCTCCCCTGCAGTATACACCCTCCTGCTGGCGCTCAGCTCCTCCCCTGCAGTATACACCCTCCTGCTGGCTCTCAGCTCCTCCCCTGCAGTATACACCTCCTGCTGGCTCTCAGCTCCTCCCCTGCAGTATACACCCTCCTGCTGGCTCTCAGCTCCTCCCCTGCAGTATACACCCTCCTGCTGGCTCTCAGCTCCTCCCCTGCAGTATACACCTCCTGCTGGCGCTCAGCTCCTCCCCTGCAGTATACACCCTCCTGCTGGCTCTCAGCTCCTCCCCTGCAGTATACACCCTCCTGCTGGCTCTCGGCTCCTCCCCTGCAGTATACACCCTCCTGCTGGCTCTCAGCTCCTCCCCTGCAGTATACACCCTCCTGCTGGCTCTCGGCTCCTCCCCTGCAGTATACACCCTCCTGCTGGCTCTCGGCTCCTCCCCTGCAGTATACACCCTCCTGCTGGCTCTCAGCTCCTCCCCTGCAGTATACACCCTCCTGCTGGCTCTCAGCTCCTCCCCTGCAGTATACACCTCCTGCTGGCTCTCGGCTCCTCCCCTGCAGTATACACCCTCCTGCTGGCTCTCGGCTCCTCTCCTGCAGTATACACCCTCCTGCTGGCTCTCAGCTAACCAGTTCTTGCTTAGTGCCTGTAGGAGGCACATGGGTCTGTTTCAGACCCCAACGTTTTTATTTTATTTTTCTGTAAATTTTTATTTTTTAACTAACGGAGTGAAGGGGGTGACGGATCCTTTCAAGGTTCTGATCTCCCCCGAACCATCAACAGGCGAGCACACCGAGTATACCTCCCCGTACCCTCTCCTGCGACGTGGGAAGCCATGCCTGAGCTCACTTCCGGGGAGACGGTTCCTTCGAGTCCCGATCTCCCCATACCAGCAGCAGCTGACCACATGGAGTGTCTCCTCCATGTATCCTCTCCTGGAGCCAGGCCTAATGCCGGACAACTGGCCCTGTCCACCTGGCGACTGAACTCCGTGGATGTACAGAGGCCCCTCTCTATGGCGTCCGAGCAGCCCCCACTGTCCCACCACTGTGAAAGCGGATGGCACAAGGAGGCGGACGGTTCCTCTCCACCTCCCTAACAAACGGATGATGGATTGAGGCTTATCCCTGCACCGTCCACGCTGCACAGAACAGCGCTGAAACCCACATCCGCGGCGGCTCCATGCCGGGACGCGCACCAATGGTGAGTGGATCCATCTTCAGTGGGATATTCACATGCTGACAGGCAGCCTCAGCCACTTCCCTGTGACCCACCTCCCTGAGGTAACAGCTCCGGCCGGCTGCCAAAATTTAGTCCTCGGCTTCAGCCGATGTGTAGGCCGCACCCCAGAAGCCGCACCCTAAGGCAAGTCCGCCCGCTTTTCTGGTGCTTCTCGCCTGGCACTACATCAGTACCCATGTAAGGAAGTACCAGACCTAAAGCCACACTGGCTTTAAAGGCGCATGACCAGTATTCCCTGGTCTTAAAGGCACATGACCAGTATTCCCTGGTCTTAAAGGCACATGACCAGTATTCCCTGGTCTTAAAGGCACATGACCAGTATTCCCTGGTCTTAAAGGCACATGATCAGTATTCCCTGGTCTTAAAGGCACACGACCAGTATTCTCTGGTCTTAAAGGCACATGACCAGTATTCCCTGGTCTTAAAGGCACACGACCAGTATTGTCTGTTCTTAAGGGCACATGACCAGTATTCCCTGGTCTTAAAGGCACATGACCAGTATTCCCTGGTCTTAAAGGCACACGATCAGTATTCCCTGGTCTTAAAGGCACACGACCAGTATTCCCTGGTCTTAAAGGCACATGACCAGTATTCCCTGGTCTTAAAGGCACATGATCAGTATTCCCTGGTCTTAAAGGCACACGACCAGTATTCCCTGGTCTTAAAGGCACACGACCAGTATTGTCTGTTCTTAAGGGCGCATGATCAATCTGAGGAGCCCTCCGCCGCCGACCCCAGCTTATCACAGACTACCTAGTTCCCCTCAGTGGACTTCGTCACTGACCAATCCATGGTTCTCTGACCAAGAGATTGAATCCCTCCGTGTATCCTCTGTGGCTCGGAGTGCTCGCAGGACCGATATACATGGTCCCTCTCCTACATGGGAGCCGTCGGCTAGCAGGGGCCGCGAGTATTCTAGAAATGTACAGGCGTCTAGAAACCTAACAGGCACGGGGCGACGTTTTTTTTTGCATTAAAGGGGCACATCAACTCTAGGAAGCGGAAGTTTTTCGTTTCCTGCTCACTCACCAATGATTTGATGACAACAAGGCTCTGAATATGGATTGGATATTGAGACTTGACAGAGCTTCAGAGAAGGAACCATTAACCAATCTCTGTACATTGACGAGGACTCCAGTCCGGCTCTACACTACACAGTGTCCCACATAAGGAGACTAAACTCCCTCGTAGAGCATTTGCCATTCAGTCCGGATAAGCGATTCACTGGACAGAAGCCTCTACGTGGGATGCCATGCCTGGTCTGATTTTTAAGGGCGACTGTTCCTTTTAAAGGGCTCCGATCTCCCCACACCAGCAGCAGGCGACCAAATGGAGTGTTGTCTCCATGTATCCTCTTCTGCATCCAGGCCTAACGCCAGACAACCTGTCCTGTCCACCCGGGGACCTGAACTCTGTGGATGTACAGAGGCTCCCTTTTTGGCGTACGAGCACCCCCTCTGCATCACCACTATCTAGCGGATGATGCAAGAAGGCGGACAATTCCTCTCCACTTCCCTGTTAAGAGATTGATGGATCGAGGGTTCCTAATTTTTATCTCTGCACCGTCAAAAGAGCGGCGATGACAAGAGACTATGACCTGCTGGATGCAGCCGCACATTCTGCCACTTGGCAGATTAACCGGGTAGAATCTCCTGTGGTATACCTACCAGTATCCCTCCCCGATGTATCAGTTAAAAATACCACGGACTGTCAGATAGCAAATCTGGTTCATTCCGTCTTGCGGCTTCGGGTTCAGCGCTCTATCCTCCCTAGCCGCCGCATGGATTGCTAGAGCAATGGTCTCCTGGCTGGAGACCTTAACTACCTTGGTTCACACTTTTCCCGAAGACAGTACAACTGGCCAATCAAATCTTTTGAGCGGGAGACTGACAAAGGATTGTATATGGGTTGTCCAGGACAGTCTAGATCTAAGGGATCTTGGTTCCAAAAAAGGGGAACGAAAAGTAAGACCGATCCTGGACCTCGAACTTCTAACAACCGTTGACAAGGTCCTCCTCCTTCGGATGGAGTTCCCCCGCTCAGCCATTACTTCAACAGAAAAAGGTGCAGTTTCTGGCATCTTACCCTTTTCAAAAATTCCTTCGCTTTTCCATTCGTGAACAGCATTTTCAAGTCACGACCTTGTCCTTCGGCCTTGCTATCGCACCCAGAGTGTTCGCAAAGGTCATGGCGGATGTCCTGTTTCTCTTGCATCCTCGAGGCGTGCTTGTCCTGCCCTGTTTGGTCGACTTTCTAGCCGCCCTTCCAGGACTACGCTGAGTCGTCTATATCTCTTGCGATACCTTCTCTCCTGGGCTGGCAGCTAAACTTAGACAAGTTCTCCTCATTTCCAGCCCAGCAGATATCCCTTTTGAGGATGATTCTGCACACTTCCAGAAGGATGGTAATTTTCCCTCGAGACAAGGTCATGGCCCTTCAACATGGAGCTCGCACACTTGATTACTCACCCCCTCATTTCATTCGATTTGCTAGGAGGGTTTTGAGGAAAAATGGTGACGACAATGGAAGCGCTTCGCTCCGCTCGTTTTCAGCAAGTCAGACAGACGATAGTCTCTGAGCTCCTCCTTCATCCAGAGCCTTTCTCCCGGTTCAATGGTTATTAGTAACTACCAATGCCAGTCGTCTTCTCCCGATCATTGCTCTGGACATCCGAACGGTAGTCCTACAGCAGATCCACTGCCTTCTGGTGGGTCACCCCATCCGAATTCAATTGGATAATGCCACGGCGGTGCCATACGTCAATCATCAAGCAGGTACTCACGGTCAGGCGCGATGACCGAGGTACATCACATTCTCTGATGGGCCGAGACCTATCATTTGGTGATCTCCGCAGTATATATCCCTGGAGTTGAACTCTGGACAGCAAACAAATTCAGCCGTCAGGGTTCCGCCTCAAGTCAGTGGGAACTTTATCCCGAGGTCTTCCATCAGATCTACCTTCACTGGAGCTCTCAAAGTGTAGATCAGGTGATTACTCAGTTATTGCAGTTAATAGCCCTCTGTGTCTGTACTGCTACATACTTAGGCAGTTAACTGGTTCATGCAGCTTTACGTGAACACCCGAGTCTTACACTATGGCTGGTCCGAATAACTAAAGCAATTGTTACCATCCACCTCTCGTGTCTCCCATTTTCCTCATAGTTTGTAGCTTGCGAGCAGCAGGGCCCTCATTCCTCTTGGTATCTATTTTAAGCTGTGATTTTTGTTATGCTGTAATGTCTATTGTCTGTACAAGTCCCCTCTATAATTTGTAAAGCGCTGCGGAATATGTTGGCGCTATATAAATAAAATTATCAGGTGGCGTCGAGTACATTGGCATTCAGTCTGGAGTTCGTGGTTCGGCCTCCAGATCCAAGAGCCATCACACTGCATGCTCTGGTTCTGCCGTGGTACCAGTTTCCATAACTCCCTTTCCACTACTTCCGAAAGCCTTTCAGAAGCAGAAAGGGCCCCAGTGATCCTCCGAGATCTGCACTGACCACGTCAGTTTTTGTTTGTGGAGCTAGTATCTTCCCGCCTTATTGCAGCAAAACTGCAAGTAGGGACTTTCTCACAGGGAGTTTTCACATGTAGTCCTTCTCTATTGCATGTCGTTAGATCATTGGGACCTTAATGGTCCTAGGAGTCTTACAGTAGACTCCTTTTCATCCGGGCAGACTTTGCTATCAGGGAAAGTCGCCCCTTTTTCCTCTGCGATATTCTCACTCTGACGAGTCTTTGGAGCTAGCTGCTCTGCTCTTTCAGACCTTTTTTCCCTTATTATCTTCAAGGCAAGGTTGTCCTCAGGCCATCCCCGTCCCTTGTTACCAAGGTGGTATTGTATTACCACTGTTATGAGGGCATAGTTCTTCCCACATCTCTTTTGGCACCAGTCTACAAAATGGAATGAGTTCCCCATATTCTGGACGAAGTGAGTGCTCTGAGTAGGTACGTCTTGAGGACGGCGTCCTTCCGAAGATTGGATGATTTATTTGGACTTCCTGACGGTAAGAGGAAGGCTTCCTGACGTTTACAGGAAGGGTTTAGTCGTTTCATCGGCCATGATAGCATGGTGGATTCTTTTCACCATCCAGGAGTCCTTCCGTACTAGATATCAGCCTATTGAGGGTTCTAGGGACATGCGTCGGCAAGGCACGCCTCTGCAAGCTTGCGGATTTGTCCAGTCCGCATGCATTCTTGAAGCACCATAGTTCCCACACTTCCACAGATGTTTTTCTGGGCAGACGGACTCTGCAGGCCGCGGTGGCGCACTTGTAAGTAGCGGTTACAAAGGGCCTGATCTGATGTTGTCCCCACCCAGGGACTGCTTTTAGGACATCCCACGGTCTGTGTCCCCAATGAGGCGAAGGAGACATAGGGATTTTTGTGTACTCACCGTAAAATCCTTTTCTCCGAGCCATTCATTGGGGGGACACAGCTCCCACCCTGTTATTAGCTTATGCTCGTTTTTATAATCTGACATGCTATACTCTCATATATAATTTGACATGCTATACGCTCATATGTTATTGATCTCCTACTGCTTTTGCACCGAACTGGTTAGCTGAGAGCCAGCAGGAGGGTGTATACTGCAGAGGAGGAGCTAACTTTCTTTGTATCACTTAGTGTCAGCCTCCTAATGGCAGCAGCATACACCCATGGTCTGTGTCCCCCAATGAATGGCTCGGAGAAAAGGATTTTACAGGGAGTACACAAAAATCCCTATTTTTGTCTACACTGTGCATAGGCAGAAAGTTGCCAATCAGTTTTTTGAGTGGGGTTATACAGAGCTCATGACATATGTTTACTAGTCCTCTTCTGCTAATAAAACAAATTTATTTTTTTCTTTCAAAACTGCTCCAAGCAGCCCAGTAAGTGACACATCACTGGAATCAGGGTCTCTATCTGTGTATTATGCTGCTCTTAGATTAGATCTGGTGACCGATATGGGAGATATAAATGGGGCTGACCCCAGTGTCCCTGCCGTGTACTGCGGCCGCACACAGTATATGGAATTACAGTAAATAATGAATGCTGAACTCTGCTTACAGGGCAGGAAGATTACGACAGATTACGACCACTTAGCTATCCACAGACTGACGTCTTCCTCGTTTGCTTCTCCGTGGTGTCTCCATCTTCATTTGAAAATGTGAAAGAAAAGGTAATGTGTTTTTTTTGTTTTTTGTTTTTTTCTTCCAGCTTTCATTGTGCAGTAAAAATGAGCGGTCTGTGACTCTCAAGATCAGAATGATGATAGTGATGGCAACCTTATAGACTGATGTCCTAAGTGCAGAAACGCTGCAGTTTCAGTATTACAGTATGTAGTGGTCTCCTATGAGACTTCACAGGGGTACCAAGTTGGCATCAACAAGGGGGTCTTCAGAATATTCCAGGCTGCCTTTTTACATATTTGACGCATCCAAACTTATGTCTGTCCAACCTGTTAAAGATTACCACTTTTTAAGCCACTTAATCCTTTTCTGTGTTTCATACCATGGTTTTCTTACGTGACCAACGTTCTCATGCCCCTACTATTTTTGCAGTGGGTACCAGAAATCACTCATCACTGTCCCAAGACTCCATTCTTGCTCGTCGGGACACAGATCGATTTAAGAGATGACCCCTCCACAATCGAGAAACTCGCAAAAAATAAACAGAAGCCAATCACTCCAGAGACAGCCGAGAAGCTGGCCCGAGACTTGAAGGCGGTGAAATACGTGGAGTGTTCCGCACTGACGCAGGTAAGGAGGCCTGATATATGACGTTTTCACACGGGCAGTAAGTTTGTACTCCACCTTCTCCGCCACATTTTCCTCTTCACCTTTTTGGGTTCAGTCCATATATCTAAAACGTTTCATTAAAGTACACCCCTGGCACTTAGTAATGTCCCAGCCCTCTTGGGAGCCGCCGGGTCGCCCTCTTGGGAGCCGCCGGGTCGCCCTCTTGGGAGCCGCCGGGTCGCCCTCTTGGGAGCCGCCGGGTCGCCCTCTTGGGAGCCGCCGGGTCGCCCTCTTGGGAGCCGCCGGGTCGCCCTCTTGGGAGCCGCCGGGTCGCCCTCTTGGGAGCCGCCGGGTCGCCCTCTTGGGAGCCGCCGGGTCGCCCTCTTGGGAGCCGCCGGGTCGCCCTCTTGGGAGCCGCCGGGTCGCCCTCTTGGGAGCCGCCGGGTCGCCCTCTTGGGAGCCGCCGGGTCGCCCTCTTGGGAGCCGCCGGGTCGCCCTCTTGGGAGCCGCCGGGTCGCCCTCTTGGGAGCCGCCGGGTCGCCCTCTTGGGAGCCGCCGGGTCGCCCTCTTGGGAGCCGCCGGGTCGCCCTCTTGGGAGCCGCCGGGTCGCCCTCTTGGGAGCCGCCGGGTCGCCCTCTTGGGAGCCGCCGGGTCGCCCTCTTGGGAGCCGCCGGGTCGCCCTCTTGGGAGCCGCCGGGTCGCCCTCTTGGGAGCCGCCGGGTCGCCCTCTTGGGAGCCGCCGGGTCGCCCTCTTGGGAGCCGCCGGGTCGCCCTCTTGGGAGCCGCCGGGTCGCCCTCTTGGGAGCCGCCGGGTCGCCCTCTTGGGAGCCGCCGGGTCGCCCTCTTGGGAGCCGCCGGGTCGCCCTCTTGGGAGCCGCCGGGTCGCCCTCTTGGGAGCCGCCGGGTCGCCCTCTTGGGAGCCGCCGGGTCGCCCTCTTGGGAGCCGCCGGGTCGCCCTCTTGGGAGCCGCCGGGTCGCCCTCTTGGGAGCCGCCGGGTCGCCCTCTTGGGAGCCGCCGGGTCGCCCTCTTGGGAGCCGCCGGGTCGCCCTCTTGGGAGCCGCCGGGTCGCCCTCTTGGGAGCCGCCGGGTCGCCCTCTTGGGAGCCGCCGGGTCGCCCTCTTGGGAGCCGCCGGGTCGCCCTCTTGGGAGCCGCCGGGTCGCCCTCTTGGGAGCCGCCGGGTCGCCCTCTTGGGAGCCGCCGGGTCGCCCTCTTGGGAGCCGCCGGGTCGCCCTCTTGGGAGCCGCCGGGTCGCCCTCTTGGGAGCCGCCGGGTCGCCCTCTTGGGAGCCGCCGGGTCGCCCTCTTGGGAGCCGCCGGGTCGCCCTCTTGGGAGCCGCCGGGTCGCCCTCTTGGGAGCCGCCGGGTCGCCCTCTTGGGAGCCGCCGGGTCGCCCTCTTGGGAGCCGCCGGGTCGCCCTCTTGGGAGCCGCCGGGTCGCCCTCTTGGGAGCCGCCGGGTCGCCCTCTTGGGAGCCGCCGGGTCGCCCTCTTGGGAGCCGCCGGGTCGCCCTCTTGGGAGCCGCCGGGTCGCCCTCTTGGGAGCCGCCGGGTCGCCCTCTTGGGAGCCGCCGGGTCGCCCTCTTGGGAGCCGCCGGGTCGCCCTCTTGGGAGCCGCCGGGTCGCCCTCTTGGGAGCCGCCGGGTCGCCCTCTTGGGAGCCGCCGGGTCGCCCTCTTGGAATTTGCTGCCCCCAGATTTGGCAAAGTGGCAGCTATTTTTCTTAACCGTAAAAGGCAAAAAAAAAAAAAAAAAAACATAACTCTCCAAACTGTGTACCTCTCCATGAACTCCCCTTTCTGTTACCTTCATATATCTTTTAAGAAAAGACACATGAAGGTTAATGAGCGGTTTATGGCAGAGGATCGTAAGGCAGCAGTTTAATTTCCGCAGGGGTTTAATCACTAGCTGACTTTGGGAAACTCTCTGCTTTGGCTGAAAAGGATCTGAGCTTTTTAGCTGACTTTATATGTGACGGACAGCTGGAGACCCTCAGACATCCGGCTGTTGGCATATAAAGTGTGCTGGGGGCCATCGCACCTCTCATTAGTCTCCCGCGGCTGCTAGCTCTGTAAAGTGGTTTCCTAACTTCCCGTTACCAACATTTGGACGTCCGGTTCCTGCACCGACACCCTGGAATACAGAAGTAAGTGGTTGAGACGTGAAGTCATTGCAGAGAATTACTGTAGGGAAAGGATTGTGCAATAATGCCAATAACTAATTAAAATGTGTATAGCAGACCTGAGCGTGTCACGTCCTGCACTAGGCAGGTCAGCGAGGAGACTGAGCACCACACAGGGACCTCTGCGGAGTTCTTCGCTTCCTTGTCTGGTGCGTCACTCCAAAAGGCGCCTGCCTGTACGTGGCATAACATGGCGCGTCACTAGTGCCTTTTTTTAATTTTTTTTATTTTATTGTTTTCTTAACTTTGATAGTGCCCCTCGATAAGTTACTCCAAAAAGCACCTTGGCTCTGCTACATATGTACCGTAATCTGATTGTACATGTGCTATGCATCATAGTTTGTCTTTGGTACCAATATGGGACTGCTAGAAATGTAATAAGGTGTTGTAGAAACCATCCGAATGTCACTGATGCTCTTATAAGTCAAAGGCACCCACTGAATTTAGGAGAGTCCAGTTAGTACCTTTTGATTGACATGCCATGCTTTTTCTTTTGTCCTCTAATTTTGTCTTTTTTTTGTTTGTTTATTTTGGCTTTTATGTTCGGCAAACCCTCGTCCTATTTTTTTTTTTTTTTTTTTTTTTTTTTAGCCCCTAAACATTTTTTTTTTTTTTGCTTTCTGCACCCATATTTTCAGATTTAATTTGCTTTTTCTTAACATTTGGTATAAGACATCATACTAAACACATCTTGGGTAAAAGCGCTACTAATGACACATCTAGAGGAGAGGTTTATATATTTTGGTACCTCTTCCCCCCCCAATTTTTAGTTTCCATACAGTTCAATGCTCACTTGTCTTCATTGCTTTCTGTAACTCCCATAGACTTCAGTTGAACTGTTTGGTGAGCTGTACAGTGATTCTCCAATTTGCCAATTTCCATCTGAATTGGTCAACATTCAAGACGAGACCCTAACCCATCGGACATTTATGCCATGTACTATGGTGGTTATGTCATAAATATACTCTTGCAGTTTTCACTCTGGCCATAGGGGGGGTTTTTGTAGTCTCCTATTTCCTATACTTTCTGGAAGAATTTTCAGCAGTTTCATGATCAGCAGAGGCAGGATTACACTGAGAGGTAACAGCTCTATACACAGCTGATAACACAGGATCCATCAATCACAAGAGATGTCACCGCTCCCCTCCCTGCACAATGATCTTTGCACACGCTCATTAGACGCTTCACTACTGATGGGGCAGTCTGACCGTTGCTGCTAATGTACAAGTGATGTTTCGAGATATAGGAAGTTGGAGTCTTAACAAGCCCTAGTGGTCAGAGTGAAAATTGCAAGATTTCAATATTTTTCTTTTTTTTTAATGCAGATTGTGAGATGGAAGAAAAAATGGTTTCGGCACAAAAATCTGATTTGTATTAGGCTACTTTCACACTGGCGTTTTTTTTAATACGTCGCAATGCGTCGTTTATGGGAAAAAACACATCCTGCAAAGTTGTTTGCAGGATGCGTTTTTGCCCCATAGAGTTACATTACCGACGCATTGCGACGTATTGACACACGTCGCAACCGTCTTGCGACGGTTGCGCCGTGTTGTGGCGGACCGCCGGGAGCAAAAAAAACGTTAAATGTAACGTTTTTTGCAGCCGACGGACCGCTTTTTCCGACCGCGCATGCGCGGCAGGAACTCCGCCCCCACCTTCCCGCACCTCACAATGGGAGAAATGCATCCGCTGCACCCGTTGTGCGGCACAACAAACGCTAGCGTCGGAATCTCGGCCCGACGCAATGCGGCGGGCCGAATCCGACGCTAGTGTGAAAGTAGCCTTATCAGTAATTTTCTGGTGACGCATTCACTTTAAGGCACGCTAGTATAAACCCCCAGGAGGTGGATAACCTTTGGGCTCTAGGAAAGTTCTTCCCTCAATGGCAGATGTCAAGGGGAAGGGAAAATTGTGTACGATGGACTTCACCTACCTGATTGTTCTGTGCTCAGGCGGCAGCCGGCAGAGGTGTCTGGCACTGGCTTTCTTCCCTCTCCACAATTAATATTTTTTTTTTTTCTTTTTTTTTAAATGGTGGTTTGTTTTTGTTTTTTGTTTTTTTAAATCTCATTCCGGCTGTAGTTTGCTTAAAGAAATCTGTGCTTTATTCCTCCTCCCCAGGTTCTGCGCTGAGTCTCAGCCACTACCCCCTGTGTCTGTTAATTGTCTGCAGCGCTGAGGTCATGTCGACAGCGCTGCAGTCACTTGCTGAAGGTCACAAATTGGCTGCAACCTTGTTTGTGATATCAGCTCTGAATGGAGACTCAGTGCCGGACCTTGGGACGGGGTAAGGATCTTTTCTTTTTTTTCTTTTTCTTTTTTTTCCCCTTTTTTTTTAAGGGCTTTCTGAAATCCAAATACTTACTTAATGGAAGTTTGGCTGAGCGCTTTCCAAGGTGGATGGCTAGGTTGGCGTAGAAGTCCTCCCCTATATTTTGGAGCAGCCATATTTTACCCCCGGTGTCATTTCTCTCCATGGGGCCCAAGCATGCACAATGGGCGAGTGTGTGCTCCAGCTAGGGATGTCCGCCTCCTTCTCTAACCATACTAACAATGGCATGACGTCTCTAATCAGGAATAATTTCGGCATTTTTTTTTTCCTTTTAATATCTGCTGCTAATTTCTTCCTAATCCTCTAACCTGGCTGCTCTTCTCTTTCCTTCCCTGTGTCTTGTAGAGAGGTCTGAAGAATGTGTTTGATGAGGCTATCCTAGCTGCCCTCGAGCCTCCAGAAACTCAGCCAAAAAGGAAGTGCTGTATATTCTAAGCCCCCCTAACCGTTTCCTCCCCGCCTCTCTCTACTCTTTCTCTCCGATGCTGCTTTATTATGTTCATCTTCTGTAGCAAATTAACAAGAACGACACAAGCGACAAGCAAAAACTCTAATAAAAGCAAGATGTTGGCAAAACCTGTGCGTCTTTCCTTACCGACCACCCCCTCCCCCCCACCTCGTCCCCTCTTTCCTGTGTTGCCTGCATTCGTTTTCTGCTTTATTGCTCACAAGGCAAAAATTGGACTCTCTTAATGGTTTCTTGGGTGGCCTAAATATTCTCTCCGTAAAAGATGGAAAAAAAATAAATTAAATTAAAGGTATAATACAAAAAGCGATGAGTATTACAGGTTTTGTATGTAAGCTTTGCTCGTTGTCTGTTGAAGCAGTGGTGGGTGCGTGTCTTAAGGGTGGACTGGGTTAATGACTCATGGCACTGAATCACTAAAGCAAAGGTCCACCTATAATTTATAGGTTAAAAAAAAATCTAGGTTTTGTTAGTGCGTCTTTTATAGTGCCTCCTATCCTATAGAGACAAAATTAAGGTCAGATCCTCCCTTAGCTTTTATGCATTGGGGAAGGAGAGGAGTTTGTGTGATGGGGGTATTTAAGATTTCACCATGCGCCTTTCCCTCTTCCTCCCTTTCTGCCTTTCCCCCCAGACCGCCCTTTCCCCCTCTCACTGACCGACCATCCTTCCCCCTCTGCCTGACAAACCGCTTGCCCTTTCCCCTTCTCCCTCTGCCTGACCGCCGGCCTTTTCCGCCTCTCCCTCTGCCTGACCGTCCGACCGCCCTT
Organism: Ranitomeya imitator; assembly: GCF_032444005.1. Classification (NCBI taxonomy): domain Eukaryota; kingdom Metazoa; phylum Chordata; class Amphibia; order Anura; family Dendrobatidae; genus Ranitomeya; species Ranitomeya imitator. The sequence continues at coordinate 119,643,486 of NC_091291.1, forward strand.
TCCCCCTCTCACTCTGCCTGACTGTCCGACCACCCTTTCCCCCTCTGCCTGACTGTCTGACCGCCCTTTTCCGCCACTGCCTGACCATCCGACCGCCCTTTCACCCTCTCCCGTGCCTGACCGTTCGACCGCCATTTCCCCCTCTCCCTCTGCCTGACTGTCCGACCGCCCTTTTCCCCTCTCCCCTCTGCCTGACTGTCCGACCGCCCTTTCCCCCTCTCCCTTTGCCTGTCTGACCGCCCTTTCCCCCTCTCCCTCTGCCTGACTGTCCGACCGCCCTTTCCCCCTCTCCCTCTGCCTGTCTGATCGCCCTTTCCCCCTCTCCCTCTGCCTGACTGTCCGACTGCCCTTACTGTCCGACCGCCCTTTTCCCCCTCTCCCTCTGCCTGACTGTCCGACTGCCCTTTCCCCCTCTCCCTCTGCCTGACTGTCCGACTGCCCTTTCCCCCTGTCCCTCTGCCAGACTGTCCGACCGCCCTTTCCCCCTCTCCCTCTGCCTGTCTGACCGCCCTTTTCCCCCTCTCCCTCTGCCTTACTGTCCCGACCGCCCTTTCCCCCTCTGCCTGACTGTCCAACCGCCCTTTCCCCCTCTGCCTGACCGTCCGACCGCCTGCCCTTTCCTCCTCTCCCTCCATTTTTAGGAGTTGGGAGGTGACAGGGACTCCCTTGATTTGCACTTAAAGGGGCTCTTTTGTGGCTACAATGTAGCTAGTTTGGCCTTGCAGTGACATGGTGTAAGTGAAGTATGGCCTCTGGGTTTAGATTACGTTCTGTATTTTTTGCTCTGACTCTTGTAAGTTACTGTGTATAAATGGCTGCTGTTACTGTCTTGTACATGTGCCCCCTCCCCGGCGGCCATCTCTGTAAATCCTGGCTTGTACATGGAGAGCTGTGAAGGACTTGGTCAAAGAGACTTCTCCAAAACTGGTTAGAAGCGAGGACCTTTATTCTGGCCCGTGAGAAGAGCGTTGTGCCCCGGTGTCTCCACGTGAGCGTGTCTCCCGGAGTCGTCCTTGCAGGTTGCCCATTCTGCTCGCCGCCTCCTTTCCTGACTGCTTGTCCTGTTGACTGTGTGCCCAGAGCCCTTCATGTGTGCGCCGGTGCCACGGCTCACGTGCCATATCGTAGATGGATTAAGATTTGCTTTTGACTTTTATTTATTTCAATATTTTTGTGTTTCCAAAAAAAAAAAAAATCTTAAAAATGAGAGTGCCCATTTCTCTCTCTTTAACCCCTTCCAGAAAGGCCTAAAGAATGTATTTGATGAAGCGATACTGGCCGCACTGGAACCTCCGGAGCCCAAGAAGAAACGCAAGTGTGTGCTGCTATGAACACCCTCCAGCCGTCCCTTTCCCTTTATCATTCTCCAAAGCTGGTGTCTGCGTCAAACTGAAAAAAAATATATATATAAAAAAAAAACAAAAAAGCAAACAATAAAAAAAAGTTAAAAAAAATGTTTAAATCAACTAAAAATGAAATATAAACTTTTTAATTGTTTTTTTCCCCCCTTTGCAATGATAACAAAGGCCCCCCGCGATCATCGCCACTCAGAGCAAGTGGTCAGGTGTGAAACGCACGCCCAGCAACACGGATTTCCTTAATGATTAGTGTGTATACAGGAGAGAAAAATACAAACTCTTGATCGTTGCTTTTTTTTTTCTTTCCTTTTTTATTTTATTATATATTTACGGTTTCTAATGTCTTATATTAAGAGCAAGGCGTGCTTCATACATAACAGACTAATTTTTTTTTTTTTTTTAATCTGTTTATTCGGCCCATCTCTCTCCATACTTCGTAATAAAGGGACATTGCCTATACGTCCTATTCCTATACTATACCCCCCCATTTTTTATTTTTTTTTACCACGATGAATTGTTAAAGGAACGTTCCGCGGAAAACGAACACCGCTTATGCACAGGCCTGTGGGGGCGGAACATTCAGGGATCATTTTTGGTGATTCGTTAGAGGAGTTGTCCCTTTAAACGACCATCATCTATCTATAGGATGAATGATAAATGCGTGAACACTGGGGATCTAGCTACCGAGACCCCCCTACTGCAAAGAAGGGGCCCAAAATCCCTGTATGGGGAAAAAAAAAAAGCGGTAGTGAGCATGTGCGACCACCACTGTTATGGACAGTTAAATGGAGCATTGGTCGCACATGCTCAGTATACTCCAACTGGTCGCACATGCTCAGTATACTCCGACTGAAACGCGACTTTGACTATAAAGTGGGTCTCATTCGTCAACCTCCCCCCCAGGGATCATACATTTATTACCCGTCTATAATGGTCATCCTCCACCCTTTCTGGTCCTGCATTAGGTGTAACTTTTCCTGGCATGTCCCTTTCCGTTTTTTCCACTCGATAGGGTTGATATTCTACCTATTTGTTACTGGCGTCTCCTTTACGATTAGATTTTCTTCCTTTCTGCCTCGACTAATGCCAATCCCCTCTACTCATGCCCCTGAGGTTTTACTTTATTTTTTTTTTTTTTTTGCCTTCCACTTGAGGGACCAGTCAGGATATTGCCCATTTAATGTACATTTTTTTGCATGCGAATGTTACCCACGGGTCCTCGGGGGCGGGATTACAGTCTGAATATAAACAGGTAGACACCAGTGTTAATAACGATTTTTACCAAACATCCACTTTTTTTTTTTTTTTGTCCGGAGTTCTTTTAAATATGTAGTGAATATATTCCAACTTCCCAAATTAATAACTTGTAGACTCATTAGTATTGAACCAATGCTTTGTTCCATGTTTCAGTTCTTTGTATATGCATACTTTTCAGATGTATTAAACATAAAATACCTTCACACATCCGCTCTTCCGTCTCCTTATTCACTGGATACTGTTACATGACCAGAGGAGCATAGCATGCAGTTATGGATGCAGATCATCAGGCCAGCACACTATGTGCCGTCCTCAGGTGAGTACTATATGTACAGAACTATCCTCTTACATGCAATTTTTTCTTTATACCTTTTGTACATATGGCCATTTATGGAGACTCTGTACAAAGCTGTATGGCCGCCACAGGTGACCTGTAATATGATGATGTGCCCGAGGCTTCGAGGGTTACAATTTTTATTTTTTTTACTCCCATGTCAATTGTAAGAAAAGAATCAGAGGTGATTATGGAAAAGATGATTGAACTGGTTTTCCAGGATTCGAAAAACATGCCTGCTTCCTTCCTAGGGTTGGGGTGTGGTGGTTGGGGTCAGGGGTAGGGCTGTGTTAGAGTTGGAGTTGGTCTTAGGGGTCTTCTACTGTTTAGGTACATCAGGGGGTCTCCGAACGTGACATTGCGCCACCATTGATTCCAGCCAATGTTGCGTTCAAAAAGTCAAACGGTGCTCCGTCCCTTCTGAGCCCTGCCATGCGCCCAAACGGTGGTTTTCCCCCACATCGGTGTACTCCGAAGAAATTGCACAACAAAGTTTGTGGTCCATTTTCTCTTCTTGCCCTTATGAAAATTAAAAAAAAAAAAGTTTGGGTCTAAAGTAAAATATTGTTGAGGTAAAAGTTAAATCTTCATTTTTTTTTTCCTCCCACGTTGATTTACTTCTCGTGAAGCACCTGAAGGGTTAATAAACTTCTTGAATGTTGTTTTGCGCACCTTGAGGGGTGCAGTTTTTAGATTGGTGTCACTTTGAGGGGTCTATGATAGAAAACGCCCAAAAGTGACTTCAAATGTGAGGTGGTTCCTAAAAAAAAAAAAAATGGTTTTGTAAATTTTGTAGGAAAAATGAGATCGCTGGTCAACTTTTAACCCTTATAACTTCCTAACGAAAAAAAAAAACTGTTTCCAAAATTGTGCTGATGTAAAGTATACATGTGGGAAATGTTATTAACTATTTTGTGTGACATCACTCTTTTGATTTAAGGGTTCAAAAATTAAAACTTTAAAACTTGCAAAAGTTTTGCCAAATTTCCGTTTTTTTTTTCACAAATAAACGCAAGTCATATCTAAGAAATTTTACCAGTAACACAAAGTACAATATGTCATGAAAAATCTCACAATCACTGGGATCCATGGAAGCGTTCCAGAGCTATAACCTCATAAAGGGACAGTGGTCAGAATTGTAAAAATTGGCTTCATATTTAGAATTGAGAGACCTCAGTGGTTGATACCTTTTAATGGCTAACTGAAAATATGGTAACAAATTGCAAGCTTTCGAGACTACGCAGGTCTTTTCATCAGGCACAGACCGATGCCTGATGAAGAGACGTATGTAGTCTCGAAAGCTTGCAATTTGTTACCATCTTTTCAGTTAGCCATTAATCCTGCTGTTTTGTTCGCATTTACTATACACTTGTAGTGTTCCGGGTCACTATGACCCGGCTTATTAAACCTTGATTTTAGACACTCTATCTCCATTTTTTTATATACTTTTTGCTTACTAGACTGTTTGTGAACATGTTTGGTAGTAAAAGAAAAATGAACTAGAAATCTTTTTTCTTTTTTTTGTTTTTATTCTGAAAAAACAGATCAATGAGCAAAACAAAAATAGAAAACTACACATATTTTGTAAAAAAAAACAAAATCAAATCAAACATTTTGTGATAAAAAATGAAAGATAATAAACATTACAATGTGAATATATTTACATGATCATATAAAGTTACGGATTCTTGCATGAAAAACAATACACATGATTTTTGCATAGAAATGTTTTACAGCCAGAACATGTTATGCTCGTCTTGTTGTCACAAGTAGAAGGGCAATAGCTGCATCTTTTTCTTTTGATGCCGGAAGAGGCCGTGGGGGTAGAAGCGCTTGTGGAGGACATGGCTTCACTGTCCTGGGCATGTTGATGGATGCTTCGTACCAGGCCTGCTGCTGCTTCTGTTCCTGGTGTAAGGCCTAACCAGTGACTTCCCCAGTTCTTCTATAAATAGTCTTCTTTTATGGAGTTTGTTGGGGTTCCAATTGGGATTGATTTCCCTCCACAACACCAAAGAATTACAGGCTGACAAATCCAGAATGTTGTAAAAGAGAATCATTGGCCACCGATTTGATTTTCTTTTGCAGGAATATGTACCAATGAGTCGGTCTAATGTGTCTACACCACCTTTGGTTGCATTGTAGTCCAAGATCATATTTGGTTTTCTATCTTCCCGTGTACTTGCTTCATTATCATGGTGGTTAGTACTCATTAGTATGACGTTTTTATTTATTTTTTTGGCACATACACAACAACCGTTGTATTTGGAGTAAAGTAAAACATAGAGCTATGTACACTTCTTTTCCCAAAAATACCTTGTGGTAGTTCAGGCTTGTTTCTTCTGATCGTACCCAACATGGTAAGTTGTCGCGCTTTAGTAACATTTGCCCTAGTTGGTATGAAGTAAAAAAAAATTATCACAAGTTACATTTTGACCTTTGAGACCATTCGTCAAATCAAGGACAACTCTCATCCCCTGATTTTTTTTTTTTTTTCAACTCTTTGTCCTGGTGTTTTGCCAGTATACACCTGTGCATTATAAAGGTAAGAGCTTGTGCTGTCACATAATGCCCATATTTTTATCCCGTACTTCGCCGGCTTGCTTGGTATATACTGACGAAATGGGCACCTAACACGAAATGAAACTAGTTGCTCATCAACGGTTACTGCTTCCCCCCAACGTTGTACAATTTTGGCAGAATTTCTACCCATTTGTCCCAAATGACTCTAATGGGGGCAAGCTTATCTATACATCTGCGTTCATTTCGATCTATTTTATTATCAAAACGCAATAACCGCCAAATGACGTGAAACCTTTGAAGGGACATAGTTCCTCTAAATATTGGTCGACTGCTGTCAGCATTCCATAAAGATTTAGTAGATTCTCCGTATGACCTGTATACGCCTGCTAAGAGCAGCAGACCAATAAAAGCATTTAGAGCACTCGGGTCTAAATTGTTCCATTTCTCACCGTACACTCGGTGTCCTTCAATGTTACTCATTTGTATGATAATATTTTGGATATTCACATTTATGAATAATGCAAATGCAGATTCAATATTGGATATTCGTGAAATTGCATATCTGGTAGGGCCAGGACTAGCACTTATTATATTTGCAGAGGATCTTCTGCCAGCCTGATCAGGAGGCTGCAAATTCCACCTTATTTCCTTATTTTTAGAAAGGATTTCTTCCGTCTGATTTGTCATGGGGATCAGGTTCCTCATCAGTTTCTATTTCCGAGGTTTCTACATTTTTTTCCCCCACCTCACTAATGTGGTCCTCTTCACTCACGTCTTCCACTGGAATGTCATCTGAATCAGAGTTATCCATGAACTCCTCTAATTCAGCTTCACGCCATTTGCGTCGAAGCATCATTTTGAAATGAGGTGGTAGACAACACTGTAATAAAAAGAAACCTTTGTAAGTAAACAATAATAATGTCTGAGAGAAAAAAACAGCCTCAAAAACAATAAGAGCTTCTATACTACATCAAAGCATACCAGTGCTCAATATCCAGCAATCTATCATGCTAAGTGTAGAGCAGTGTATCACACAGTAATAACACTAATTACATGTAATAAAATAAAATAAAAGTATTCCTTTACAATATACAATCTATCAATAGAATTGATTAGTAAAAGCATAACAAGCAACATACCTGTAGAACACAAAGATACTGCCTGGAACAGAGATATCCTGGAACAGAGGTATGTACACAGCTGCTCTCCAAAGAAACTGAAAGGTAACATGTCTGGGCTAGCATATGTGTACTGATAAGAGCAGAGAAGATAAGAACCCTTCTGAAAACAAGCAGATAAGCCAGGAAGACAGACTTACTTAGCAAAAAAAAATTATTTGCAAGACTTTACAGTTCAGCTTTAAAAAAAAAAAACCTCTTAGACAGCGCGTTCTGAGCAGTCCGTTCTGCGCATAATATACAAGTGTAGTGCAGACCTAGTGATCTCTCCGGATGCACTCTACATTTTAGAATAGACTGCGCACCAAAAATAATCATTATAAAGCCATTTTTATGGTGCGCAGATCTCAATGCATACCCCCGGTAGAGCGCGTGTACGACCCCATTGAAATAATTTAGGAAATAAATCAATTGATATACAATAGTAGATGCAATAAATAGACCCAACTGAGGTTATAACTCCTTTATTTCACTGAAAATATGGCCTCACAGCTGTAAAAAACGATGTCGGGTCACTATGACCCGAACACAACAAGTGTAACTTTTTGCGTGTAGCAAAAAGTAAACGAAAAAAAAAAAAAAATACTCATAGGTAGGTCCCCCCAAATGAGGAAAAGTCAAGGAGTCTCAAGTTTTATAGACTTACAGAAAAAAAATCTACAGGGCCGCAAAAAGTCTGTTCGGGTCACTATGACCCAAACAGAACAGCATGGTTAAAAGGTATCAACCACTGAGGTCTCTCAATTCTAAATATTTTTCTATCTACTGGCTAACACGGTACCAAGATATATTTCTTTCCTGTATCAAAAATTGGCTTATCATTAAGGACCAAACTGGCTTTGTCACTAAGGGGTCAATGCTGGAAACTCCTCTGAATGCTAATTGTGCATTCAAACAGAAAATTTTTTTTTTGATTGTTCATTTGTTTCCTACATGAAAAGTTTCAGCTACTTTTTGAAAACTCTACATTTATTTTATTTTTTTTTACCATTTTTAGCGGCTGCAGCGTGTCTTTAAGCCCTCTTCTCTAGCTGAATGCTTTTGTAAAAAAATAAAAAGTTACAAATCCATAAGCTATTCTGACAACGCTCTGCTTCCTCGTCTCAGTGTTAGATATGACGGCAGGGAGGGGATTGTACACAGATCTGATCTCCACAATGTGGAGAGGGGAGGCAACATCTATACTGTCAGGGAGGGCAGAGAAACCAGAGGGAAAACACATGAGGATTAAACAAGTGCAGGATAGAAGCTGTGCTAATAATGAGCTAATTAAGATCATTATGGATACATACAGACGTCACATCAAACCTATATTACTGGGAGAGACACTCCTAACAAGCGAAAAATCCGGAATCTGGAGGAGTCTCCATCTGGGAAGATTGCAGCCTGAAACTAAAAGGTAACCACTCACCTAGACAAAAATATTTCATATCAATTGTGTCCACGGCCTTTAACCTTTTCCTTTGCTTCTAAGTTATCTCTCAGCATGATAAACCCAATATATGATACAAATGTCTTGGGAAATGCACAAGGTCCCATTACTGTACAGATGATGGAGGTGGCAGCACAAAATGTGGCAATCCGAGCACTGGTGATTATATGTTCATATATTGAGGGGTGGGTGGCTGTTATACTGGAAATTACAGGTTATTTATTACCTAACACCGCGCCGCCCCTGTGCATAGGTTAGGTACGGTCACTGCCTCCTACCATTTAGATCTGATAGAATTGCAATACCAGACAAAGCCAGTGGCCAGACGTGGCGCTGTTTATCAAATTTAGCACAAATAGAAGTACAATGCATCTGTGTAATTGAGGCCCAACACCTTCTATATACCTGAGCATTCACCTAATGCGTCCAGCGCTGGTGGCTACACACACTCGGTCCTATCGACCTGGATCCTGGTGGGCCGAGAATCCTGTACTGCCTATTAATCGGCATCGGCGCCCCAGAAATGACTTCTCAGCAGGTAAGTTGTGCTGTTTCCATGATGGTGCCGGGAGCAGAAGTCATGTCATTGGGTTACAGCACCGAGCTGAGCGACTTGAGTTCACAATAAAGGGGCAGAACTATGATGTCCCTCCATGATTTAGAGGACCTGGGTTCTAATCTGGTCTGGAAACTTGGATCTCCAGAATGGTGACCACGTACCATACGGAGGAAAGTGCCAGTGACCAGAGTCTATGGTACTGTCTGGTCTTGTTAGGGGCTCACGGGAGACTTAAAAATAAAATAATCTGTGCAAAGGTGTAAATACTATTTTATTTTTTTTTTTTGTTAATGCGCTTCCTAAATACAAAATTAAGCAACTTTATTTGATAGCATTTTGCAATTCTGCTAAAGCTTCTGGATCTTGATGTCTCTGCTCCTTTCAATATTATAAATAACAGAAGGGGGTTGTACACAGATCTGCAATGGAGAGAAGGGAAAGTATCTAAAGTGTTATGGAGAGCAGAGAAAATGGGCTACATACCCAAGGTGGAAATCCTATGTAAAGGAAAGAAGTGCAGTTCTGGAGCTGTGCTGATACTTGAAGGCAAGTGAAGACCACAGCACCCTGGATACACACAAAGCTCACATCCAGCCTGTATTACTGAGAGAGACACTCCATATAGTTGTACAGAGACTCTGCCACCATTGTTGTCGACATTGCCCAGTGCAGGGAGGGTACGCGTTACTTGTTCAAGGATTACCTGACACGGCGTGAAATGTATGTGCTGAACACCAGAGTGGTGAAGGTGTCTGGGTAGGGACTATGGAGGAGAATCTGCACTTGGCAGGGTCTGGACAACCTACTGGACACATTTATCTTCAGCATATGGTGTGAACATGTGACTTCTTTCTTTTAGGTTGGGGGGGCAACATGTTGACTTTGGGTGTGAATAGATCAAAGACCACTTTATGCTGCTTGTACATTGCAGTGTAATGCATATGGACAGGGTCGCATTGTACCCCTGGGGTACCACGATTGGAATGATAGTATTTTTTTTGCTACTTTTTTTTTTTTTGTCGTAGCACCCTGCAGCTTGCAATGTGATGAAGGATTCATACATAATGCTGTTCTAGATCTGTAAGAGCCTTCATTGAACCCCGTGGGTGCATACAGTGCCACCATACTCCTCCATATCCTATAGAATGTCCCATTATGACCAGTTTGCATATAATGTAATGTTCCTATCAGAGCAGAATATATCTAACTTTGCACAAAGGTGAAAATATCACCGTCTCTGCACCATTTTTTTTAAAGTAGATCCCTCCTTATGAAGGAGCTGACGTGGTGCTGGGCTTCACTTTTATGGACATATGGCATTTTTTTGTAAATTCCATTATAAATAGAAGTACCCCATTTCTGTCACCAGAGGGCAGCATTGTACGTTCTCATCTTGGTAGACAGCAGTATTTGGAAACTGGTTGCAATACTGAACCCAGTGGAGGAGGCCGGAAACAGAGGCTGGGGCGTGCGTCCTGCCGCCCAGAGTTTACTAAACATGAATGATAAAGCAACATATTGGGATCCTTTTTACGAATGGCTAATGCTAGGGGCACATCTAACGTAATACCCCTGAATTACTATAGTTAATCGAAAACGATGGATGCCCTATGGTTTGATTCCCACTCAACGATGCTCCGCGCTATGTGAAGAACTGTCAAATGGAGATATCTATTTAAAAGGGAATATATCGGTATGATTTTACTACTGCCACTAGTGGAATCCCATTTCATAGAGGACATTTTTTTTTTTTGCTATTCAGATAAATAACTTGTCACAGATTCATGTGCATTGCTGGAAGGGTCATTTCCTGCATTCTGAACATGAACAGCCTAATTGCACAAATTTGCAATTTCTGAACAGTTTGCTGATGCATTACACCAGCTTCGCCAGCAGAGGGCAGCAGAAGCTAACGTGAAACGGTTATATTTACTCTTCTCCAACATCCACTATATGGAGAAAAGTATGTGCCCCCCTCCACCATACATTCACAGGAGCTTTATGATCTATTCTAAACCTGTAGGTAGTAATGCGGAGTTTGCAGGTGTAACCGCTCCCGCTCTTCTGAGTAGACTTCCTACAAGATTTTGGAGGTGTCTGTGAGAACCTTTGCTCCTTTATGCAGAGGAGCATGTATGAGGTCAGATACTGATGTTGGGGGAGGCTGGGCTCACATTAGAGGCGTTGGATGGGGTTGGGGTTCAGGCTCTGTGCAGCCGGTCATGTTCTTCTACCCAAACTCCCCTCTCCGTGTCTGTACGGATCTTGTGCACTGGGCACAGTCATGGAGGACAGAAAGGACCATCCCCAAACTGTTCCCCAAAAGATGGAAGCTACAATTCTCCACCGTCGCGGTTCCTTACACTTCTCAATAATATTACTCACAGGTGATGGGGAAGATTTAGGAGGAAAAAAATGTGAGTGGCCGGCCCAAGAGGAGGGGGCTGGATTTTACACCCCGGTGGGTGGAGGTGGGCAAGGGGCCAGATGTTATACACTGGGGAGTGGAGGGGTGAGGAGATGATGTTATTCACCTGAGGGGGAAAAAAAGGCCTGATATACATCGGGGCATTGAGACTGGATGAAAAAAATTAATTCGGCGATTACATGGGTTATTATAAAGAAAAGTAAAGACCATAAACAATAGCAGTAAATAAAAAGACGCAAATCTCTGGAACCATATGCCTAATTTCTATATGTATACAGGTGTTTCTCCCAAAATATTCTAATTTTGGGAGAAACGCCTGTATACATCATCAAAAAGTTTATTTCAATTCTTCAATACAAAAAGTGAAACTCGATCACTCTGTAATGATTCTATACACGGTAATGAGATTCACTTTTTGTATTGAAGAACTTAAATTAACTTTTTTTATGATATTCTAATTTTGGGAGAAGCACTTGTATATATATTTTGTAGGGGGTTCGCTAATTCAGCTGGGGTTGAGGTAGGCACAGGAAGTGGTTTCACTAAAAAAGTCCAGGCTGGTTTATTACAACTTCATAAACCGCTCAGCATAAGAAAACAAAAAAGACAGCCATTTGCGGCGCTGTGGAAAATCCCAAAGTAACTAGGTTATATAGTAGCGCAGGTCTGCCCGCTCTCGTCAGTCACCTTTAACAAACACACTGGAGACCTCCAGTCACAGACACTGAAAGAGACACTTGGTCTCCATTTTATCTGCCATACCATGCCCCCGGGGTGGGATATGTGAGCAGTCAGTCCCACCTATCTCATTTGACTGCTTGTAAAACCCAGCCCTGATAGGCCCTATACGTTCTTTCCTGGGCTTACATCACCGAAGCTACCAAACTCGATGATGTATATCTCAACTCAAGGACCTGTCCAGTGGCCATACTACAATATTTATATAACACAACACTGGTAAATGAGTGGATCCGCTGGGAGTGGGAAGCCTCCACTGACTCCTAACTAGGAAGTGATGGTGCATGTTGGCGGATACATCTCTTCAAATGATGGGGAGACTGCTTTAATGAGTCCATGTTCCTAGGGTCCTGCGTTGTGAAGAGTGACATGCCAGTGTGAGGAGACTTATAGGCCATTCAGTGTTCCTCTGGGAAATAAGCCAATTGACTCTTCAGAGACGACGAGAACACTGGTGCCATCTACCGAAAGTAGCAAACGTAGAAGTCAATGTCGACTCTACGACAAGCCTTGTCCCATGACTTATTTTTCCCTACGTCATGTGGCGAGGCTCGATAAAGGGTTAGTATGGAGCATGATCTCCTCTACGACACTTGTTTTATTCTCCTTCTGTAAGACCGTCATCGCTTTTTTAGCGATCAGTCACCAGTCGTGGTGCGGGACATGTTCACATGTTAATGAGTCACGTGAAGGTTGTGACATGTGAAGTCATTCGCTATTTGAGATTCCCTCCAGCCCCGGATAATTCCCCGTCTTAAGGATGAAGCAGCCAACTCTCTTTGATACACACATCGAAAACCATGAAAGGTCTTTGTAATCTAAAGATAACAGAAAAAGATGTTCTGTCCTCTGACATAAACGGGAGAGCGGAGAGGGCGATGGGTGGAGAGCAGATTGAAAACGTTAGCTCTTTAATGAAGGAAATGCCATAAATAAGTTCAAAGGACCGAAAGATCTATTTAAGGAGACAAAGGGGATTTAAGGATACTAAGAAAAACCCCATAGATGAGTCCCACCGTGTAACCCATTCCTTACCAACCGCGTGGATCTCTGGTCACCCACTAACCCTGCATGATGGAGGGAGCGGTGGTCGATCAGTGGCCTTAGGATTGGACCTCAGGAGGCAGAAGACCCTACAAAGGTGCAACTTCCCTCATGAAGGAACCACCGCAGACAGTTTGGAGATCTGATCTGACTATTTCTGAATTTGGTCCTTATCGAGCGATGATCATCACCTTCCTTCTCGATGGATCTGGTATGGAGACATAAAGACCTTCCAATCTCTTCACACAGAGAAGAGCCTGGGAGCATATTTCGATGGCAGCTGGATGCCCATGAAATGAAGGCGCTCATGTTTTATGCAGCAGACTGCGCAGCGCTGCCGGCAAACCGTTTATACAAGGCTTTCTCCAAAATTTCTCAATTCAAATCTTTCATTTTCTAAGGATTCGGAGGTTTTAATAATAATACAGGAAACTGGAAGAAACTCTCTCCACAGATGAGAGCTGTGTGGTGTCCGGCAGGCGCCCCTATGTGACCCTACTGTCGGGACTAGAAGGATAATAAACACAATCTATAACTCTGTAAAAATAGTAAACTGACAGATCCTGTATATACACCACACAGAACTGACAGATCCTCTATATACTACACCACACAGGAGAGCTGACAGATCCTCTATATACTACACCACACGGGAGAGCTGACAGATCCTCTATATACTACACCACACGGGAGAGCTGACAGATCCTCTATATACTACACCACACGGGAGAGCTGACAGATCCTCTATATACTACACCACACGGGAGAGCTGACAGATCCTCTATATACTACACCACACGGGAGAGCTGACAGATCCTCTATATACTACACCACACGGGAGAGCTGACAGATCCTCTATATACTACACCACACGGGAGAGCTGACAGATCCTCTATATACTACACCACACGGGAGAGCTGACAGATCCTCTATATACTACACCACACGGGAGAGCTGACAGATCCTCTATATACTACACCACACGGGAGAGCTGACAGATCCTCTATATACTACACCACACAGGAGAGCTGACAGATCCTCTATATACTACACCACACAGGAGAGCTGACAGATCCTCTATATACTACACCACACAGGAGAGCTGACAGATCCTCTATATACTACACCACACAGGAGAGCTGACAGATCCTCTATATACTACACCACACAGGAGAGCTGACAGATCCTCTATATACTACACCACACAGGAGAGCTGACAGATCCTCTATATACTACACCACACAGGAGAGCTGACAGATCCTCTATATTCTACACCACACAAGAGAGCTGACAGATCCTCTATATACTACACCACACAAGAGAGCTGACAGATCCTCTATATACTACACCACACAGGAGAGCTGACAGATCCTCTATGTACTACACCACACAGGAGTGCTGACAGATCCTCTATATTCTACACCACACAAGAGAGCTGACAGATCCTCTATATACTACACCACACAGGAGAGCTGACAGATCCTCTATATACTACACCACACAGGAGAGCTGACAGATCCTCTATATACTACACCACACAGGAGAGCTGACAGATCCTCTATATACTACACCACACAGGAGAGCTGACAGATCCTCTATATTCTACACCACACAAGAGAGCTGACAGATCCTCTATATACTACACCACACAAGAGAGCTGACAGATCCTCTATATACTACACCACACAGGAGAGCTGACAGATCCTCTATATACTACACCACACAGGAGTGCTGACAGATCCTCTATATTCTACACCACACAAGAGAGCTGACAGATCCTCTATATTCTACACCACACAAGAGAGCTGACAGATCCTCTATATTCTACACCACACGGGAGAGCTGACAGATCCTCTATATACTACACCACACGGGAGAGCTGACAGATCCTCTATATACTACACCACACGGGAGAGCTGAAAGATCCTCTATATACTACACCACACGGGAGAGCTGACAGATCCTCTATATACTACACCACACACGTGAGCTGACAGATCCTCTATATACTACACCACACGGGAGAGCTGACAGATCCTCTATATACTACACCACACGGGAGAGCTGACAGATCCTCTATATACTACACCACACGGGAGAGCTGACAGATCCTCTATATACTACACCACACGGGACAGCTGACAGATCCTCTATATACTACACCACACGGGAGAGCTGACAGATCCTCTATATACTACACCACACGGGAGAGCGGACAGATCCTCTATATACTACACCACACAGGAGAGCTGACAGATCCTCTATATACTACACCACACAGGAGAGCTGACAGATCCTCTATATACTACACCACACAGGAGAGCTGACAGATCCTCTATATATTACACCACACAGGAGAGCTGACAGATCCTCTATATACTACACCACACAGGAGAGCTGACAGATCCTCTATATATTACACCACACAGGAGAGCTGACAGATCCTCTATATACTACACCACACAGGAGAGCTGACAGATCCTCTATATGGAGCGCCCCCAGACACAGGGCCACAGGTTACTCAGTACCGGTCCTTTCTGTCTCAGTTCTGGGGTTGTCACGGTGGCTGGATCCAGTCCGTGACCCTGCTAAGGGGCGTCCAATGAAAGGTGGTGCGAGTCTGTCAAGGTTTCGTGACGCCACCTGTGGTGTTCGGTCAGGGCGACCGATGCTGCTTGGGGTCCGCTGGGGTGATGGAATGGCAGCTAGATGGTATACCTTCCCACAGGTGAAGTATGTCCCCAGGGCTTCCCAGTAATGTAGATGGCGATGGTGTGAGGTGCAGACAATAACGAGGACACAGGATTGCAGTCTCTTTACTGAAGACCTCAGGATCCACAATCCAGAGCACGCTTATCAGGGCTATCTGAGACCGGCCGGTCCGATGGCACATCCAGAGTTCTATTTGCAGTTGGAAATCGTTGCCTACCAATAGCGCCTGTGTGTTGTAGTGCTACCCTGCTGAGCATTCGGAATAGTCCTCACAACTTCTATTCTCGTTCGTTCGTTCTTTCTAATTCGTTCCAGATCTTTCTAGTTCTCCGTCCCCCAGGTATGTTATGGCTAGGATGCACCCGTTTGATGTGTAGGCTCGGAGCTCTTCCGGGACCCTAGAGATGCCCCTCTCCACGCGTTGCCCCCTATGTCTGCGTAGGTGATGTAAGGTAGACAGCCAACCTATAATTAACTGTCCTGCGGAGTTTGAAGTAAGGCATAGAGTCAGTTACTTCCTCGGTGTTCCGGCCACCGGCTACACGCCTCAGTAGGATGTTGCTGTTCTCCGGGCACGACTCCTACTGGCTCTCCTTTGTGCTTGATCTCGTTTCTCACTGTCCACAATATCCTTCGCTTCGTGTCTCTTTCTTAGGATACCACCGCGGGGTGTGCAGACGCGGTTCCGTAACGTTCTATTCTGGTCGCTAGGTACCTGCCAGGTTCCCATGCCTGACAGGGAACCCCCTGAATCTTCTCCCTGCAACACCCCCTGCCACGGGATGTTGCCTGAATCCAACCCAGTCAGCTTCTGACTAACTTCCTATCCAACCCCTAGTTTTACCAGTGTGCGGAGTGGCCTAGTAAATAAAACCTTTTGCTCCCCCTAGTGGCCGGAGTGTGAAGTGTAAAGTGTGCTGGTGATACCTGGTCAGAAGAACTCCTTTAGTGCCATCAGACGTACCATCACTCCCCTTAGCGGCAGAACGTCATACTGCAACGACCAGGTCTCTGGGGCGCTGCACCCCCCCCCCGGCTAAATCCAGTACTCCTGGACTGGGAAGAAGAACAACAATACATGTTAGCAAAAGACATACAAAATTTTGGAATGCTTGAAACAAGTAAATATAACAAAGCTTCCCTTTATGGGAGGTGAGGACACTTGAACGTTACAAACAAAACAA
Source organism: Ranitomeya imitator (assembly GCF_032444005.1). Lineage (NCBI taxonomy): Eukaryota > Metazoa > Chordata > Amphibia > Anura > Dendrobatidae > Ranitomeya > Ranitomeya imitator. Next base: position 119,660,233 of record NC_091291.1, read on the forward strand.
GGTTAAATATTTTTAAATAACATTTTGACTATAAATAACTTCTGGTACCCTGCCGGGTATTCTACTAAGTGCAAATTCTGAACAATAATTTAACTTTTCCTTTAAGGGCGTATAAGCTGAACCCACTAAAGGCTTACTATAAAGTACTACAATACAAACTCAACTTTTCTTCTCTTTCTAGCTTCACCAATGCAGGACCGCCTAGCTCCTTGGCTGTGCCTACTGTCATTGTCTTTCTATCAGCAACCAACTATCGTTCTACGGTTCTCAGGAGGACTCTCTCTCTAACCGCTACAGGTTCACTTTCAATCTTTCCTGTCCTCAATCTCTAGTAACATTATCAACAGTTTCTAAATCTCAACATTATTACAATTCTTTAACTTTCCTAAGGCAACATTATACTTAAGTGCAACATGTGAACATTCCCTTTAAGAGGGAACCAAGTCTCTTTGAGGTAGTGCAGATTCTCTGTCTGCAAGTCCGTTGAAAGCAAGACCTTCTGCGTCATGTCCAAAAGCAGTCTCTTCGCAAAGTCTTCCTTCTTTTGTAAAACCAGTAGAGGGCGCCTTTAATAAGGTGCTAACTATATATGAAACGGTTTTGGAATCATTCACTGTCCATGATCCAGCAGTCTTTTAGCAATGATGAACTTGTAGAAAATAGAAAAGATGTAAAACAATAGGGATCCCGGGTCATCAAAGGGATCCCTTTAAGAAATAACCCTAGACGGGTTTTAAGTAGAAAAAGAGCAAGAGACAGTTAGTTAACTATTTACAGTTTATCGGGGTTTCGAGGTTTATTTCTAGAGCAGGTGACAGGACATCAGCTGTTGGTGACCACTTCCCGGCCGGGGAAGTTCTGGCTCTGTCGTCGTCCAGCACCGTCTTCATCAGATCAGCAGTGGTCTGGGTACGAGCGGTGGTGCTGGTGGCAGACCCCGCAAGCAGGACACCACACGCCGGGGTGGTAGTGCTGGGTCCTGTGGGGTCAGGGGTCAGTGGAGTTCCGCCACCAGTTTCAGTCGTGATCGTAGATGGCGCGACGAGCGCGCAGCATTCGACTCTCTTGGCATACCACCCTCGCTCACTCCAGTGGTGGGTGTAGGTCACATGGTCCCCTCTGTACAAGTTTCGGAGTGGAGGTACACTGCAAGACTGGGGTTCCACATTGCAGCTAGTCACAAAGACTTCAGTCAGCAGCCCTGGCTCTAATATGAAGCCGCAACCCCTCCCCCGGTGGAAGGCCAGCACTATCCCCTGTTTCACCAAACTCTTAGGGCAGCAATTGACGAGGGGCACCCGCTCCTCTGGTCGGGCAGTCTGTTCCATTCGTTCCCGGTCTTCCCATTGTGAAATCAAGCTTCGTCTATACTGATCCCAGGTGAGCCTGATGACGTAGGAGTCCTCCTGTCGTGACCCGTCTGGTTGGAACCGGGGAGCATCCCATTCAAAGACCACCCCCCTGGGACTCACGTCTATCGGTTTACCCAGAGGTGTCGGCAGCGGGGGCAGTATCCCCTTCATGGCGTAAAGGGCCGCCACCACAATCTCAGTAGCGGGAGACCAGTCATCAATGGGCTGGGGAGCGGTCACCGGAGCCGGATCAGTCGGTCGGTTGGGTCGCTTTTGGTACCTGCGTCTGATGTGGCTCCACCGATGTCGGTCGGCTCCGCTGACGAGGACGCTGGAGTCCGCTGCGGCCCTGACCACAGCTCCCCCTGTGCGATCTTCCAGCACAGCTCCGACTTCCGTTTCCTCGCCGCCGCCGACCCCCCCCGTCTGGAGTCGGGTGGTTCGATGCCTCCTCCGGCAATTCCGGGGGATCCGGACTCCCCTGTGGCAGTGAGCCCTGGTCCGGCTCTGCTGGGTTGCAGTGATCCTGGGTCACTTCGTCGTCGTTCAGGCACTCGCTGGTCGCAGTCTTCTCTCCTGGACCTGCGGCAGCACACACACGAGGCTCCTCCATTTTCTGGGGTTTGAGCTCCTCCATTCCTGAACTCGTCATCCTGCAGCCGGAGTCGGAGGGGGCGGTCGCTACTTTTGGTGCCGCTTTCACGATCTCCCATGACACGCCCTCCTTCACCTGCACTCCTCGTGGCACAGCAATGGCGGAGGTTTTGGTGGGAATCATGCGACAATCAGCAATACAGTCTTTGCAATAAATCAAGGTTCAAGCACAATTCAATCACAGTTCCAAGGCACACATGACCTGATTCTTCAGGCTTAAGTACAATCCTGTTCGTGATGCCAAGTTGGAGCGCCCCCAGACGCAGGGCCACAGGTTACTCAGTACCGGTCCTTTCTATCTCAGTTCTGGGGTTGTCACGGCTGGACCCGGTCCGTGACCCTGGTAAGGGGCGTCCAATGAAAGGTGGTGCGAGTCTGTCAAGGTTTCGTGACGCCCCTGTGGTGTTCGGTCAGGATGACCGACGCTGCTTGGGGCCCGCTGGGGTGATGGAATGGCAGCTGGATGGTATACCTTCCCACAGGTGAAGTATGTCCCCAGGGCTTCCCAGTAATGTAGATGGCGATGGTGTGAGGTGCAGACAATAACGAGTACACAGGGTTGCAGTCTCTTTACCTCTTTACTGAAGACTTCAGGATCCACAATCCAGAGAACAGTTAACAGGGCTGTCTGAGAGTCAGTTACTTCCTCGGTGTTCCGGCCACCGGCTACGCGCCTCAGTAGGATGTTGCCGTTCTCTGGGCACGACTCCTACTGGCTCTCCTTTGTGCTTGATCTCGTTTCTCACTGTCCACAATATCCTTCGCTTCGTGTCTCTTTCTTAGGATACCGCCGCTGGGTGTGCAGGCGCGGTTCTGTAACGTTCTATTCTGGTCACTAGGTACCTGCCAGGTTCCCACGCCTCACAGGGACCCCCCTGAATCTTCTCCCTGCAACACCCCCTGCCACGGGATGTTGCCTGAATCCAACCCAGTCAGTTTCTGACTAACTTCCTATCCAACCCCTTGTTTTACCAGTGTGAGGAGTGGCCTAGTAAATAAAACCTTTTGCTCCCCCTAGTGGCCAGAGTGTGAAGTGTAAAGTGTGCTGGTAATACCTGGTCAGAAGAACTCCTTTAGTGCCATCAGACGTACCATCACTCCCCTTAGCGGCAGAGCGTCATACTGCAATGACCAGGTCTCTGGGGCGCTGCATATATACTACACCACACAGGAGCGATCCTCTATATATTACACCACACAGGAGAGCTGACAGATCCTCTGTATCAGGGGTGTCAAACTGCATTCCTTGAGGGCTATAGACACATATCCCGGTGTGGTATCCCGCACCGGGGGAGAAGTGAAAGAAAAAAGAGAATATTTTTAAAAATTAAAAAGGTAAATTTTATTACATAATCAAATCATAATACAACAATAAAATACGTAAAGAGAACAATAGACAGGGGAGTGGTGAAAAACACCAGACTACTACGGGAAAAGGTAGCACCGAAAAATAATAGTTCCTGTAAACAGGGATATTGGAGCTATGTAGCTACATAGAGTCCACACAGCACGATGAAACTTATATATAATGTGCCAATAGTGTTGTCATTAGATCATAATAGCTAAGGCCAAGTTATAGCAGGTACCGGAGTGTATAAAATATATAGATTGCGACCAAAATTCCCCAAAGGAATGTGCAGATTGTCCAAAATCAGACAACTACACATAGAGTATTGGAACTGACAGTGCAAGGCTTTGGTGCCAGAAAATGCAAAAATTGCTAATATATCTGGTACATGTGCATAGCACTAATTCAAAGTCTATAAAGTAGTATACTCAATGTACAAACAGCCCAAGAGGGGGTAATGGTTACCTGTAGTGTCGCTGCTATATCATAAGGAGGCCGGCTGTGTGGTGTGCAGGATAGCTGGTGCTATGGTCCCGAGCCCGACGAGCGCCGTTTCGCACAAGCTTCTTCAACTGGGGCGTGTGAGGAATGGTTAGGCATATGGAGTTATATATCGCCGCTAGATGGATAACCCGGAAGCATACAGGAGGAGTTCAAAGGTGCGCGCGCATGCAGGGCCGCCCCACCGTTGCCAAGGGAACCTCCCAGGGGCGATCCGTGACACGCAGTGGAACGCACTGCGGTCACGTGAGGCGGCGCCGTCAGGAGGTCAGAGGCGGACGGACCCCGCGCACGCGCGCGAGAACTCCAAGAGATGCCGGCACTGAACGAGGAGGGAGGAGATGGGGAGGGTGAGATCACGGGGCTGGGTTTATTTTGATGCGTGTGTTGCGCAAAGAAGGTTGATGAGTGAGGAAAAAGATGTTGAAAGGAGTGACCGCTATTAAAAGGAAAGGGGGGGGGGGCAAAGTAACCAAGTGCTTGAAAGAACTAAGCCTAAGGCTATACCACATTAGGGGGTATTATGAAGGACATACGTAGTGGGAATAAAAGCCGAATGTTTGGACAAATACTGAAAAAAAGTGCTGATACCACAGTATGTTAATACCTGTTGGGAAAGGATTGGGCATAATTAAAAATGTTAGTGGAAACCCCTGGGCATGTGTAAGCTGAGCATAAGTAAAGTGCCTGTGTGGCAAAGGGGAAAGCAGGATATTTAGGACTATAGTGGGGGGGGGGAAATATTAATTACAAAAGTCTATTAATGTATATTGGGTAGTGAATATATATTGTAAAAGATGTTATTGGTACACCTAAATATGTGCCGAGTAGGCGTAAATAAAGTGCTAATGTGACAATGGGGAGGGACCAAATATAGTGACAGTATGTACGGAAAGAAATACTGTTGCAAGCATATATTTATATATACGTAAACAAAGTGCTGGTGGGACAATGGGGAAAATATTATGGCATCATTTATAAGGATTTATATGCTAATTGCAAGCATATATTTGTACATGAACAAAGTGCTTGTGTGACAATGGGGAAGACCCCAGAATATTTTAGCAGGCAAAAGTGAGGGACATGCTAATATAAGTATATATTTATACAAGTTATGTAATAAATAAATGTTGTAAACAATTGTTGACACACCTAACTATGTGCAAACCAGACATACATAAAGTGTCTATGTGACTACGGGGGGGGGGGAAAGGATAAATACTATAGTTTTTACACAGCCGGCCTCCTTATGATATAGCAGCGACACTACAGGTAACCATTACCCCCTCTTGGGCTGTTTGTACATTGAGTATACTACTTTATAGACTTTGAATTAGTGCTATGCACATGTACCAGATATATTAGCAATTTTTGCATTTTCTGGCACCAAAGCCTTGCACTGTCAGTTCCAATACTCTATGTGTAGTTGTCTGATTTTGGACAATCTGCACATTCCTTTGGGGAATTTTGGTCGCAATCTATATATTTTATACACTCCGGTACCTGCTATAACTTGGCCTTAGCTATTATGATCTAATGACAACACTATTGGCACATTATATATAAGTTTCATCGTGCTGTGTGGACTCTATGTAGCTACATAGCTCCAATATCCCTGTTTACAGGAACTATTATTTTTTACTATAGTATTTATCCTTTCCCCCCCCCCCCGTAGTCACATAGACACTTTATGTATGTCTGGTTTGCACATAGTTAGGTGTGTCAACAATTGTTTACAACATTTATTTATTACATAACTTGTATAAATATATACTTATATTAGCATGTCCCTCACTTTTGCCTGCTAAAATATTCTGGGGTCTTCCCCATTGTCACACAAGCACTTTGTTCATGTACAAATATATGCTTGCAATTAGCATATAAATCCTTATAAATGATGCCATAATATTTTCCCCATTGTCCCACCAGCACTTTGTTTACGTATATATAAATATATGCTTGCAACAGTATTTCTTTCCGTACATACTGTCACTATATTTGGTCCCTCCCCATTGTCACATTAGCACTTTATTTACGCCTACTCGGCACATATTTAGGTGTACCAATAACATCTTTTACAATATATATTCACTACCCAATATACATTAATAGACTTTTGTAATTAATATTTCCCCCCCCCCCACTATAGTCCTAAATATCCTGCTTTCCCCTTTGTCACACAGGCACTTTACTTATGCTCAGCTTTCACATGCCCAGGGGTTTCCACTAACATTTTTAATTATGCCCAATCCTTTCCCAACAGGTATTAACATACTGTGGTATCAGCACTTTTTTTCAGTATTTGTCCAAACATTCGGCTTTTATTCCCACTACGTATGTCCTTCATAATACCCCCTAATGTGGTATAGCCTTAGGCTTAGTTCTTTCAAGCACTTGGTTACTTTGCCCCCCCCCCCCCTTTCCTTTTAATAGCGGTCACTCCTTTCAACATCTTTTTCCTCACTCATCAACCTTCTTTGCGCAATACACGCATCAAAATAAACCCAGCCCCGTGATCTCACCCTCCCCATCTCCTCCCTCCTCGTTCAGTGCCGGCATCTCTTGGAGTTCTCGCGCGCGTGCGCGGGGTCCGTCCGCCTCTGACCTCCTGACGGCGCCGCCTCACGTGACCGCAGTGCGTTCCACTGCGTGTCACGGAGCGCCCCTGGGAGGTTCCCTTGGCAACGGTGGGGCGGCCCTGCATGCGCGCGCACCTTTGAACTCCTCCTGTATGCTTCCGGGTTATCCATCTAGCGGCGATATATAACTCCATATGCCTAACCATTCCTCACACGCCCCAGTTGAAGAAGCTTGTGCGAAACGGCGCTCGTCGGGCTCGGGACCATAGCACCAGCTATCCTGCACACCACACAGCCGGCCTCCTTATGATATAGCAGCGACACTACAGGTAACCATTACCCCCTCTTGGGCTGTTTGTACATTGAGTATACTACTTTATAGACTTTGAATTAGTGCTATGCACATGTACCAGATATATTAGCAATTTTTGCATTTTCTGGCACCAAAGCCTTGCACTGTCAGTTCCAATACTCTATGTGTAGTTGTCTGATTTTGGACAATCTGCACATTCCTTTGGGGAATTTTGGTCGCAATCTATATATTTTATACACTCCGGTACCTGCTATAACTTGGCCTTAGCTATTATGATCTAATGACAACACTATTGGCACATTATATATAAGTTTCATCGTGCTGTGTGGACTCTATGTAGCTACATAGCTCCAATATCCCTGTTTACAGGAACTATTATTTTTCGGTGCTACCTTTTCCCGTAGTAGTCTGGTGTTTTTCACCACCCCCCTGTCTATTGTTCTCTTTACGTATTTTATTGTTGTATTATGATTTGATTATGTAATAAAATTTACCTTTTTAATTTTTAAAAATATTCTCTTTTTTCTTTCACTTCTCCCCCGGTGCGGGATACCACACCGGGATATGTGTCTATGTATATCGAAGTGACCATAAGCAATATTGTGGACTATGGGTATATTCCTTGAGGGCTGCAAACAGGTCATGTTTTCAGGATTTCCTTGTACTGCACAGGTGATAATTTAATCACCTACACAAATTATGAGTTGGTGGTTAAATTATCACCTGTGCAGTACAAGGAAATCCTGAAAACATGACCTGTTTGCAGCCCTCGAGGAATGCAGTTTGACACCCCTGCTGTATACTACACAACACAGGAGAGCTGACAGATCCTCTATATATTACACCACACAGAAGAGCTGACAGATCCTCTATATACTACACCACACAGGAGAGCTGACAGATCCTCTATATATTACACCACACAGAAGAGCTGACAGATCCTCTATATACTACACCGCACAGGAGAGCTGACAGATCCTCTATATACTACACCACACAGAAGAGCTGACAGATCCTCTATACAGGTCCTTCTCAAAAAATTAGCATATAGTGTTAAATTTCATTATTTACCATAATGTAATGATTACAATTAAACTTTCATATATTATAGATTCATTATCCACCAACTGAAATTTGTCAGGTCTTTTATTGTTTTAATACTGATGATTTTGGCATACAACTCCTGATAACCCAAAAAACCTGTCTCAATAAATTAGCATATCAAGAAAAGGTTCTCTAAACGACCTATTACCCTAATCTTCTGAATCAACTAATTAACTCTAAACACATGCAAAAGATACCTGAGGCTTTTATAAACTCCCTGCCTGGTTCATTACTCAAAACCCCCATCATGGGTAAAGGTACTGTCACACTAGACTATATCGCTAGCGATCCGTGACGTTGCAGCGTCCTCGCTAGCGATATCGTCCAGTGTGACAGGCAGCAGCGATCAGGCCCCTGCTGGGAGATCGCTGGTCGGGGAAGAAAGTCCAGAACTTTATTTCGTCGCTGGACTCCCCGTAGACATCGCTGAATCGGCGTGTGTGACACCGATTCAGCGATGTCTTCACTGGTAACCAGGGTAAACATCGGGTAACTAAGCGCAGGGCCGCGCTTAGTAACCCGCTGTTTACCCTGGTTACCAGCGTAAAAAAACAAACAGTACATACTTACATTCAGCTGTCTGTCCCTTGCCGTCTGGTTCCTGCACTGACTGCTGCCCGTAAAGTGAAAGCAGAGCACAGCCACAGCGGTGAGTCACCGCTGTGTGACTCACCGCTGTGCTTTCACTTTCACTTTACGGCCAGCAGTCAGTGCAGGAACCAGACGGCAAGGGACAGACAGCTGAATGTAAGTATGTACTGTTTGTTTTTTTACGCTGGTAACCAGGGTAAACATCGGGTTACTAAGCGCGGCCCTGCGCTTAGTTACCCGATGTTTACCCTGGTTACCGGGGACCTCGGGATCGTTGGTCGCTGGAGAGCTGTCTGTGTGACAGCTCTCCAGCGACCAAACAGCGACGCTGCAGCGATCCGGATCGTTGTCGGTATCGCTGCAGCGTCGCTAAGTGTGATGGTACCTTAAGACTAGCGACCTGACAGATGTCAAGAAGGCCATCATTGACACCCTCAAGCAAGAGGGTAAGACCCAGAAAGAAATTTCTCAACAAATAGGCTGTTCCCAGAGTGCTGTATCAAGGCACCTCAATGGTAAGTCTGTTGGAAGGAAACAATGTGGCAGAAAACGCTGTACAACGAGAAGAGGAGACCGGACCCTGAGGAAGATTGTGGAGAAGGACCGATTCCAGACCTTGGGGAACCTGAGGAAGCAGTGGACTGAGTCTGGTGTGGAAACATCCAGAGCCACCGTGCACAGGCGTGTGCAGGAAATGGGCTACAGGTGCCGCAATCCCCAGGTAAAGCCACTTTTGAACCATAAACAGCGGCAGAGGCGCCTGACCTGGGCTACAGAGAAGCAGCACTGGACTGTTGCTAAGTGGTCCCAAGTACTTTTTTCTGATGAAAGCAAATTTTGCATGTCATTCGGAAATCAAGGTGCCAGAGTCTGGAGGAAGACTGGGGAGAAGGAAATGCCAAAATGCCTGAAGTCCAGTGTCAAGTACCCACAGTCAGTGATGGTGTGGGGTGCCATGTCAGCTGCTGGTGTTGGTCCACTGTGTTTCATCAAGGGCAGGGTCAATGCAGCTAGCTATCAGGAGATTTTGGAGCACTTCATGCTTCCATCGGCTGAAATGCTTTATGGAGATGAAGATTTCATTTTTCAGCACGACCTGGCACCTGCTCACAGTGCCAAAACCACTGGTAAATGGTTTACTGACCATGGTATTACTGTGCTCAATTGGCCTGCCAACTCTCCTGACCTGAACCCCATAGAGAATCTGTGGGATATTGTGAAGAGAAAGTTGAGAGACGCAAGACCCAACACTCTGGATGAGCTTAAGGCCGCTATTGAAGCATCCTGGGCCTCCATAACATCTCAGCAGTGTCACAGGCTGATTGCCTCCATGCCACGCCGCATTGAAGCAGTCATTTCTGCCAAAGGATTCCCGACCAAGTATTGAGTGCATAACTGAACATTATTATTTGTTGGTTTTTTGTTTGTTATTAAAAAACACTTTTATTTGATTGGATGGGTGAAATATGCTAATTTATTGAGACAGGTTTTTTGGGTTATCAGGAGTTGTATGCCAAAATCATCAGTATTAAAACAATAAAAGACCTGACAAATTTCAGTTGGTGGATAATGAATCTATAATATATGAAAGTTTAATTGTAATCATTACATTATGGTAAATAATGAAATTTAACACTATATGCTAATTTTTTGAGAAGGACCTGTATATTACACCACACAGGAGAGCTGACAGATCCTCTATATACTACACAACACGGGAGACCAGACAGATCCTCTATATATTACACCACACGGAAGAGCTGACAGATCCTCTATATAATACACCACACAGGAGAGCTGACAGATCCTCTATATAATACACCACACAGGAGAGCTGACAATCCTCTATATAATACACAACACGGGAGAGCTGACAGATCCTCTATATATTACACCACATGGAAGAGCTGACAGATCCTCTATATAATAAACCACAGAGGAGAGCTGACAGATCCTCTATACACTACAACACACAGGAGAGCTGACAGATCCTCTATATATTACACCACACAGGAGAGCTGACAGATCCTCTATTTACTGCACCACACGGGAGAGCTAACAGATTATATACTACACCACACAGGAGAGCTGACAGATCCTCTATATGATACACCACACAGGAGAGCTGACAGATCCTCTATATGATACACCACACAGGAGAGCTGACAGATCCTCTATACACTACACCACAAAGGAGAGCTGACAGATCCTCTATATGTTACACCACACAGGAGAGCCGACAGATCCTTTATATACTACACCACACAGGAGAGCTGTCAGATCCTCTATATACTACACCAAACGGGAGAGCTGATCGATCCTCTATATACTACACCACACAGGAGAGCTGACAGATCCTCTATATACTACACCATACAGGAGAGCTGACAGATCCTCTATATACTACACCACACGGGAGAGCTGACAGATCCTGTATATACTACACCACACGGGAGAGCTGACGGATCCTCTATATACTAAACCACACAGGAGAGCTGATAGATCCTCTATATACTACACCACACAGGAGAGCTGACAGATCCTCTATAAACTACACCACACAGGAGAGCTGACAGATCCTCTATATACTACACCACAGAGGAGAGCTGACAGATCCTCTATATACTACACCACACAGGAGAGCTGACACATCCTCTATATACTACACCACACAGAACTGACAGATCCTCTATATACTACACCACACAGGAGAGCTGACAGATCCTCTATATACTACACCACACAGGAGAGCTGACAGATCCTCTATACACCACACAGGAGAGCTGACAGATCCTCTGTATATTACACCACACAGGAGAGCTGACAGATCCTCTATATACTACACCACACAGGAGAGCTGACAGATCCTCTATAAACTACACCACACAGGAGAGCTGATCGATCCTCTATATAATACACCACACGGGAGAGCTGACAGATCCTCTATATGTTACACCACACAGGAGAGCCGACAGATCCTTTATATACTACACCACACAGGAGAGCTGTCAGATCCTCTATATACTACACCAAACGGGAGAGCTGATCGATCCTCTATATACTACACCACACAGGAGAGCTGACAGATCCTCTATATACTACACCATACAGGAGAGCTGACAGATCCTCTATATACTACACCACACGGGAGAGCTGACAGATCCTGTATATACTACACCACACGGGAGAGCTGACGGATCCTCTATATACTACACCACACAGGAGAGCTGACAGATCCTCTATATACTACACCACACAGGAGAGCTGACAGATCCTCTATAAACTACACCACACAGGAGAGCTGACAGATCCTCTATATACTACACCACAGAGGAGAGCTGACAGATCCTCTATATACTACACCACACAGGAGAGCTGACAGATCCTTTATATACTACACCACACGGGAGAGCTGACAGATCCTCTATATACTACACCACACAGGAGAGCTGACAGATCCTCTATATACTACACCACACAGGAGAGCTGACACATCCTCTATATACTACACCACACAGAGCTGACAGATCCTCTATATACTACACCACACAGGAGAGCTGACAGATCCTCTATATACTACACCACACAGGAGAGCTGACAGATCCTCTATACACCACACAGGAGAGCTGACAGATCCTCTATATATTACACCACACAGGAGAGCTGACAGATCCTCTATATACTACACCACACAGGAGAGCTGACAGATCCTCTATAAACTACACCACACAGGAGAGCTGACAGATCCTCTATATACTACACCACAGAGGAGAGCTGACAGATCCTCTATATACTACACCACACAGGAGAGCTGACACATCCTCTATATACTACACCACACAGAACTGACAGATCGTCTATATACTACACCACACAGGAGAGCTGACAGATCCTCTATATACTACACCACACAGGAGAGCTGACAGATCCTCTATACACCACACAGGAGAGCTGACAGATCCTCTATATATTACACCACACAGGAGAGCTGACAGATCCTCTATATACTACACCACACAGGAGAGCTGACAGATCCTCTATATACTACACCACACAGGAGAGCTGACAGATCCTCTATACACTACACCACACAGGAAAGCTGACAGATCCTCTATACACTACACCACACAGGAGAGCTGACAGATCCTCTATATGTTACACCACACAGGAGAGCCGACAGATCCTTTATATACTACACCACACAGGAGAGCTGTCAGATCCTCTATATACTACACCAAACGGGAGAGCTGATCGATCCTCTATATACTACACCACACGGGAAAGCTGACAGATCCTCTATATACTACACCACACGGGAGAGCTGACAGATCCTCTATATACTGCACCACACGGAAGAGCTGACGGATCCTCTATATACTACACCACACAGGAGCGCTGACCGATCCTCTATAAACTACACCACACAGGAGAGCTGACAGATCCTCTATATACTACACCACACGGGAGAGCTGACAGATCCTCTATATACTACACCACACAGGAGAGCTGACAGATCCTCTATCTACTACACCACACGGGAGAGCTGTCAGATCCTCTATATACTACACCACACGGGAGAGCTGACAGATCCTCTATGTTCTACACCACACAGGAGAGCTGACAGATCCTCTATATACTACACCACACAGGAGAGCTGACAGATCCTCTATATGTTACACCACACAGGAGAGCCGACAGATCCTTTATATACTACACCACACAGGAGAGCTGTCAGATCCTCTATATACTACACCAAACGGGAGAGCTGATCGATCCTCTATATACTACACCACACAGGAGAGCTGACAGATCCTCTATATACTACACCATACAGGAGAGCTGACAGATCCTCTATATACTACACCACACGGGAGAGCTGACAGATCCTGTATATACTACACCACACGGGAGAGCTGACGGATCCTCTATATACTACACCACACGGGAGAGCTGACAGATCCTCTATATACTACACCACACAGGAGAGCTGACAGATCCTCTATAAACTACACCACACAGGAGAGCTGACAGATCCTCTATATACTACACCACAGAGGAGAGCTGACAGATCCTCTATATACTACACCACACAGGAGAGCTGACAGATCCTTTATATACTACACCACACAGGAGAGCTGACACATCCTCTATATACTACACCACACAGAACTGACAGATCCTCTATATACTACACCACACAGGAGAGCTGACAGATCCTCTATATACTACACCACACAGGAGAGCTGACAGATCCTCTATACACCACACAGGAGAGCTGACAGATCCTCTATATATTACACCACACAGGAGAGCTGACAGATCATCTATATACTACACCACACAGGAGAGCTGACAGATCCTCTATAAACTACACCACACAGGAGAGCTGACAGATCCTCTATATACTACACCACAGAGGAGAGCTGACAGATCCTCTATATACTACACCACACAGGAGAGCTGACACATCCTCTATATACTACACCACACGGGAGAGCTGACAGATCCTCTATATACTACACCACACAGGAGAGCTGACAGATCCTCTATATACTACACCACACAGGAGAGCTGACAGATCCTCTATATATTACACCACACAGGAGAGCTGACAGATCCTCTATATACTACACCACACAGGAGAGCTGACAGATCCTCTATATACTACACCACACAGGAGAGCTGACAGATCCTCTATACACTACACCACACAGGAAAGCTGACAGATCCTCTATACACTACACCACACAGGAGAGCTGACAGATCCTCTATATGTTACACCACACAGGAGAGCCGACAGATCCTTTATATACTACACCACACAGGAGAGCTGTCAGATCCTCTATATACTACACCAAACGGGAGAGCTGATCGATCCTCTATATACTACACCACACGGGAAAGCTGACAGATCCTCTATATACTACACCACACGGGAGAGCTGACAGATCCTCTATATACTACACCACACGGAAGAGCTGACGGATCCTCTATATACTACACCACACAGGAGCGCTGACCGATCCTCTATAAACTACACCACACAGGAGAGCTGACAGATCCTCTATATACTACACCACACGGGAGAGCTGACAGATCCTCTATATACTACACCACACAGGAGAGCTGACAGATCCTCTATATACTACACCACACGGGAGAGCTGTCAGATCCTCTATATACTACACCACACGGGAGAGCTGACAGATCCTCTATATACTACACCACACAGGAGAGCTGACAGATCCTCTATGTTCTACACCACACAGGAGAGCTGACAGATCCTCTATATACTACACCACACAGGAGAGCTGACAGATCCTCTATATGTTACACCACACAGAAGAGCCGACAGATCCTTTATATACTACACCACACAGGAGAGCTGACAGATCCTCTATATACTACACCACACAGGAGAGCTGTCAGATCCTCTATATACTACACCAAACGGGAGAGCTGATCATAGTAACATAGTAACATAGTAACATAGTTAGTAAGGCCGAAAAAAGACATTTGTCCATCCAGTTCAGCCTATATTCCATCATAATAAATACCCAGATCTACGTCCTTCTACAGAACCTAATAATTGTATGATACAATATTGTTCTGCTCCAGGAAGACATCCAGGCCTCTCTTGAACCCCTCGACTGAGATCGCCATCACCACCTCCTCAGGCAAGCAATTCCAGATTCTCACTGCCCTAACAGTAAAGAATCCTCTTCTATGTTGGTGGAAAAACCTTCTCTCCTCCAGACGCAAAGAATGCCCCCTTGTGCCCGTCACCTTCCTTGGTATAAACAGATCCTCAGCGAGATATTTGTATTGTCCCCTTATATACTTATACATGGTTATTAGATCGCCCCTCAGTCGTCTTTTTTCTAGACTAAATAATCCTAATTTCGCTAATCTATCTGGGTATTGTAGTTCTCCCATCCCCTTTATTAATTTTGTTGCCCTCCTTTGTACTCTCTCTAGTTCCATTATATCCTTCCTGAGCACCGGTGCCCAAAACTGGACACAGTACTCCATGTGCGGTCTAACTAGGGATTTGTACAGAGGCAGTATAATGCTCTCATCATGTGTATCCAGACCTCTTTTAATGCACCCCATGATCCTGTTTGCCTTGGCAGCTGCTGCCTGGCACTGGCTGCTCCAGGTAAGTTTATCATTAACTAGGATCCCCAAGTCCTTCTCCCTGTCAGATTTACCCAGTGGTTTCCCGTTCAGTGTGTAATGGTGATATTGATTCCCTCTTCCCATGTGTATAACCTTACATTTATCATTGTTAAACCTCATCTGCCACCTTTCAGCCCAAGTTTCCAACTGATCGATCCTCTATATACTACACCACACGGGAAAGCTGACAGATCCTCTATACACTACACCACACGGGAGAGCTGATCGATCCTCTATATACTACACCACACAGGAGAGCTGACAGATCCTCTATATACTACACCACACAGGAGAGCTGACAGATCCTCTATATACTACACCACACAGGAGAGCTGACAGATCCTCTATATACTACACCACACAAGAGAGCTGACAGATCCTCTATATACTACACCACACAGGAGAGCTGTCAGATCCTCTATATACTACACCAAACGGGAGAGCTGACAGATCCTCTATATACTACACCACACAGGAGAGCTGACAGATCCTCTATATACTACACCACACAGGAGAGCTGACAGATCCTCTATATACTACACCACACAAGAGAGCTGACAGATCCTCTATATACTACACCACACAGGAGAGCTGACAGATCCTCTATACACTACACCACACAGGAGAGCTGACAGATCCTCTATACACTACACCACACAGGAGAGCTGACAGATCCTCTATATGTTACACCACACAGGAGAGCCGACAGATCCTTTATATACTACACCACACAGGAGAGCTGACAGATCCTCTATATACTACACCACACAGGAGAACTGACAGATCCTCTATATAATACACCACACAGGAGAGCTGACAGATCCTCTATATACTACACCACACAGGAGAGCTGACAGATCCTCTATATACTACACCACACAGGAGAGCTGACAGATCCTCTATACACTACACCACACAGGAGAGCTGACAGATCCTCTATACACTACACCACACAGGAGAGCTGACAGATCCTCTAAATGTTATACCACACAGGAGAGCCGACAGATCCTTTATATACTACACCACACAGGAGAGCTGTCAGATCCTCTATATACTACACCAAACGGGAGAGCTGATCGATCCTCTATATACTACACCACACGGGAAAGCTGACAGATCCTCTATATACTACACCACACGGGAGAGCTGACAGATCCTCTATATACTACACCACACGGAAGAGCTGACGGATCCTCTATATACTACACCACACAGGAGCGCTGACAGATCCTCTATAAACTACACCACACAGGAGAGCTGACAGATCCTCTATATACTACACCACACGGGAGAGCTGACAGATCCTCTATATACTACACCACACAGGAGAGCTGACAGATCCTCTATATACTACACCACACGGGAGAGCTGTCAGATCCTCTATATACTACACCACACGGGAGAGCTGACAGATCCTCTATGTTCTACACCACACAGGAGAGCTGACAGATCCTCTATATACTACACCACACAGGAGAGCTGACAGATCCTCTATATGTTACACCACACAGGAGAGCCGACAGATCCTTTATATACTACACCACACAGGAGAGCTGACAGATCCTCTATATACTACACCACACAGGAGAGCTGACAGATCCTCTATATAATACACCACACAGGAGAGCTGACAGATCCTCTACATACTACACCACACAGGAGAGCTGACAGATCCTCTATATGTTATACCACACAGGAGAGCCGACAGATCCTTTATATACTACACCACACAGGAGAGCTGTCAGATCCTCTATATACTACACCAAACGGGAGAGCTGATCGATCCTCTATATACTACACCACACGGGAAAGCTGACAGATCCTCTATACTCTACACCACACGGGAGAGCTGACAGATCCTCTATATGTTACACCACACAGGAGAGCCGTCAGATCCTTTATATACTACACCACACAGGAGAGCTGTCAGATCCTCTGTATACTACACCAAAAGGGAGAGCTGATCGATCCTCTATATACTACACCACACAGGAGAGCTGACAGATCCTCTATATACTACACCACACAGGAGAGCTGACAGATCCTCTATATACTACACCACACAGGAGAGCTGACAAATCCTCTATATACTACACCACATGGGAGAGCTGACAAATCCTCTATATACTACACCACATGGGAGAGCTGACAGATCCTCTATATACTACACCACACAGGAGAGCTGACAGATCCTCTATATACTACACCACACAGGAGAGCTGTCAGATCCTCTATATACTACACCAAACGGGAGAGCTGATCGATCCTCTATATACTACACCACACGGGAAAGCTGACAGATCCTCTATATACTACACCACACGGGAGAGCTGACAGATCCTCTATATGTTACACCACACAGGAGTTTTCCGACAGATCCTTTATATACTACACCACACAGGAGAGCTGTCAGATCCTCTATATACTACACCAAACGGGAGAGCTGATCAATCCTCTATATACTACACCACACAGGAGAGCTGCCAGATCCTCTATATACTACACCATACAGGAGAGCTGACAGATCCTCTATATACTACACCACACGGGAGAGCTGACAGATCCTGTGTATACTACACCACACGGGAGAGCTGACGGATCCTCTATATACTACACCACACAGGAGAGCTGACAGATCCTCTATATACTACACCACACAGGAGAGCTGACAGATCCTCTATAAACTACACCACACAGGAGAGCTGACAGATCCTCTATATACTACACCACAGAGGAGAGCTGACAGATCCTCTATATACTACACCACACAGGAGAGCTGACACATCCTCTATATACTACACCACACAGAACTGACAGATCCTCTATATACTACACCACACAGGAGAGCTGACAGATCCTCTATACACCACACAGGAGAGCTGACAGATCCTCTATATATTACACCACACAGGAGAGCTGACAGATCCTCTATATACTACACCACACAGGAGAGCTGACAGATCCTCTATATACTACACCACACAGGAGAGCTGACAGATCCTCTATACACTACACCACACAGGAAAGCTGACAGATCCTCTATACACTACACCACACAGGAGAGCTGACAGATCCTCTATATGTTACACCACACAGGAGAGCCGACAGATCCTTTATATACTACACCACACAGGAGAGCTGTCAGATCCTCTATATACTACACCAAACGGGAGAGCTGATCGATCCTCTATATACTACACCACACGGGAAAGCTGACAGATCCTCTATATACTACACCACACGGGAGAGCTGACAGATCCTCTATATACTACACCACACGGAAGAGCTGACGGATCCTCTATATACTACACCACACAGGAGCGCTGACCGATCCTCTATAAACTACACCACACAGGAGAGCTGACAGATCCTCTATATACTACACCACACGGGAGAGCTGACAGATCTTCTATATACTACACCACACAGGAGAGCTGACAGATCCTCTATATACTACACCACACGGAAGAGCTGACGGATCCTCTATATACTACACCACACAGGAGCGCTGACCAATCCTCTATAAACTACACCACACAGGAGAGCTGACAGATCCTCTATATACTACACCACACGGGAGAGCTGACAGATCCTCTATATACTACACCACACGGAAGAGCTGACGGATCCTCTATATACTACACCACACAGGAGCGCTGACCGATCCTCTATAAACTACACCACACAGGAGAGCTGACAGATCCTCTATATACAACACCACACGGGAGAGCTGACGGATCCTCTATATACTACACCACACAGGAGCGCTGACCGATCCTCTATAAACTACACCACACGGGAGAGCTGACAGATCCTCTATATACTACACCACACGGGAGAGCTGACAGATCCTCTATATACTACACCACACGGGAGAGCTGACAGATCCTCTATATACTACACCACACAGGAGAGCTGACAGATCCTCTATATACTACACCACACGGAAGAGCTGACGGATCCTCTATATACTACACCACACAGGAGCGCTGACCAATCCTCTATAAACTACACCACACAGGAGAGCTGACAGATCCTCTATATACTACACCACACGGGAGAGCTGACAGATCCTCTATATACTACACCACACGGAAGAGCTGACGGATCCTCTATATACTACACCACACAGGAGCGCTGACCGATCCTCTATAAACTACACCACACAGGAGAGCTGACAGATCCTCTATATACTACACCACACGGAAGAGCTGACGGATCCTCTATATACTACACCACACAGGAGCGCTGACCGATCCTCTATAAACTGCACCACACAGGAGAGCTGACAGATCCTCTATATACTACACCACACGGGAGAGCTGACAGATCCTCTATAAACTACACCACACAGGAGAGCTGACAGATCCTCTATATACTACACCACATGGGAGAGCTGACAGATCCTCTATATACTACACCACACAGGAGAGCTGACAGATCCTCTATATACTACACCATATGGGAGAGCTGTCAGATCCTCTATATACTACACCACACGGGAGAGCTGACAGATCCTCTATGTTCTACACCACACAGGAGAGCTGACAGATCCTCTATATACTACACCACACAGGAGAGCTGACAGATCCTCTATATGTTACACCACACAGGAGAGCCGACAGATCCTTTATATACTACACCACACAGGAGAGCTGACAGATCCTCTATATACTACACCACACAGGAGAGCTGACAGATCCTCTATATAATACACCACACAGGAGAGCTGAAAGATCCTCTATATACTACATCACACAGGAGAGCTGACAGATCCTCTATATGTTATACCACACAGGAGAGCCGACAGATCCTTTATATACTACACCACACAGGAGAGCTGTCAGATCCTCTATATACTACACCAAACGGGAGAGCTGATCGATCCTCTATATACTACACCACACGGGAAAGCTGACAGATCCTCTATACACTACACCACACGGGAGAGCTGACAGATCCTCTATATGTTACACCACACAGGAGAGCCGACAGATCCTTTATATACTACACCACACGGGAGAGCTGTCAGATCCTCTATATACTACACCAAACGGGAGAGCTGATCGATCCTCTATATACTACACCACACAGGAGAGCTGACAGATCCTCTATATACTACACCATACAGGAGAGCTGACAGATCCTCTATATACTACACCACACGGGAGAGCTGACAGATCCTGTATATACTACACCACACGGGAGAGCTGACGGATCCTCTATATACTACACCACACAGGAGCGCTGACAGATCCTCTATAAACTACACCACACAGGAGAGCTGACAGATCCTCTATATACTACACCACACAGGAGAGCTGACAGATCCTCTATATACTACACCACACAGGAGAGCCGACAGATCCTCTATATACTACACCACACAGGAGAGCCGACAGATCATCTATATACTACACCACACAGGAGAGCCGACAGATCCTCTATATACTACACCACACAGGAGAGCTGACAGATCCTCTATATACTACACCACACAGGAGAGCCGACAGATCCTCTATATACTACACCACACAGGAGAGCTGACAGATCCTCTATATACTACACCACACATGAGAGCCGACAGATCCTCTATATACTACACCACACAGGAGCGCTGACAGGTCCTCTATATACTACACCACACAGGAGAGCTGACAGATCCTCTATACACCACACAGGAGAGCTGACAGATCCTCTATATACTACACCACACAGGAGAGCTGACAGATCCTCTATATACTACACCAAACGGGAGAGCTGATCGATCCTCTATATACTACACCACACGGGAAAGCTGACAGATCCTCTATACACTACACCACACGGGAGAGCTGACAGATCCTCTATATGTTACACCACACAGGAGAGCCGACAGATCCTTTATATACTACACCACACAGGAGAGCTGACAGATCCTCTATATACTACACCACACAGGAGAGCTGACAGATCCTCTATATACTACACCACACAGGAGAGCTGAAAGATCCTCTATATACTACACCACACAGGAGAGCTGACAGATCCTCTATATACTACACCACACAGGAGAGCTGACAGATCCTCTATACACCACACAGGAGAGCTGACAGATCCTCTATATACTACACCACACGGGAGAGCTGACAGATCCTCTATATACTACACACAGGAGAGCTGACAGATCCTCTATACACCACATAGGAGCGCTGACAGATCCTCTATATACTCCACCACACAGGAGAGCTGACAGATCCTCTATATACTACACCACACAGGAGAGCTGACAGATCCTGTATATACTACACCACACAGGAGAGCTGACAGATCCTCTATATACTTCACCACACAGGAGAGCTGACAGATCCTCTATATACTACACCACACAGGAGAGCTGACAGATCCTCTATATACTACACCACACAGGAGCGCTGACAGATCCTCTATATACTACACCACACAGGAGAGCTGACAGATCCTCTATACACCACACAGGAGAGCTGACAGATCCTCTATATACTACACCACACAGGAGAGCTGACAGATCCTCTATATACTACACCACACAGGAGAGCTGAAAGATCCTCTATATCATACACCACACAGGAGAGCTGACAGATCCTCTATACACCACATAGGAGAGCTGACAGATCCTCTATATACTACACCACACGGGAGAGCTGACAGATCCTCTATATACTACACACAGGAGAGCTGACAGATCCTCTATACACCACATAGGAGCGCTGACAGATCCTCTATATACTCCACCACACAGGAGAGCTGACAGATCCTCTATATACTACACCACACAGGAGAGCTGACAGATCCTGTATATAATACACCACACAGGAGACCTGACAGATCCTCTATACACTACACCACACAGGAGAGCTGACAGATCCTCTATATACTACACCACACAGGAAAGCTGACACATCCTCTATATACTACACCACAAGGGAGAGCTGACAGATCCTCTATATACTACACCACACAGGAGAGCTGACAGATCCTCTATATACTACACCACACAGGAGAGCTGACAGATCCTCTATATACTACACCACACAGGAGAGCTGACAAATCCTCTATATACTACACCACATGGGAGAGCTGACAGATCCTCTATATACTACACCACACGGGAGAGCTGACAGATCCTCTATATACTACACCACACAGGAGAGCTGACAGATCCTCTATACACTACACCACACAGGAGAGCTGACAGATCCTCTACATACTACACCACACAGGAGAGCTGACAGATCCTCTATATACTACACCACATGGGAGAGCTGACAGATCCTCTATATACTACACTACACAGGAGAGCTGACAGATCCTCTATATACTACACCACACAAGAGAGCTGACAGATCCTCTATATACTACACCACACAGGAGAGCTGACACATCCTCTATATACTACACCACACAGAACTGACAGATCCTCTATATACTACACCACACAGGAGAGCTGACAGATCCTCTATACACCACACAGGAGAGCTGACAGATCCTCTATATATTACACCACACAGGAGAGCTGACAGATCCTCTATATAATACACCACACAGGAGAGCAGACAAATCCTCTATATACTACACCACACAGGAGAGCTGACAGATCCTCTATATACTACACCACACAGGAGAGCTGACAGATCCTCTATATACTACACCACACAGGAGAGCTGACAGATCCTCTATATACTACACCACACAGGAGAGCTGACAGATCCTCTATATACTACACCACACAGGAGAGCTGACAGATCCTCTATATACTACACCACACAGGACAGCTGACAGATCCTCTATATACTACACCACACAGGAGAGCTGACAGATCCTCTATATACTACACCACACAGGAGAGCTGACAGATCCTCTATATACTACACCACACAGGAGAGCTGACAGATCCTCTATATACTACACCACACAGGAGAGCTGAAAGATCCTCTATATACTACACCACACAGGAGAGCTGACAGATCCTCTATACACCACACAGGAGAGCTGACAGATCCTCTATATACTACACCACATGGGAGAGCTGACAGATCCTCTATATACTACACCACACAGGAGAGCTGACAGATCCTCTATATACTACACCACACAGGAGAGCTGACAGATCCTCTATATACTACACCACACAGGAGAGCTGACACATTCTCTATATACTACACCACACAGAACTGACAGATCCTCTATATACTACACCACACAGGAGAGCTGACAGATCCTCTATACACCACACAGGAGAGCTGACAGATCCTCTATATATTACACCACACAGGAGAGCTGACAGATCCTCTATATAATACACCACACAGGAGAGCTGACAAATCCTCTATATACTACACCACACAGGAGAGCTAACAGATCCTCTATATACTACACCACACATGAGAGCTGACAGATCCTCTATATACTACACCACACAGGAGAGCTGACAGATCCTCTATATACTACACCACACAGGAGAGCTGACAGATCCTCTATATACTACACCACACAGGAGAGCTGACAGATCCTCTATATACTACACCACACAGGAGAGCTGACAGATCCTCTATATACTACACCACACAGGAGAGCTGACAGATCCTCTATATACTACACCACACAGGAGAGCTGACAGATCCTCTATATACTACACCACACAGGAGAGCTGACAGATCCTCTATATACTACACCACACAGGAGAGCTGAAAGATCCTCTATATACTACACCACACAGGAGAGCTGACAGATCCTCTATACACCACACAGGAGAGCTGACAGATCCTCTATATACTACACCACACGGGAGAGCTGACAGATCCTCTATATACTACACACAGGAGAGCTGACAAATCCTCTATACACCACACAGGAGCGCTGACAGATCCTCTATATACTACACCCCACAGGAGAGCTGACAGATCCTCTATATACTACACCACACAGGAGAGCTGACAGATCCTGTATATACTACACCACACAGGAGAGCTGACAGATCCTCTATACACTACACCACACAGGAGAGCTGACAGATCCTCTATATACTACACCACACAGGAGAACTGACAGATCCTCTATATACTACACCACACAGGAGAGCTAACAGATCCTCTATATACTACACCACACAGGAGAGCTGACAGATCCTCTATATACTACACCACACAGGAGAGCTGACAGATCCTCTATATACTACACCACACAGGAGAGCTGACAGATCCTCTATATACTACACCACACAGGAGAGCTGACAGATCCTCTATATACTACACCACACAGGAGAGCTGACAGATCCTCTATATACTACACCACACAGGAGAGCTGACAGATCCTCTATATACTACACCACACAGGAGAGCTGACAGATCCTCTATATACTACACCACACAGGAGAGCTGACAGATCCTCTATATACTACACCACACAGGAGAGCTGACAGATCCTCTATATACTACACCACACAGGAGAGCTGACAGATCCTCTATATACTACACCACACAGGAGAGCTGACAGATCCTCTATATACTACACCACACAGGAGAGCTGACAGATCCTCTATATACTACACCACACAGGAGAGCTGAAAGATCCTCTATATACTACACCACACAGGAGAGCTGACAGATCCTCTATACACCACACAGGAGAGCTGACAGATCCTCTATATACTACACCACACGGGAGAGCTGACAGATCCTCTATATACTACACACAGGAGAGCTGACAGATCCTCTATACACCACACAGGAGCGCTGACAGTTCCTCTATATACTACACCACACAGGAGAGCTGACAGATCCTCTATATACTACACCACACAGGAGAGCTGACAGATCCTCTATATACTACACCACACAGGAGAACTGACAGATCCTCTATATATTACACCACACAGGAGAGCTGACAGATCCTCTATATATTACACCACACAGGAGAGCTGACAGATCCTCTATATATTACACCACACAGGAGAGCTGACAGATCCTCTATATATTACACCACACAGGAGAGCTGACAGATCCTGTATATACTACACCACACAGGAGAGCTGACAGATCCTCTATATACTACACCACACAGGAGAACTGACAGATCCTCTATATATTACACCACACAGGAGAGCTGACAGATCCTCTATATACTACACCACACAGGAGAACTGACAGATCCTCTATATACTACACCACACAAGAGAGCTGACAGATCCTCTATATACTACACCACACAGGAGAGCTGACAGATCCTCTATATATTACACCACACAGGAGAGCTGACAGATCCTGTATATACTACACCACACAGGAGAGCTGACAGATCCTCTATATACTACACCACACAGGAGAGGTGACAGATCCTCTATATGTTACACCACACAGGAGAGCCGACAGATCCTTTATATACTACACCACACAGGAGAGCTGTCAGATCCTCTATATACTACACCAAACGGGAGAGCTGATCGATCCTCTATATACTACACCACACGGGAAAGCTGACAGATCCTCTATATACTACACCACACGGGAGAGCTGACAGATCCTCTATATACTACACCACACCGAAGAGCTGACGGAACCTCTATATACTACACCACACAGGAGCGCTGACAGATCCTCTATAAACTACACCACACAGGAGAGCTGACAGATCCTCTATATACTACACCACGCGGGAGAGCTGACAGATCCTCTATATACTACACCACACAGGAGAGCTGACAGATCCTCTAGATACTACACCACACAGGAGAGCTGACAGATCCTCTATATACTACACCACACGGGAGAGCTGACAGATCCTCTATATACTACACCACACAGGAGAGCTGACAGATCCTCAAGATACTACACCACACAGGAGAGCCGACAGATCCTCTATATACTACACCACACGGGAGAGCTGACAGATCCTCTATATACTACACCACACGGGAGAGCTGACAGATCCTCTATATACTACACCACACGGGAGAGCTGACAGATCCTCTATATACTACACCACACAAGAGAGCTAACAGATCCTCTATATAATACACCACACAGGAGAGCTAACAGATCCTCTGTATACTACACCACACAGGAGAGCCGACAGATCCTTTATATACTACACCACACAGGAGAGCTGACGGATCCTCTATATACCACACCACACAGGAGAGCTGACAGATCCTCTATATACTACACCACACGGGAGAGCTGACAGATCCTCTATATACTACACCACACGGGAGAGCCGACAGATCCTCTATATACTACACCACACGGGAGAGCCGACAGATCCTCTATATACTACACCACACAGGAGAGCGTACAGATCCTCTATATACTACACCACACAGGAGAGCTGACAGATCCTCTATATACTACACCACACAGGAGAGCTAACAGATCCTCTATATAATACACCACACAGGAGAGCTAACAGATCCTCTGTATACTACACCACACAGGAGAGCTGACAGATCCTCTATATACTACACCACACAGGAGAGCTGACAGATCCTCTATATACTACACCACACAGGAGAGCTGACAGATCCTCTATATACTACACCACATGGGAGAGCTGACAGATCCTCTATATACTACACCACACAGGACAGCTGACAGATCCTCTATATACTCCACCACACAGGAGAGCTGACAGATCTTCTATATACTACACCACACAGGAGAGCTGACAGATCCTCTATATACTACACCACACAGGAGAGCTGACACATCCTCTATATACTACACCACACAGAACTGACAGATCCTCTATATACTACACCACACAGGAGAGCTGACAGATCCTCTATACACCACACAGGAGAGCTGACAGATCCTCTATATATTACACCACACAGGAGAGCTGACAGATCCTCTATATACTACACCACACAGGAGAGCTGACAGATCCTCTATATACTACACCACACAGGAGAGCTGACAGATCCTCTATATACATACATATATATATATACATACATCTCTATATACTACACCACACAGGAGAGCTGACAGATCCTCTATATACTACACCACACGGGAGAGCTGACAGATCCTCTATATGCTACACCACACAGGAGAGCTGACAGATCCTCTATATACTACACCACACAGGAGAGCTGACAGATCCTCTATATATTACACCACACAGGAGAGCTGACAGATCCTCTATACACCACACAGGAGAGCTGACAGATCCTCTATATACTACACCACACGGGAGAGCTGACAGATCCTCTATATACTACACCACACAGGAGAGCTGCTTGTAATGGTCATGTAGTTGCTTCTTGTTATGTCTCTGCTTTGTCTAATTACGTCGATCACTTTGCACTTCTCTATTTTATGACATCCATGGCTTCTATACATCATATACAGTGGGGCAAAAAAGTATTTAGTCAGTCAGCAATAGTGCAAGTTCCACCACTTAAAAAGATGAGAGGCGTCTAATTTACATCATAGGTAGACCTCAACTATGAAAGACAAACTGAGAAAAAAAAAATCCAGAAAATCACATTGTCTGTTTTTTTTAACATTTTATTTGCATATTATGGTGGAAAATAAGTATTTGGTCAGAAACAAAATTTCATCTCAATACTTTGTAATATATCCTTTGTTGGCAATGACAGAGGTCAAACGTTTTCTGTAAGTCTTCACAAGGTTGCCACACACTGTTGTTGGTATGTTGGCCCATTCCTCCATGCAGATCTCCTCTAGAGCAGTGATGTTTTTGGCTTTTCGCTTGGCAACACGGACTTTCAACTCCCTCCAAAGGATTTCTATAGGGTTGAGATCTGGAGACTGGCTAGGCCACTCCAGGACCTTGAAATGCTTCTTACGAAGCCACTCCTTCGTTGCCCTGGCGGTGTGCTTTGGATCATTGTCATGTTTAAAGACCCAGCCATGTTTCATCTTCAATGCCCTTGCTGATGGAAGGAGGTTTGCACTTAAAATCTCACGATACATGGCCCCATTCATTCTTTCATGTACCCGGATCAGTCGTCCTGGCCCCTTTGCAGAGAAACAGCCCTAAAGCATGATGTTTCCACCACCATGCTTTACAGTAGGTATGGTGTTTGATGGATGCAACTCAGTATTCTTTTTCCTCCAAACACGACAAGTTGTGTTTCTACCAAACAGTTCCAGTTTGGTTTCATCAGACCATAGGACATTCTCCCAAAACTCCTCTGGATCATCCAAATGCGAGTCTCTAGCAAACTTCAGACGGGCCCGGACATGTACTGGCTTAAGCAGTGGGACACGTCTGGCACTGCAGGATCTGAGGCCATGGTGGCGTAGTGTGTTACTTATGGTATGCCTTGTTACATTGGTCCCAGCTCTCTGCAGTTCATTCACTAGGTCCCCCCGCGTGGTTCTGGGATTTTTGCTCACCGTTCTTGTGATCATTCTGACCCCACGGGGTGGGATTTTGCGTGGAGCCCCAGATCGAGGGAGATTATCAGTGGTCTTGTATGTCTTCCATTTTCTAATTATTGCTCCCACTGTTGATTTCTTCACTCCAAGCTGGTTGGCTATTACAGATTCAGTCTTCCCAGCCTGGTGCAGGGCTACAATTTTGTTTCTGGTGTCCTTTGACAGCTCTTTGGTCTTCACCATAGTGGAGTTTGGAGTCAGACTGTTTGAGGGTGTGCACAGGTGTCTGTTATACTGATAACAAGTTTAAACAGGTGCCATTACTACAGGTAATGAGTGGAGGAAAGAGGAGACTCTTAAAGAAGAAGTTACAGGTCTGTGAGAGCCAGAAATCTTGATTGTTTGTTTCTGACCAAATACTTATTTTCCACCATAATATGCAAAAAAAATGATAAAAAAAACAGACAATGTGATTTTCTGGATTTTTTTTTCTCAGTTTGTCTCCCATAGTTGAGGTCTACCTATGATGTAAATTACAGACGCCTCTCATCTTTTTAAGTGGTGGAACTTGCACTATTGCTGACTGACTAAATACTTTTTTGCCCCACTGTATGTGTTAACTCTTTGATGATTGTGGTGCTCCTGGTAACCTTTGAAGATTTCAAAAATTTTGCTTTAATGAACTGGAAGAAAAAGCTGAAGACGTACATTTGCACAGTCGTACAGACAGGGACATCTTTTTAGAATAACGAGTCCATGGCTCTAAACAACTCCAGGAGATCTCAGACATCTGGGATTGTTGAATGAATAAAAACAAGGGCTTGTAATCTTGTGATAAAAGTTTTTTTTTTTTGTTCCTTATTTTAAGTTCTTTTGGCAGACTCCAGTGTACCCTAAGGCTCACACAGCTCAAACAATTGTCATGAAATATCTGGATGCCGTGTGTGTTCTGTATGCGGGGCGGCTCGCCGGCTGTCTGCTTGTATATGAGCTGTATGTTAGAAAACTTGTGTTCAGGCTTCTTTCTGCGCCTACTGACACCTTTAAATAAAATAAAATAAGTAAAAGCGCCAACCTTATTCTTGGCGCTGTGCACTATTCTTGTCCTAATGGGGTTCACTGTCTAATATTGATTTATTAATAAAATAAATAACACATACAGCGATATAAGTCAGTATATTTTTGGTGTGGGAGGAAATTACTCAGCATCCAAATATCACGGAGCACTTAGACTAAGGATATAAAATTACCCCCCAAAACTTTGTTTTATTATTAATAAAAAAAAAAAATCTGTATTATTATTTTTTTAAAAGAAAGATTACTGACTGTTTCCAATGAGCACCAGCAGAATACAGCTCTGGGGTTAAAAGTTACTCTAGATATGTAGATTGCAGGGGGGAAATTTACTTTAATGTTTTGGGGGTGAAATCAAGTTGAGTTCGTGTTTCGCTTAAAAGTATCAACAATTTTTGTTTTTCCAAATCTTAATTGTGATTGACAAGCGATATTCTATCTGCGCAGTTTCTTCCATCCTAGCTCCAGTACATCGGTACGTTTTCTCCTTTCCGTATAAGCAGTTGG
Organism: Ranitomeya imitator; assembly: GCF_032444005.1. Lineage (NCBI taxonomy): Eukaryota > Metazoa > Chordata > Amphibia > Anura > Dendrobatidae > Ranitomeya > Ranitomeya imitator. The sequence goes on from NC_091291.1 coordinate 119,690,799, forward strand.
GACATGTGATCTCCAACCTGACAACCAGGCTTCTACATGATCCGGTGTTGTCAGCCTCGGACTGCTTGTGATCATAAGAATGAAATATTCCTCCTGGAATCTTGCATCCGACCCAGTTCTGCCCTCTTTATCCTTTGTACATCCACCCTCCCTCCCCGACGCAGCTAGCGATATTGAGACTCTGCCCCTTCTGAAAAGTCAGAGGCATCATGGGAAATGTAGTCGGGAACCGTATCAGAGAGGAAGAATGACTGCATTATTTTACTATAGAAAAAGAATTTCCAAAAACCTCCAAATCATTATTTCAAGGGAATTTATCAGCAGATTTTCTCTATGTAATCTGAGAGCATGATTAGGTAGATGACGAGACCCTGGTTCCACGAATGTGTCACTTACTAGGCTGTGTATTGCTGTTTCAATAAAATCAGTATTTTATCAGCAGGATATTATCACTACAGGACTAGGTGTCTAGTGCTTCCTAGTCCAACCACGCCCCCAGCACTGATTGGCAGCTTTTTTTCAGTGTACACAGAAATCTACCAATCAGTGGTATGGGCGGAGTTATACAGAGCTCAGCATTCCAAGATCTGAAGCACAGATCAAAATGGCAGCATGCAGCCCAGCAAGTAACACATCCCTGGAATCAGGGTCTCAGCCCCCACACACATGTATATACATATATATGTTTTCTGGAATGCAGGGGTGCGTTGCTAATAATCTTTATAAATTTCTGTATGGAATTTGTACCAAAATAGAAGCATTTGTGGGTTTCAGGATAAATCGGTGGAGATTTCGCGGTTACAGACGACTTCTGATCTACACGAACTTCTGCCTCTCTTTAACAAATTTCTTGCGTGACATCTAGGTAGTTTGTGATGTACCAATGAATGACTCAATTTAACATATGATCCTGTTCTCATGCAAAGATAGATAAATTATGGCAGGAAAATGTTCTATCTATTGGTGAATCATTTCCTAATCCTATTGTAATGGAATCCAGGTTAACCCGGAATAATGCTCATTCAGTGCTCGGAATGATCCCCGGAGACGTCGCAGACATAGCTAATAAGTGCACTTGATGAGAATATGTGATCAGTTAAAGTCCAATTCCATCCATCAGAGGCCAGAACGACCATCAAGCAAGTAAAACTATTTTCACCACATAAATCAAACTCTTTAAGACTTCCCAGTGCCCAGAATACGGCGCTCCCCGAGCTTCATCTACATGAATCACTCCATATCAGCTCTCACCAGCAATCCGAGAATCAGGATGAAGCATTAAGGTTCGCCCAACTGTCCTCAATTAAAATAGCTAAAGATGGAAACCATCGGTCTATCCGTGATTATTGACCACCCACGTAGCGGCCATGACCCTACTTTTGGTGAAGCCTTTACTGTATGTTCCAATGTATCTGGAAAAGAGAATTTGCTTGTGAACCTTTGTTACACATGGCTTGATCTTACTATCCCAACTCAATCAGATGGCCCATAATATATCAATTATATCTCAAACTTGGAGTTCGAAGAATATTGGGCAGCCGGACTCAGGCAAACCCAACATGCTTGAAAAGTCTCGCGGAAGATCTGGAAGCTCCAAAAAGTAGAGGACGACTCAAGGAATCCTGCAAATGTTACCAAATGGCTTCGACAATGCCAAAACCTCCAGGAAAGTTTCTACAGGGAGCTTTGTCTGATGACAGAGTACCATTGTCCAAACACAACTGGAAGACGTGTGGAAGAGGAATGGGCTGAAAAGGGTGAATGGTCATGGAGAAAACATTCTTGGGTTTGTGAAATTAAATTCAATGCAAAGTGTAATTTTCTTGTAATTTTTTTGGTAGAGGAACAACCTGGGACAAGCTCGTTGGACAAATCGGAATACACCCAACCCAGTACAGTGTAGAAAATAGATCGGCATGTTTAGGCTCGAACTGGCCCATAGGGTTGCAGGGCAATCCCCCGGTGGGCCCCCGACCACCGTCCTTCATTAACCAAACTACCCAGTTTATTATTATATAGGTAAATTTGTGAACGAGGTGAAAAGTGGGCCTCCCCAAAGTCAATGTTACTGGTGGGCCCTTGGCGCCCCAGTCCGACACTGGGCATATTTATTCTGGCGGATAATCGGGATCAAGTGTTCATACGAACTTTCGTTCCACTGATTAGTAGGGTTGAGCCAACTAAATCGGATAAGGTGTTACCCGCGCATGCTCATGTGCTAATAGAGTGTCTCCGGCGTGCTCCATTACTGTGTTCTAGTCCCTGCGGCTGCATGTCTTATGGCTGTTCGACAGCCACAACACATGCAGGGATCTAAAAACCAAAAGAAAAACATCACTGGAGTCAGGAGAACGTCAGCATTTACATCAGGTAGCACAAATTACATATTTATGGGAAGAAACAACACATTATGTTACCTGCACTAACCCCGATGTTGTCGGCGGCATGTCCTTACATTGTTCCGCTCCTTCTATCACATTGTGATTTCTCCTGTAGAGGAGCAATGTTTAGCTAATAACAGGATTTTAACTTCCACTTATCTGGTTTGAATAAACTTTTGACCATTCAGATCCTGGAATTGGACGAGTCGTCGCATCCGAAAAGGACGTCATCCTGTTAATACCTTAACAAAGACAGGACATCTGGTGCGAGTAACCGCTACTCCATAAAAAGCCATTAGTTGGATGTGATGTGCCCGCTCCGGTCTGCGGCCCCGTGTTTGTGTGTTTAGTCCACAGATTGAATATTGAGTAAACAGCGTGAAGTGTTTATTCCTGAGCAAAACAACCACCCCACCTGATGTGGACGCGGCCAGCGCCGTGACATCGCAAGACGTCTTCTTCTCTTCATCTTGATTCAACAAGATAATCAATGAAGAGTGGGGGGTGGGGGGCTTTTATTTAACTTCCATATAAAAACAATATGTCCAAACCCACTGATACAGATGAAGTGTTAGGGATGAAGATGAGCGCAGTTCATGGCGTCTCCGGACAGATTTGTTTAATGTCCTGCATAGGGGATGGAAAAGATTTCTGGACACGGCTTACACCCAAAGAACTTAAAGGGGTATTCGCAAGCTTAAACATTATCCATGGGATAAAAAATTATTAGGCGTCTGATTGCTGTGACCCCAACCCATCCCGACTGGGAACCCCACCCATCACGAATTGAAAGTCTGATTGCAGGGACCCCCACCCATCCTGACTGGGACCCCGCCAATTTCAACTGGGACCCTCACCCATTCCAACTTTGACACCATCCTGACTGGGACCCCCACCCATTCCTACTGGGACTCCATCCATCCTGACTGGTACCCCCACCAATTCCAACTGGGACCCCATCCATCCCGACTGGGACCTGCACCCATTACGACTGGAACCTCCACCCATTCCAACTGGGACCCCATCCATCCCAACTGGTACCCCCACTCATTTCAACTGGGACCCCATCCATCCCGACTGATACCCCCACCCATTCTGACTGGGACCCCCATCCATCCCAACTGGGACCCTCACCCATCCCCAGATGGGTGTGGGTCCCAAAGTGGGTCTGGTCCTTGTATCTCCTCTGTGGGGGTCTTCTTGCAGGCCACACCTACTTGCCTACGAAGACAAGATTCATATACAGGGAAGAAGGAGCCATATCTCATGAACAGAGAAACGTAGAAACAAAAGAAAAACGGCGCCGGATTCAGGAGAACAGCGGCATTTATACCAGGTAAAACAAATAGATATTTATGGCAAGTGACAAGTGATCTTTAATAAATAAATTTCAGCTTCTTCTAGTGGGAACTATGAGCTGATAGTTGCTTCTTCAAACAGACATCGCTCACCACCTATTGTGACTGTTAACACAGATGACAGAGATATTGATCATGTCACTTTTAGCATTCCTTTACGGTTATTTTAAAAGATGCATAGATGACAAGCCAAACCTACTATTGGGAAAAATTTCATTAGAGGGGGTTGAAATAGGACCACTGTCATCCTTGTGTTGCATCTAGGATTGCACCTCTTAAATTAAAGGGCTATACCCACACATCCCAACTGTCCCAGATCCAATTAAACAGCCCTGGATTTGGTGAGCTGCCTCGGAAGTTGGGCAACCTGCCCCCCGCTTTCAATTGTAGTTGCATCTTTATGCCTCTGATACAGTTGAATATAATAGTGGAGCCGTGGGTCCTCAGCTCCCTGTTCCACCGTTCACCTGTGCCATCTGTGGGTAAGGGGGCAGTATGGCGGGTTCATATGCGTGGGGGTACTATGGGGCATCTTACTCTGCGGGAGACATTATTATGTGTGGGTGTACTGGGAGTACTGGGAGCATTATAATATGTGTGGGACATTATTGTGTGGGGGGGTGCTGGGGCATCATAATGTGTGTGGGGCATTATTGTGTGTGGGGGTGCTGGGGGCATCATAATGTGTGTGGGGGTGCTGGGGGCATCATAATGGGTGTGGGACATTATTGTGTGTGGGGGTGCTGGGGGCATCATAATGTGTGTGGGGCATTATTGTGTGTGGGGGTACTGGGGGCATCATAAAGTGTTGTGGGGGTGCTGGGGGCATCATAATGTGTGTGGGACATTATTGTGTATGGGGATACTGGGGTCATCATAATGTGTGTGGGACATTATTGTGTATGGGGATACTGGGGTCATCATAATGTGTGTGGGACATTATTGTGTGTGGGGGTTCTGGGGGCATCATAATGTGTGTGGGACATTATTGTGTGTGGGGGTGCTTGGGGCATCATAACGTGTGTGGGACATTATTGTGTGTGGGGGTGCTGGGGGCATCATAATGTGTGTGGGACATTATTGTGTGTGGGGGTGCTGGGGGCATCATAATGTGTGTGGGACATTATTGTGTGTGGGGGTGCTGGAGGCATCATTATATATGTGGGGGTGCTGGGGGCATCATAATGTGTTTGGGACATTATTGTGTGTGGGGGTGCTGGGGACATCATAATGTGTGTGGGACATTATTGTGTGTGGGGGTGCTGGGGGCATTATAACGTGTGTGGGACATTATTGTGTGCGGGTGTACTGGGAGCATTATAATGTGTGTGTGACATTATTGTGTGTGGGGGTGCTGGGGGCATCATAATGTGTGTGGGACATTATTGTGTGTGGGTGTACTGGGGGCATCATAATGTGTGTGGGACATTATTGTGTGTGGGGATGCTGGGGGCATCATAATGTGTGTGGGACATTATTGAGTGTGGGGGTGCTGGGGGCACCATAATGTGTGTGGGACATTATTGTGTATGGGGGTTCTGGGGGCACCATAATGTTTGTGGGGAGATTTGAGACATTATTATGTGTGGGGACATTTGGGACATTATTGTGTGAGGGGACACTTGGGGCATCATTGTGTGTAGGAGAAGCATTGTGGGGGCATCATATGTGTAAGGGGCGTCTTTTGTGTATCAAACTGTGTGGATGAGCATTACGAGGGCATCACCCTACATGAAAGCCTATAAAGGTTTATCTGACTCTGTGAGAACACTAAGTGGCTTCATGCTCTGCAATATGCTTCCTTCTTTCCTGTTCTTACAAATTGGGAGTAGTGATGATACAAATGAATTGGCAGTGCCCTGTCCACAACTCTTCTTTTCCCTAGCCGGTCTGGCATGATGTCATATATGTGATTACTGACGAGCTGACTGGACCTGATCGCTCCATCTCTAATTGGGATGTTTGAGTGTAAACACGTCTGGGACCCTACAACTATCCAGAACTGAGCCTAGAGCAAGTGCAAGGGAAGAAGAGTAAAACCCATTAAACAAGCATGTAGTTTAGCTTTTGGCCACTAGGTGGAAGCACTACTTTGCATCTGTGGCCAAAACCTGAGACCTTTCACCATGTTTCGGTGAGGAATTGCTGAGATTTCCTGGGAAGCGCAGGCTGGAGCCTTTGTTTGTTTGTGACATCCAGCTGTAATTGTGATCAGTTGTCTTTATGTCAGGACGTTGTATACAATGTGCGCAGCCTGTGTATGAATGTGTGACTGCGCTGATATGATTAGTGCTCCCCAGCCGCAGATGTGCAAGGACAACGGGACAATGTCCAAAAACCCACCACTGCCGAAATGGTATTACTGCTGCCTAGAAGAACCGCTGCAAAGGCGGCACTGCGAACATTCATTGGAAGAAGATTTCTCTTTTGCTCATTCACTTTGCATTTTGTTAATTGCATAATTGATAAAAATCAACAATTAATAATTCTATTTTGCAAAGCTTAATTATATTGCAGCATTTCTACGGCACCTGCCATCTCTTTCCTCTGTCCTCTCTCTCTCCTCTGTCCCATCTCTCTCCTCTGTCCCTTCTCTCCTCTGTCCTCTCTCTCCTCTGTCCTCTCTGTCCCATCTCTCTCCTCTGTCCTTTCTCTCCTCTGTCCTCTCTCTCCTCTGTCCTCTCTCTCCTCTGTCCCATCTCTCTCCTCTGTCCTCTCTCTCCTCTGTCCTCTCTCTCCTCTGTCCTCTCTCTCCTCTGTCCCATCTCTTTCCTCTGTCCCATCTCTTTCCTCTGTCCTCTCTCTCTCCTCTCTCTCCTCTGTCCCATCTCTTTCCTCTGTCCTCTCTCTCTCCTCTGTCCTCTGTCCCATCTCTCTCCTCTGTCCCATCTCTCTCCTCTGTCCTCTCTCTCTCCTCTGTCCTCTGTCCCATCTCTCTCCTCTGTCCTCTCTCTCCTCTGTCCTCTCTCTCCTCTGTCCTTTCTCTCCTCTGTCCCATCTCTCTCCTCTGTCCTCTCTCTCCTCTGTCCTCTCTCTCCTCTGTCCTCTCTCTCCTCTGTCCCATCTCTTTCCTCTGTCCTCTCTCTCTCCTCTCTCTCCTCTGTCCCATCTCTTTCCTCTGTCCTCTCTCTCTCCTCTGTCCTCTGTCCCATCTCTCTCCTCTGTCCTTTCTCTCCTCTGTCCCATCTCTCTCCTCTGTCCCATCTCTCTCCTCTGTCCTTTCTCTCCTCTGTCCTCTCTCTCCTCTGTCCTCTCTCTCCTCTGTCCCATCTCTTTCCTCTGTCCCATCTCTTTCCTCTGTCCTCTCTCCTCTCTCTCCTCTGTCCCATCTCTTTCCTCTGTCCTCTCTCTCTCCTCTGTCCTCTGTCCCATCTCTCTCCTCTGTCCTCTCTCTCCTCTGTCCTCTCTCTCCTCTGTCCTTTCTCTCCTCTGTCCCATCTCTCTCCTCTGTCCTCTCTCTCCTCTGTCCTCTCTCTCCTCTGTCCCATCTCTTTCCTCTGTCCTCTCTCTCTCCTCTCTCTCCTCTGTCCCATCTCTTTCCTCTGTCCTCTCTCTCTCCTCTGTCCTCTGTCCCATCTCTCTCCTCTGTCCTTTCTCTCCTCTGTCCCATCTCTCTCCTCTGTCCCATCTCTCTCCTCTGTCCTTTCTCTCCTCTGTCCTCTCTCTCCTCTGTCCTCTCTCTCCTCTGTCCCATCTCTTTCCTCTGTCCCATCTCTTTCCTCTGTCCTCTCTCTCTCCTCTCTCTCCTCTGTCCCATCTCTTTCCTCTGTCCTCTCTCTCTCCTCTGTCCTCTGTCCCATCTCTCTCCTCTGTCCTCTCTCTCCTCTGTCCTCTCTCTCCTCTGTCCTTTCTCTCCTCTGTCCCATCTCTCTCCTCTGTCCTCTCTCTCCTCTGTCCTCTCTCTCCTCTGTCCCATCTCTTTCCTCTGTCCTCTCTCTCTCCTCTCTCTCCTCTGTCCCATCTCTTTCCTCTGTCCTCTCTCTCTCCTCTGTCCTCTGTCCCATCTCTCTCCTCTGTCCTTTCTCTCCTCTGTCCCATCTCTTTCCTCTGTCCTCTCTCTCCTCTGTCCTCTGTCCTCTCTCTCTCCTCTGTCCTCTCTGTCCCATCTCTCTCCTCTGTCCTCTCTCTCCTCTGTCCTCTCTCTCCTCTGTCCTCTCTCTCCTCTGTCCCATCTCTCTCCTCTGTCCTCTCTCTCCTCTGTCCTCTCTCTCCTCTGTCCTCTCTCTCCTCTGTCCTCTCTCTCCTCTGTCCCATCTCTCTCCTCTGTCCTCTCTCTCCTCTGTCCTCTCTCTCCTCTGTCCTCTCTCTCCTCTGTCCCATCTCTCTCCTCTGTCCTTTCTCTCCTCTGTCCCATCTCTCTCCTCTGTCCCATCTCTCTCCTCTGTCCTTTCTCTCCTCTGTCCTCTCTCTCCTCTGTCCTTTCTCTCCTCTGTCCTTTCTCTCCTCTGTCCTCTCTCTCCTCTGTCCTTTCTCTCCTCTGTCCTTTCTCTCCTCTGTCCCATCTCTTTCCTCTGTCCTCTCTCTCTCCTCTGTCCCATCTCTCTCCTCTGTCCTCTCTCTCCTCTGTCCTTTCTCTCCTCTGTCCCATCTCTTTCCTCTGTCCTCTCTCTCCTCTGTCCCATCTCTTTCCTCTGTCCTCTCTCTCCTCTGTCCCATCTCTTTCCTCTGTCCTCTCTCTCTCCTCTGTCCTCTCTGTCCCATCTCTCTCCTCTGTCCTTTCTCTCCTCTGTCCCATCTCTTTCCTCTGTCCTTTTTCTGGGAGGTCGTGACCCGTCGGCTCCGCCTCCAATATGGCGGCGTCCGCCGGGTACCTCTTCCCAGAGGGTCCACTTCTCTAGTCGTTATAGTACGCAAAGGCCATGGATCCCGCTGGAGCTGCGGCTGCTCAGAAAAAGCTTGTTTTCCTGCGGGAGACCCAGACTCGGATGATGTCCTTTATGAAATCCATGGACTCCCGTCTCTCTGCCCTCCAGTCCTCTGATCCGGGGAATGCCTCTCAGCTGGCTAGTTTACAACAAGAACTGGCACAGCAGCGTGACACTCAGTCCCATATCCTGGGATATATGGCTTCCATTGATAGTCGTCTTCTATCTCTCCAGTCTGTTGCGTCCTTTCCTTCATCAGCTCTTGCACCTCATCCCACTCCCCGTTTGGCCAAACCTCCTCGCTTTAATGGAGATCCCAAACTTTTTCGGGGATTTCTCAATCAGTGCCGTCTTCATTTTGAGCTTCTTCCTATGCAATATCCTACGGATCGGGCCAAGGTGGCTTTTATTGTTTCTCATTTGGAGGGGGATGCTCTAGCTTGGGTTAATCCTCTGTGGGAGCGGGATGATCCAGTAGTTCTTCAGCTCACCCCATTTTTAGAGACGTTTCGTCGGGTATTTGATGAACCGGGTCGCTTGGCCTCAACCACCGAGGCTTTGTTTAATTTACTGCAGGGGTCTTTAACTGTTGGGCATTACGCTATCCAGTTTTGGACCTTATCTTCTGACCTGGGTTGGAATAATGAGGCGTTAGTGGGGGCTATCTGGTCGTATCAAAGATGAATTAGCAGGTCGAGATACTCCAACTAATTTGGAGGATTTAATTACTTTGGCTACCCGCATTGACCTTCGCTTTCAGGAGCGAGCTCGAGAGAAAAGATTTCCTCGCTCTTCTATGCCTTCTTGTAGACCTCCTAGTCCACGGCCCAGAGTCTCTGCTTCAGTTCCTGTCCCAGAACCGATGCAAGTGGATCGCATTAAACTCTCCGAACAATGTCGGAAGGAGAGACGCGCCCAGGGTATCTGTTTTTACTGTGGTAGTTCCTCTCATCTCCTCCGAGCCTGCCCAGATCGTCCGGAAAACTCCTCCACCTAGGTCAGGTAAGAGAGGCCTCCCTAGGTGCATGTGAAACCTCTCTACCCCTCACTCTACCTGTAGTGTTGCACATTCAAAATAAGCGTATTTCCCTTGAGGCTTTTGTGGACTCCGATGCAGCGGGAAATTTTATCAGGTTAGAGGAGGTTGTTAAATTTTCTGTCCCTGTTAGATCATTAGAGAATCCTCTTTTCCTTGCTTCCATAGACGGAAGACCTCTGCAAGAGACTGTCACTCAGGTTACTCAGGTAGTTGAGCTTCAGGTAGGGGCTCTTCATAGGGAGAGAATCTCGTTCTTTGTTTTAGCCAAAATCTATCATCCCATTCTTCTCGGTCTTCCGTGGTTACGGGTCCATGAACCCTTCTTAGATTGGCATAGGGGCAATATTCTTCACTGGGGGGATTCCTGTCGGACTCGTTGTCTGCTGCTGCTGCATCCTGTTGGTGTTCCCTCTCCCTTCCCCATCCCTTCCGGGTTGCTTGCTGCTTATGCTTCCTTTGCGGATGTTTTTGACAAAAAGGAAGCAGATACTCTTCCACCACATCGACCTTACGACTGTCCTGTAGACCTTGTACCTGGTACCATTCCTCCTAGAGGAAGAATTTATCCTCTCTCGCCTGCAGAAACCCAAGCTATGTCAGACTACATTCAAGAGAACCTTACCAAAGGTTTCATTCGAAAATCTTCGTCTCCAGCTGGGGCGGGTTTCTTTTTTGTGAAAAATAAGGATGGTACCCTTCGTCCTTGTATTGACTACAGAGGGTTAAATAACATCACTGTGAAGAATAAGTACCCATTGCCTCTTATTTCAGAACTCTTCGACCGCCTGAGAGGAGCACAAATTTTTACCAAGTTAGACCTCCGAGGGGCCTACAACCTAATTCATATTCGAGCTGGAGACGAGTAGAAAACCGCGTTCAACACTCGAGACGGTCACTACGAGTATTTGGTAATGCTTTTCGGACTTTGTAATGCTCCTGCTGTGTTCCAAGAATTTGTCAACGATATCTTTCGAGATTGCCTCTATACCAGTGTCGTGGTCCCGTCGGGTGCTTCTTCCCAGCGCCTGCCCTGCTCACATGCCTTTGCGTCTATTGCGTTTGCTGGGTTTTTGCCAGCATCTCTTTAGTTCCTTTGGCTTTAGTCCCTGTATCCTTTGCTGTGACTCTTACTAATCCCAGTCCTGCCGTTCCTGCTGTGTCTTCCAGTCCTGTGGTTCCTGCTGTGTCTTCCAGTCCTGCTGTTCCTGCCGTATCTTCCAGTCCAGTGTTCCTGCCATTCCTGTCAGTCCTGCCGTTCCTGCCGTGCCTTCCAGTCCTGTGTTCCTGCCTTTCCAGCCAGTCCTCAGTTTCCTGCCGTACCTACCAGTCCTGAGTTTCTGCCGTGCCTACCAATCCTGTGTTCCTGTCGTGTTCCGTTCAACCTGAATTTTCATCTTACCGGTCAGTACTTCGTCTTTGCTGCCGCCGTCCGTCTTGTGCCTCTGCCATATTGGTATCCTCTGTAGTTCCTACATTCCCTCATCTTCTGTTCTTCCTCAGTCCTAACCTCAGTCGTCCCTTTGGCTCCAGCAGTTGCGGCTTCACCCTCCTTGGGCCTGTCCCTAACGCTCCCTGTACAGGGGGTGGTTCCACCTGGTCCGCTCGCCCTCGGGGGCTCTGAAGCCGTGACCCAGAGGGTCCACTACTCTAGTCGTTATAACTGGTCAGAGTGCTACGTGATGTTTTCTCGCATAGCACTCAGCCGTATTCTACACTAGTGTGACCCCGGCCTTATGGTCCCTCTCCTATCATCCCCCTCTCAGCATCTGACGTCACTGACACAGACACTGACAGGGGTTGCGATGATGTCACTACTCGGCGCCCGCTGTCCAGAGATGTGCGGGAGCTCGGAGCAGCGGAGGAAGCAGGAGGAAGAGAGGTGAGCATTGTCTTTTAATTTTTTTATGGAGGTGCATTATACTATAGAGGCCTAAGTGGGTGCATTATATTAGAGTCTGCCTATGGGGGGCTGCATTATACTATAGAGTCTTACTATGGAGATTGCATTATACTATATTGAATCTGCCAATGGGGGGCTGCTTATACTATATAGAGTCTACCTATGGGGAGTGCATTATACTATATATAGTCTGCCTGTGGGGAGTACATTATACTATATGGAGGCCTATGGGGAATGCATTATACTATATAGAGTATGCCTATGGGGAGTGCATTATACTATATGGAGGCCTATGGGGGTGCATTATACTATACAGGCCTATGGGGAATGTATTATACTATTTTGATGACTATCTGGTGCATTATACTATATGGAGGTTATCTAGGGGGCTATAATACAGTGTGGAGATTACAGTGATGGGGCCATCATACAATGTCGAAGCCATCAAACAGTTTGGGGGATACTAAGGTGTCAGTATATATATATATATATACAGTGAGGGGGCATTATACTGTGTATACGAGAGTAACATGCTGTGTATAGGGGAGCTGTAAAGGGGGGAGACTCGGGACATTATTAAATGTAAAGTGGGCACTTATTGTTATAGGGGAACTCAGGTTACTGTGACTGTCAAAGGGGCACACAGAGGGCAATATTACTTTCTAGGAGACAAAATGTGGGCTCTGTTTTCTAGGGCTCTTGCGTCCAGCATTATTATATTCTAGAGGGGTGCTTTAGCATTTAGAGGGTACAGAAAACCGCACAGCAGGTGCAGTAATAGGGACACATATGGCAGCAGTGGCTCAGTATTGGGGTATCAGGGGCAGTAATAAGGATACATATGGCAGCAGTGGCTCAGTATTGGGGTATCAGGTGCAGTAATAGGGACACATACAGCAGCAGTGGCTCAGTATTGGGTTATCAGGTGCAGTAATAGGGACACATACGGCAGCAGTGGCTCAGTATTGGGGTATCAGGTGCAGTAATAGGGACACATACGGCAGCAGCAGAGGCTCAGTATTGGGATATCAGGTGCAGTAATAGGGACACATACGGCAGTAGCGGCTCAGTATTGGGGTATCAGGTGCAGTAATAGGGACACATACGGCAGCAGCAGCTCAGTATTGGGGTATCAGGTGCAGTAATAGGGACACATACGGCAGCAGCGGCTCAGCATTGGGGTATCAGGTGCAGTAATAGGGACACATACGGCAGCAGCGGCTCAGCATTGGGGTATCAGGTGTAGTAATAGGGACACATACGGCAGCAGCGGCTCAGTATTGGGGTATCAGGTGCAGTAATAGGGACCCATACGGCAGAGGCTCAGTATTGGGGTATCAGGTGCAGTAATATGGACACATACGGCAGCAGTGGCTCAGTATTGGGGTATCAGGTGTAGTAATAGGGACACATACGGCAGCAGCGGCTCAGTATTGGGGTATCAGGTGCAGTAATAGGGACCCATACGGCAGAGGCTCAGTATTGGGGTATCAGGGGCAGTAATAGGGACACATACGGCAGCAGCGGCTCAGCATTGGGGTATCAGGTGTAGTAATAGGGACACATACGGCAGCAGTGGCTCAGTATTGGGGTATCAGGTGCAGTAATAGGGACACATACGATAGCAGCGGCTCAGTATTGGGGTATCAGGTGCAGTAATAAGGACACATACGGCAGCAGCGGCTCAGTATCGGGGTATCAGGTGTAGTAATAGGGACACATATGGCAGCAGCGGCTAAGTATTGGGGTATCAGGGGCAGTAATAGGGACACATACGGCAGCAGCGGCTCAGCATTGGGGTATCAGGTGTAGTAATAGGGACACATACGGCAGCAGTGGCTCAGTATTGGGGTATCAGGTGCAGTAATAGGGACACATAGGATAGCAGCGGCTCAGTATTGGGGTATCAGGTGCAGTAATAAGGACACATACGGCAGCAGCGGCTCAGTATTGGGGTATCAGGTGCAGTAATAGGGACACATACGGCAGCAGCGGCTCAGTATTGGGGTATCAGGTGCAGTAATAGGGACACATACGGCAGAGGCTCAGTATTGGGGTATCAGGTGCAGTAATATGGACACATACGGCAGCAGCGGCTCAGTATTGGGGTATCAGGTGCAGTAATAGGGACACATACGGCAGCAGAGGCTCAGTATTGGGTTATCAGGAGCAGTAATAGGGACACATACGGCAGCAGCGGCTCAGTATTGGGATATCAGGTGCAGTAATAGGGACACATACGGCAGCAGAGGCTCAGTATTGGGTTATCAGGAGCAGTAATAGGGACACATACGGCAGCAGCGGCTCAGTATTGGGATATCAGGTGCAGTAATAGGGACACATACGGCAGCAGCGGCTCAGTATTGGGGTATCAGGTGCAGTAATAGGGACACATACGGCAGCAGCGGCTCAGTATTGGGGTATCAGGTGCAGTAATAGGGACACATACGGCAGAAGCGGCTCAGTATTGGGGTATCAGGGGCAGTAAAAGGGACACATACGGCAGCAGTGGCTCAGTATTGGGATATCAGGTGCAGTAATAGGGACACATACGGCAGCAGCGGCTCAGTATTGGGGTATCAGCAGGATGAGGAGTTTGTGCAGGTTGGGAATAGATGTGATGGGGCTGGAATATGAGAAGTGAAATGTGTCTTTGTTGCATTCTCTGCAGCCGAGTTGTAGCTGGAAGAAGTTGTCAAGTCTGACTGGGCCAGATGGAAAAGACGAGAAAAGTGAACGATTCCATCAGAAAGAACGTCAGCTGTAAGTCACCATCTGTAACTGTGCTGTAATCTCTTACATGTTCTGTAGGGCTGGTATCTACCACTGACCATATGGTGGTAATATCCATGTTGGTCTTTGAATAGAGATTATTTTCAGTTACAACGTGGTCATCTGCTGAGGTTCTCAACCACTATTAGGGTGCTTAACCAAGTTGTAATCAAGGTTACCTGGTTAGGGGCCCACTCAGAAGATTTGCCCCCCAAACCAAAACCCTAGCTACGCCTCTGCTATCTACAAACGGTAGTAAAGAATGCCAAAGACCAGCAACAGCAACATGACACAAATGTCTATATATACCAAAAGTGTAAATAAAACTATTAGCAAATATAAGTGTGGCGCCCCAGGGTCCTGGTCATCACAGTAGCATTGCTTTCCTCACAGGGAGAGTGATGTTACCCTTGAAGGCAAGAAGGGATAACTGTAACCAGGTACCACAAACATGCAACACATTCACACTCCAGGCCACCAGGGGGAGCTTTTAATCCTATTTACTAGGTGACTATATATATATATATATATATATATATATATATATAATCTGGTAGTCTGTAGGGAAAGTCAGTGAGTTCTTGCGAAGAGGGTTTACGGAGCTGTGTAGCCGCAGTGCAGCAGTTCCTGGAAAGAGACATTCAGAAAGCCGAATACATTGCAGTGAACGTGCAGGAGAGCAAAGCACAGGAGAGGATACCAGGGGGAGACCAGCCCCGAGCAGGCTGCCTCCTTCTGAGGCGCAGAGACTGGTAGCCAGAACACCGAGGATCGTAAGGCTCTCCATGACTTACATCAGAGACTGTCAGGACAGCTGAATTCCACGTTCCCTGTCTGCCTTAGTATCCAGGAGGCACGGTGGCACCCCTTAGAGGCTGGACATGCTAGAGTACCTATAAACCGCCTCAAGTCACCAGTCATACGGGTCGTGTCCTACCCTATAAGGGGACAGAGAGAGAGAACATCTGTGAGGACCTTATGTGAAGCCATAGGCAGTAAGGGAGTACAACACCACAGCGCTAGAGGGAGGCTTTGATTTCCACCTGGGTAAGGGGACTCCTAACTTGCCTCCAAGCTGGCCGGATCCTGCCTGCCCTGTGATCTGGTGCTCTGGACTGTGGCTGCTGAAGTCTTCAGTAAACAAGGTAAAGAGACTGCAAACCCGTGTCCTCGTTCTTCACTGCACCTCTCACCCTCTTCCATCTACAGATCGGGAGCCCTGGGGATATACTTCACCTGTGGGAAGGTATACCATCTAGCTGCCATAACATCACCCCAGAGGACCCCTTAAAGCAGCGTCGGTCTCCATTGACCGAACACCACAGGTGACACCACAAACATAAACTTTATTCCCTTTAAAGACCTTTCCCTTTTACATGGGCACCCAGGGCAACGGACCGGGTGGCCAGTGTGACATCCCCCTGTGAAACAGCAGGACCCAGTACCAAGTACCCCACAGCCCTGGCAGGGCGACTCATCTTAACGTTACGAACAGGATGGACTGACCCATAAAATCGGGTCATTTGTGCCTAAGAGACTGTGCCTGAACTGTGCTTTATTGAGAGACTGTTTATTGTGATTTCCCGCCAAAACCGTCGCCATTACAGTGCCACGAGGAGCTCTGGAGAAAAAGGGCGTGCCACCATGAGATGAGACTACCAGAGCGGCGCGAACTGTGATGAACGCTATTATACGACGAAGACGTGCCCATCTGCCAAAGAGGTTCACCTCCTGATATGCTACGGCGGGAACAAGGAGGAGAAGAATCCCCGCCCCTGGGAGACAGAGGAGCAGCGTGTGTGTGTGTGGCCACAGACCTGGAAGAAGAGATGGCGACCGGCGGGTACCCGAAAGATGGCGAAGCCATCCGGGATCATCCCAGGCCAACGGAGGAGGACCCAGACTTACCGCTGCCGGAAGCTCCAGACTTCCTGGGAACGTGGATGGAGGAGCTGAGCCGCCAGCTCCTTGACACAGCTGACCGCAGTGAAGAAATGGAAGTTGGCCTTGTGCAGGAAGATCGTGCTGGAGGAGTCGCAGTCCGTGCAGCAGCCGACTCCAGCAGTCTCATCAGCGGAGCGGACCTGCATCGGTGGAACCACATCAGACACAGATACAGAAAAAGACCCTGCCCCGGCGACCAATCCCACTCCAGCGACCGCTCTTCCCCCAGTCACTGACCTTGCTCCAGCGACAGCTCCTGCCCCAGATGAAGGCCCTGCTCCAGTGACTATCACCACCACTGACGAGACGCTAACAGGCCCGCTCCCAACACCCATAGGAACGCCACTGGAGGTGAGCCCGGAGGGGGTGGTTTTCCAATGGGACAATCCAGGAGCAGAACCCATCGGGTTCCCTGGGGAGGACCGACCGGGAGGATACCATATTGAAGCCCTCACCTGGGAGGAGAATAATCAACCTCTGGTGCTAAAATGTAAGGAGGACAGAGGGAGTAACAAGAGCCCAGCGAAACGTGGAATAGTAGTGGTCTTCCACCCAAAAGGGGTTGAGGTTTTATTAAGGAATCGGGACTGCTGGACAAGGTCTATGTCACCAGTTGGGACGTGGAATCTCATCTCCAGGAGGGATATCCTGACCGGGACCTGAGCCGAGGGATCAAGTTACCTACACCCGTCACTGGGGTGAAAAAGGTTGGTATGTCATGAACGTTAAGAAATGCATACCCACAGCAGTGCCACCTAGTGTCAAAGTCGATACTATCACTATTCCTCAGTAACTCCTCAAACCGTCACTACTACCACTGTGTACATAATACTACCACTGAAACAACCATGGCAGCTGCACCAGTAGACATGCATACTCAGGACACGCAAACTTCAATTACAGCCTATGACTTGCCTATACATTGGACAATACCAGTGGCTACCATGGACAATGCCCCAGTTAAAATAAAGTAAAAATTTGCATATGACTATAAATATTTAAAAGTTCACCTATTGCTGCAAGTTTCTAAAATAACTGCTACTGTTCAAAAGTTTCATAAACCTGACCAGGTTTCTACTCTAAGGGGCCCCTCGTTTAAAGGCATCCTCTGGTTACAAATTTAATTTACTTCAAGAGTTTGGTTTTACTTTAAGAACATTTGAGTCATGGACTGTGAATGGCTCACAAACTTTCCATTGTAAATAGTTTGCACCTTCTTGAAGGTGCTTTCTACTGGTTTTGCAAAGAAGCATTGAAAAGACTGCTTCTAATATTGCTGTGAAAGTTACTTTGTTTTTACAGAGGTCTGAAGAAAAACCAGTTTGGCGCGGCAGGATTCCAGGTCTGGATACACGCCTTGTAGCCTGCCCAAGCCAACGTTGGGAGTTAATGACCGGTCCCTCGCATCGTTGCTGCTGTTATAAAGTTTTTGATTGACTTGAATGTTAATTGCACTACCTCAGTATTAACATAGTAACATAGTAACATAGTTAGTAAGGCCGAAAAAAGACATTTGTCCATCCAGTTCAGCCTATATTCCATCATAATAAATCCCCAGATCTACGTCCTTCTACAGAACCTAATTGTATGATACAATATTGTTCTGCTCCAGGAAGACATCCAGGCCTCTCTTGAACCCCTCGACTGAGTTCGCCATCACCACCTCCTCAGGCAAGCAATTCCAGATTCTCACTGCCCTAACAGTAAAGAATCCTCTTCTATGTTGGTGGAAAAACCTTCTCTCCTCCAGACGCAAAGAATGCCCCCTTGTGCCCGTCACCTTCCTTGGTATAAACAGATCCTCAGCGAGATATTTGTATTGTCCCCTTATATACTTATACATGGTTATTAGATCGCCCCTCAGTCGTCTTTTTTCTAGACTAAATAATCCTAATTTCGCTAATCTATCTGGGTATTGTAGTTCTCCCATCCCCTTTATTAATTTTGTTGCCCTCCTTTGTACTCTCTCTAGTTCCATTATATCCTTCCTGAGCACCGGTGCCCAAAACTGGACACAGTACTCCATGTGCGGTCTAACTAGGGATTTGTACAGAGGCAGTATAATGCTCTCATCATGTGTATCCAGACCTCTTTTAATGCACCCCATGATCCTGTTTGCCTTGGCAGCTGCTGCCTGGCACTGGCTGCTCCAGGTAAGTTTATCATTAACTAGGATCCCCAAGTCCTTCTCCCTGTCAGATTTACCCAGTGGTTTCCCATTCAGTGTGTAATGGTGACATTGATTCCTTCTTCCCATGTGTATAACCTTACATTTATCATTGTTAAACCTCATCTGCCACCTTTCAGCCCAAGTTTCCAACTTATCCAGATCCATCTGTAGCAGAATACTATCTTCACTTGTATTAACTGCTTTACATAGTTTTGTATCATCTGCAAATATCGATATTTTACTGTGTAAACCTTCTACCAGATCATTAATGAATATGTTGAAGAGAACAGGTCCCAATACTGACCCCTGCGGTACCCCACTGGTCACAGCGACCCAGTTAGAGACTATACCATTTATAACCACCCTCTGCTTTCTATCACTAAGCCAGTTACTAACCCATTTACACTCAATTTCCCCCAGACCAAGCATTCTCATTTTGTGTACCAACCTCTTGTGCGGCACGGTATCAAACGCTTTGGAAAAATCGAGATATACCACGTCCAATGACTCACCGTGGTCCAGCCTATAGCTTACCTCTTCATAAAAACTGATTAGATTGGTTTGACAGGAGCGATTTCTCATAAACCCATGCTGATATGGAGTTAAACAGTTATTCTCATTGAGATAATCCAGAATAACATCCCTCAGAAACCCTTCAAATATTTTACCAACAATAGAGGTTAGACTTACTGGCCTATAATTTCCAGGTTCACTTTTAGAGCCCTTTTTGAATATTGGCACCACATTTGCTATGCGCCAATCCTGCGGAACAGACCCTGTCGCTATAGAGTCCCTAAAAATAAGAAATAATGGTTTATCTATTACATTACTTAGTTCTCTTAGTACTCGTGGGTGTATGCCATCCGGACCCGGAGATTTATCTATTTTAATCTTATTTAGCCGGTTTCGCACCTCTTCTTGGGTTAGATTGGTGACCCTTAATATAGGGTTTTCATTGTTTCTTGGGATTTCACCTAGCATTTCATTTTCCACTGTGAATACCGTGGAGAAGAAGGTGTTTAATATGTTAGCTTTTTCCTCGTCATCTACAACCATTCTTTCCTCACTATTTTTTAAGGGGCCTACATTTTCAGTTTTTATTCTTTTACTATTGATATAGTTGAAGAACAGTTTGGGATTAGTTTTACTCTCCTTAGCAATGTGCTTCTCTGTTTCCTTTTTGGCAGCTTTAATTAGTTTTTTAGATAAAGTATTTTTCTCCCTATAGTTTTTTAGAGCTTCAATGGTGCCATCCTGCTTTAGTAGTGCAAATGCTTTCTTTTTACTGTTAATTGCCTGTCTTACTTCTTTGTTTAGCCACATTGGGTTTTTCCTATTTCTAGTCCTTTTATTCCCACAAGGTATAAACCGCTTACACTGCCTATTTAGGATGTTCTTAAACATTTCCCATTTATTATCTGTATTCTTATTTCTGAGGATATTGTCCCAGTCTACCAGATTAAGGGCATCTCTAAGCTGGTCAAACTTTGCCTTCCTAAAGTTCAGTGTTTTTGTGACTCCCTGACAAGTCCCCCTAGTGAAAGACAGGTGAAACTGTACAATATTGTGGTCGCTATTTCCTAGATGCCCGACCACCTGCAGATTTGTTATTCTGTCAGGTCTATTAGATAGTATTAGGTCTAAAAGTGCTGCTCCTCTGGTTGGATTCTGCACCAATTGTGAAAGATAATTTTTCTTGGTTATTAGCAGAAACCTGTTGCCTTTATGGGTTTCACAGGTTTCTGTTTCCCAGTTAATATCCGGGTAGTTAAAGTCCCCCATAACCAGGACCTCATTATGGGTTGCAGCTTCATCTATCTGCTTTAGAAGTAGACTTTCCATGGTTTCTGTTATATTTGGGGGTTTGTAACAGACCCCAATGAGAATTTTGTTACCATTTTTCCCTCCATGAATTTCGACCCATATGGACTCGACATCCTCATTCCCTTCGCTAATATCCTCCCTTAAAGTGGACTTTAGACAAGACTTTACATAGAGACAAACCCCTCCTCCTCTCCGATTTTTACGATCCTTTCTAAACAGACTGTAACCCTGTAAGTTAACTGCCCAGTCATAGCTTTCATCTAACCATGTCTCGGTTATTCCCACTATGTCAAAGTTACCTGTAGATATTTCTGCTTCTAGTTCTTCCATCTTGTTTGTCAGGCTTCTGGCGTTTGCAAGCATGCAGTTTAGAGGATTTTGTTTTGTTCCAATCTCCTCGCTGTGGATTGTTTTAGAAATGTTCTTACCTCCCTTCTGAGTATATTTTCCTGAAAGACTATTGAAAGACTTGAAAGTTTATTTGTTGCACTTTGCTAGTAAAAATGTACTTCATATGCCAGCTAGTTAGTATATTATTGAGTTAATATATATTGAATAAAAATAGAGTTGAAACTTAAAGTTAGATAGTGTTGTGTGCAGAAAGTAGTGAAAATGTATGATGTTGCACTTTTGAACCAGATGGACTTGACGTAGTATACCAGTAGGGGTAGTCCTCGTTGCCAGAAAAGTTATGCACTTTGAATTAAGAAAACGTTTGTTTTGCACTTGAAGCCTTAAGATAGTATACCTGTAGCGGGTAATAGCATTTCATAGTTAGTTAGTTATTATACTGTTCTCTAGTGTTAAAAGTATGCGTACCATGTAAATAAGTCCCTGCAACGTTCAAGTGTTCTCACCTCCCATAAAGGGAAGCTACAGTTCCATTATCAATTAGTATTAATTTTGTCTTACAAGTTCACAGCAATTCAAAAATTGTTTGTCTGTTTGCTAATCTATATTGTTGTTCTTCTTTTCCTAGTACGGAGTACTGGATTTAACGGGGGGGGGGGATGTGGCGCCCCAGGGTCCTGGTCATCACAGTAGCATTGCTTTCCACACGGGGAGAGTGATGTTACGCTTGAAGGCAAGAAGAGATAACTGACCAGGTACCACAAACATGCAACACATTCACACTCCAGGCCACCAGGGGGAGCTTTTGATCCTATTTTCTAGGTGAATCCATATATATATATATATATATATATATATATATATATATATATATATATACATATATATATATATATATATATATATATATATATATATGGTAGTCTGTAGGGAAAGTCAGTGAGTTCTTGCCAGGAAACAGACAGACTGGATCTGAGGCAGAAGAGGGTTTATGGAGCTGTGTAGCCGCAGTGCAGCAGTTCCTGGAAAGAGACATGCAGTGAACGTGCAAGAAAGGATACCAGGGGGAGACCAGCCCCAAGCAGGCTGCCTCCTTCTGAGGCACAGAGACCAGTAGCCGGAACACCGAGGATCGTAAGGCTCTCCATGACTTACATCAGAGACCATCAGGACAGCTGAATTCCACGTTCCCTGTCCGCCTTAGTACCCAGGAAGCACGGTGACAACCTTAGAGGCTGGGGCGTGCTAAAGGCCCTATTAACCGCCTCAAGTCACCAGTCATATGGGTCGTGTCCTATCCTATACGGGGACAGAGAGAGAGAACATCCGTGAGGACCTTATGTGAAGCCATAGGCAGTAAGAGACTACAACACCACGGCGCTAGAGGATGGCTTTGATTTCCACCTGGGTAAGGGGACTCCTAACTCACCGTTTTTCAGATTCCCAATACTATAGCAAAAGTATTGGGGAAAATAATGGCGGTCCGCAGAACCAGAAGTGACGGCACACTGCAAAAACAACCTTCCGTTGTTTTGCTGTCCCATTGATTTACAATGGGGGCCGTGTCCGTAAGCCCTGAAAAATATTGAGCAAGCTCGATATTTTTTCACGGCCGTAAATACGGCCCTCACGGCCATACGGCAAACCATTAAATTATTGCGTCCCATTTTTGCGGGCCCATAGAAATCTTTTGGGGCCGCAAAAACAGGCCGCAAAATCACGGCAAGTGTAAAAGCAGCCTTAAAGAGGTTGTGTGTGCACATAGCCCGACTCTCCAATCGAAACTCGTAGTTTTTCAACGTCACCTGGTTTTTGTAGAGTTTATGCTCCAAAAATTTTGCAAAAACCTCAGCGTGAGCCCACGAAAAAACTCCTAATTTTGACCACCTAAAAAACAAACCCTTAATATGCATATAGCCTTACCATTAATAAGATGTACCCCCAAAATAGTCTGGAGTGTGACAACGGGAGGAATATTAGAGGACCGAGCGGCACATTGCGCTGCCCTAGTCTGGCACTGAGTCCGGTCCTCTCCCGCAGCCAGTTTTTACCTCAGTCCGCGGAGCCTCTGCCCCCCATCCTGATCGCCTCTGGTTCTTACTTGACGCTCCGACATCATGACGCGTAGTGATGCTTAGTTGCTTCTCACTTGATGACCTCACATGATGTCTTGGGGGTCTAACACGTGTAGGGTCGAGGTTGCCATGGAGGTCCGGATTAAACACTCTACCAGGGCTGCGACTATAGAAAAGCTCAAGAAATTGCTTGGGAGATGAATTTAATAAAATGAAAATATCATGAGAGCTATTTTCTTTCACCCGCGGCGGAGCTTGCTGTGGTTTGGACCCCTCATCTTAATGACCCCATTAATGTGAGGTACCAAGTTTTAGTTCTTGTAAAATGTTTGAGGTGCGGCTGTAACGGGCTGTGTGGGATAAGTCATGACAGGCTGCTGTGATTTACTGTAGGTTTATTAAAAAAAAATCAGAGCGTAAGCGTTATATAAACCGGCTATCAATTCCCCTCACATAATGGGTTATACGTCAGTGGGGCGGACGAGCGTCAGTACTGAACGTATGTGCCGGGGCTGCAAGCCTTCATTACTGCGACCATACATCGTCCTGATCATTTCTCCTGTGTTTGTATAGGGAGCCATCTCCGCCACAACCACAGAAGCCGTCGCCATCGAACTCCTCCTCGGCCTCAGTGGCTCCATTGTTGATGTCCTCTCCCACCTCCCATTCTGTAACGTGATCTGGTGGGGCGGCGAGATTGTGACGCTTTCTCCTCGGGCCAATAAAGCTTACATTTAAATATATTTTTATTTCATAGAAAACCACAGTGTTCAGCTCACAAAATTAGACTTCATGAAATCCATGGAACAAGGCTGCATGTACATAGGGAGCAGAAGCTCCGAGCCCCCTGCTGTTTACCCTGGAAGGGCTTACTAGAAGCGAGACCATGTTCTCAGGATTTCGCCGGCTGCCCTATGGAATCGTCCGAGGATGCCGGGGAATAGCCGCTGCCTGTGTAAATGTATCGCTGCCAGTGCCCTCCTGTACGCAGGGCGGTTGGCGGTCGCGGTGGCATGGACCCAAATTTGACTCAAGTGGCTTTTGTGCCAAGAACGAAAACGAATCCAGATTCCTGAGATACAAAAATTATTATTTTTTTTATTTACAGGAAATATGAGAAAAATTTACGCTGTAAAATGTCCGGATGTGCCCACTTTGTCACCTGATTGGATTTTTATCTATTAAAAATTACTTTCTTGGCAGACTTTTGTGGGATGGTGATGCCTAAAGGGACAGATGAAAAAACTATTTTTTTTATATTATTTTGCTTATAATCCTCGAGTGTTATCACAAAATATTTTTTGCTTAAAGCATACCCCGCAATAAGAACATATTTTCTCAGTCACACAAGCCCCTGAGATGCCCCTGTTTTGCACTACCAGATAATCACACTAGGGGGCGCTCCTTATGTTTGGGTTTATACTGAGTGAGGTGTGTAGTGAGCACCCCCTGGTGGCAGCTGCAGGCTGCCAGAATGTTATAAGAGGACCTGTTACCATACAGACGTGTATTCCCCGCGTAATAATAAATCTGGAAGATCTTTCTAGTTTGCGTCGTTCCTCTGTTACTACTCCTAAACATTTATTAATAAAGTGACAACTGGGTGTTACCTCCAAAGGGGCATGTCAGGATACAGTCAGCACTGATTGGTCAGGATCAGATTGTGTAGGTACACGCCCCTGAATAGGAATATCCAGCAGTCATTCATATATTTCCAGTAAGAATAACAGAGGGACGTCATTATATATATATATATATATATATATACAGTGGGGCAAAAAAGTATTTAGTCAGTCAGCAATAGTGCAAGTTCCACCACTTAAAAAGATGAGAGGCGTCTGTAATTTACATCATAGGTAGACCTCAACTATGGGAGACAAACTGAGAAAAAAAAATCCAGAAAATCACATTGTCTGTTTTTTTATCATTTTATTTGCATATTATGGTGGAAAATAAGTATTTGGTCAGAAACAAACAATCAAGATTTCTGGCTCTCACAGACCTGTAACTTCTTCTTTAAGAGTCTCCTCTTTCCTCCACTCATTACCTGTAGTAATGGCACCTGTTTAAACTTGTTATCAGTATAAAAAGACACCTGTGCACACCCTCAAACAGTCTGACTCCAAACTCCACTATGGTGAAGACCAAAGAGCTGTCAAAGGACACCAGAAACAAAATTGTAGCCCTGCACCAGGCTGGGAAGACTGAATCTGCAATAGCCAACCAGCTTGGAGTGAAGAAATCAACAGTGGGAGCAATAATTAGAAAATGGAAGACATACAAGACCACTGGTAATCTCCCTCGATCTGGGGCTCCACGCAAAATCCCACCCCGTGGGGTCAGAATGATCGCAAGAACGGTGAGCAAAAATCCCAGAACCACGCGGGGGGACCTAGTGAATGAACTGCAGAGAGCTGGGACCAATGTAACAAGGCCTACCATAAGTAACACACTACGCCACCATGGACTCAGATCCTGCAGTGCCAGACGTGTCCCACTGCTTAAGCCAGTACATGTCCGGGCCCGTCTGAAGTTTGCTAGAGAGCATTTGGATGATCCAGAGGAGTTTTGGGAGAATGTCCTATGGTCTGATGAAACCAAACTGGAACTGTTTGGTAGAAACACAACTTGTCGTGTTTGGAGGAAAAAGAATACTGAGTTGCATCCATCAAACACCATACCTACTGTAAAGCATGGTGGTGGAAACATCATGCTTTGGGGCTGTTTCTCTGCAAAGGGGCCAGGACGACTGATCCGGGTACATGAAAGAATGAATGGGGCCATGTATCGTGAGATTTTGAGTGCAAACCTCCTTCAATCAGCAAGGGCATTGAAGATGAAACGTGGCTGGGTCTTTCAATATGACAATGATCCAAAGCACACCACCAGGGCAACGAAGGAGTGGCTTCGTAAGAAGCATTTCAAGGTCCTGGAGTGGCCTAGCCAGTCTCCAGATCTCAACCCTATAGAAAACCTTTGGAGGGAGTTGAAAGTCCGTGTTGCCAAGCGAAAAGCCAAAAACATCACTGCTCTAGAGGAGATCTGCATGGAGGAATGGGCCAACATACCAATAACAGTGTGTGGCAACCTTGTGAAGACTTACAGAAAACGTTTGACCTCTGTCATTGCCAACAAAGGATATATTACAAAGTATTGAGATGAAATTTTGTTTCTGACCAAATACTTATTTTCCACCATAATATGCAAATAAAATGTTAAAAAAAAACAGACAATGTGATTTTCTGGATTTTTTTTTCTCAGTTTGTCTCCCATAGTTGAGGTCTACCTATGATGTAAATTACAGACGCCTCTCATATTTTTAAGTGGTGGAACTTGCACTATTGCTGACTGACTAAATACTTTTTTGCCCCACTGTATATATATTTCTTTTTTTTTTTTCTTTTTTTTTTTTCTGATTTCCTCATTTGAGCAGCTTTGGATGACAAATTACACTATGGGAAAGAGCGTTCTCAATATCGCAAACATTTCTTTCACTGAAGCCCCCATGTGTTAATATTCGGTCCCCTTTGAATGGTTATTACAAGCCCATTTAAGAATTAATGACCCATAGGTTTTTTTTTCGGCGTTACATTGGGACGTAGACGGGTCACATCGGTCTCACAAACATTACGTGAACTGCCGGGATCAGGTCAGTGACTCTACCTCTGACTCATAATTAAGATTTTATTCTGGGAAAAGAGTTAAAAAAATCATCAGTCTCGTTCCAATGACCGAAAATCTGGGATTTGTTCCTAAAGTTCCAAAATTAAAACGATCGCGTAACAAATAAAGAGACAAATCCTGCTTCTTGTATCAGTGCAGAACTGCGCCGGGACGTGTCTGCTATCCAGATGGGGCAGGAACATCACACAGACGTAAGGATATCCGAGCATGTACGGCAGCGGTCTGCAACGTGTGGACCCCCAACATAGTACCCAAGGGGTAACAGACCGTTCCCCTCTCTCGATTTTGAAATCCATATCAATTTCTCTTGCGGGTATGTTGCACTTCATAAGTGGATTTTCCCCGTAGCCTTGTATTAAAGGCGCTAAATATCGCATGTGCGTAATTTAAAACACGACACACCAAAAAATAAAAAACTCCAGTGTCAAAAACGCAATAAAAACACACTCAAAAACTAAATGAAACAAAACCCAGGTAACAAAAGCTACGTTCCCACAATAAACATTTTGGGAGTTTATGATATGGCAGATTTTCTGCAACTACTATATAAATTAGGTCACTTGAATTTTTTTCATGCTTTTTTCTCTTTTCTTGGTTTGTTATGTTTTAACTAAAGCTGCTTTTGTTTTTGATATTTCCCCTCATTTGACTTTAACAAAACTTTATTGATACAGTCATGTGCAGAGTAGATGTGATTTTTACGGGTGGATTTTCCGCATCTAATCCAAGTCTGTGTTAAAAATCTGCACATAAGACTCGCAAAAGAAATTTGATAAAATTCAATGTTTTTCCCATATTTTTGTTTTCTTCATTCATGTCCAAAACCGTCTAACAACAATATTAATAATAAAAAAAAAAACGACTTCACTCCAGATATTGAGGAAACTGAAGAGGCCGGATAACTAAACAGGACCGGAAAGTTTTATGTTATATAATTTCTACAACTGGAATCCTTTGGTAAACACCGTTGAGACGTTCAAGGTTATGGCCTCCTCCTCCGCCTCCTCGGCGGTGTATCTTCTCCACAAGGACACGGTAAATCAAGCCCAAGAGCCAGTTGGCAGCTGAGATGTGGGCAGACCGCGAATTGTATTTCTCATTTCATCTCTGTTTTTTAGGTTTTGTTTTGGCCTTAGATTTTACCTTCAGCAGAGGGTTTGATTTGGTCTGGGGTTTTCGAGCAACTAGAATTAAGGGAGGACAAAAAAAAAAGAAATCATATAGTTGTCATTATGGATTCTAATAGAAACCATGACACATCGTCGGATCCGTGACAGCGAACCCCACCGACTTTAGATGGGGTTACTTGTATTTTTTTTGCATTGCCTGTCTTTTTTGACTGGGAAAATAGCCCTGAATTCTTTCCCTTTTAATGGAATTTGTGATGGAGACATTTGTAAATGGAAAAAAAGCTCTATGGTCCCTTTAGAAGAGCCAATCCAGGCCATTAAATGCCCACCAACCTATTTGTGAATTGGTTGACCTGTTTCCTGGGAGATGAACATTCTATGTGCACAGAACGATCATCGATAATATCATCATGTATCCATAGAATATTATCGGCAGCACATCTCCTATGGTAAACTTTAAAATCATCTCACCTGACAAAAGAGTGGTTTGCTCATTTTTTGGGTGATTTCCAGGTTATTTGGACAGGTCCATAGTCGGGACCGAGAGTTCCTAGGAATACAGAGTTATCAATGTTTGGCTCATCTAGATATTCAACACGTAGGAGACAACATTGTACCAGGCTTTGCCCAAGAATTAAGAGGAAAGTCTACTGAATCCCCAAATTTTGATGGGACAGGTCAACTATGTAATGCACATGAGGGTTTTCTTGATTTTCCTCCAAAGAAAGATGTTATGAGAAAGAAGAATATGTTGGACTTCAATAGATCACCCAAGAAGGTCGAAAAAATATTTTTTTGCAATTGGGTTTGGTAAAAATGTTTGCACCTTTTGGCTTTTCAGGCTGTTTATTTCCTTTTGCAGACCACAGAATGAGATAAACTGAGAATCCGCCAGTGAGTGCGTTCTGACTGAGAACTTGTAAGCCTTTATCTGTCTTTTACTGAGCTCCTATCAGCTTATTTATGATCACAAACCACAGCACTTTGATGTGGTCATAAATCAGCTGAGAGAAGCTCAGAAAATGATAGAAGTAGTGTTGAGCGATACCTTCCGATATTCAAAAGTATCGGTATCGGATTGGATCGGCCGATATCCAAAAAATATCGGATATCGCCGATACCGATACCCGATACCAATGTAAGTCAATGGGACACAAATATCGGAATGTATCCTGGATGGTTCCCAGGGTCTGAAGGAGAGGAGACTCTCCTTCATGCCCTGGGATCCATATTCATGTAAAAAATAAAGAATAAAAATAAAAAATATGTATATACTCACCCCTCCGACGGACCCTGGCTCTCAGCGGTGCAGGCGTCTGCCTCCGTTCCTAAGAATGCAGAGAGTGAAGGATCTTCGATGACGTCGCGGTCACGTGAGAGGTCAGGTGAGCACACGCCGAAGAGGACTGGGAACTTATAGGAACTTCCGATTTCCGATATCGCAACAATATCGGAACTCGGTATCGGAATTCCGATACAGCAAATATCGGCCGATACCCGATATTTGCAGTATCGGAATGCTCAACACTAGATATAAGAGATGAATACTCCCATTCAAAATGAGTTTACGGAGGAATTCTAGGGTAATCTCATTCTGTAAAGATAATAAAGACATAACAGGTTCAGCAAAGAAAGAAGTGACGGTGGAGAAAGATGAAGGAGGAACGATTTACAAGTGGATGAGATAGTGATCGCCCAGTGTCCATACTCTGACCCATGAAACTATAGAAACATTGTATTACTCCCCACATGTAATATACTGTATACACATATACAGGCCCAAACACTACACAGATACAGAACCAGATAGACATGGACACATAGAATTATGGTCCTGTCCCTTTTTCAGTTGTGGATGGCTCTGCAGATTTGGGAACTACTAGTACAATTTATAAAAATTAAACTTGGAAAATTATTGAGATGGATCTATATAAGTGTCATTTAATGATATTATTATTATTTTAAAAGCCAACACCCTCCCCCCCCCCCCACCGCATGTGTCCCTACCCTTAGTAAAAAGTATAAAAAAGTAAACATAGTTGTTGCTTTTTTTACTACTGTTGTTGTACGTTTGTCTATAGAGTGTAGGAAATGGGCTCAGGAGACTGGAGCTGGGTCAAAGGAGATCATTAAATTATCTATATGAGTCAATATTTAACCACTAATATATGTAGAAAAAAAACCACAGTAAGATTCTCCAGGTCATCAGCGCAATGACAAAGATACGAAACGTATCTTTGTTATTGTGCTGATGACCTGGAGAATCTTACTGTGAGGAACCTTAAAAATCAAGGCGGAATTGTGCCTTCCTCATCACTTCAAACCACTTGGAATTTTTTTTTCAATCTTTTTTCAGTACATTAAGTGGTAAAATATTCAAAACTACAACTCATCAAAAAATCAAATGTTAAAAAATGGAAAAGTTACAGCTCCTGGAAAAGCATGGGAATGAAGCAAAAGTGCAAACATGAAAAATTGCCCGGTTGAGAAGGCTTGAAAATTAAATTTGGGCAAAATTGTTCTTTTTTGAACCTCCCCTTTTTGTAGCAATAGGAAGATCTAAGCATTCATTATTTCTACAGTTAACCTCCATTTCTCATGATCCTTAAGAGCATCTGCAGCCTAATTAGCACTGAGTAGCCGGGGTTGCTGGGCTGCATAACAGTATCAGGTGTGAACAAACAACCTATTCGTCCTCCTTTCCCTTGTGTAATGCACAGATTTATGGCCATGTGTCATTTCCTCTAAGCTTATGAATAGATGAATGTATGAATGATCAGATGTGGGCAAATCTGATGTCACATGTTTATAATTACAGGCTTTCAATAAGCGTCCACATCTGTGCGAAAGAAAACGAAGGCTTCATCCCTCAATGGACAAGTCTCATTCATCCACCAGGATCATTAATATCCATCATATTGATAAATGGTGCAATCAGGCATCATCTAAAAGACTTTGTTCATGGCACTCAACATTCGACAACAGGATAAATTTCAGCAAGACTCCACTTTCAAAATTTTCCAGGCCAGATTGGGTCTCGTAAAGTGATCCTCCACCCTGGGACTAAAAAGTGGCTATAGACTTCTCACCCACCATGGCATCTCCCATTTGCCTCCTTTGCTCAGATCGGTGTTCCGTGACTTTCCTGTGGTTATTCCACTGCGGCGCACAACTTGGAAGCATGAGGATCGCAACGCCGATCAGCTAATGGCAACATGCAAGAAATGTATAGTCACTTTTTGGTCTCAGGATGATAGGTCACTTTGAAGTCTTACTTGTCAAAACTCCAAGAACATCCGGGAGCTTTTTATAATAAAGGAGACCTCCAAGACTCATGTGAAAGTCAACAAATTCCCTAGGAGACACCTAAAGCCCCTGTAAACTTCCTTGCGCACATGAATTTCCAGAAGGTTCCCAGTGCCTGACTCTGGGATGATCTGTTATTTCACGGAGTGCCACCATCCAATTAAGGGGCCTGGACCTGGAGGGAGTGACTTTACAAAATGGGGCATGATGAGCCGTGAAAACTTTCCAACAGCGTTCTCAATATACCGCACGGGTATATTTCGTCAAACCACCAACTCAAAAAGTCGTACAATATAAAATGCAGGCACTAGACTTGATGAGGGTGGTGTATTTGCTTTGAAAATCTATAACAGGATGGCCTGTAAAATCCTAGATGAGAGTTTTCTTTTCTGGAGCTATACTTATAAACTGCTTAACCAGACATTTGGATCATCGCTTTCCTCATTACTGGTGATCGCATGCATCACGAGACCAGTGATTGGCAGCATCAGTCATGTGGAGGGCAACAGGCCCAGAGGTAGAGTAATCTGTTTCACTTAGAGGCCCTGACACCACTGTCCACCATTGGCTCCATTACCTTTGTCACTGAACTTTAGGAAGGCAAAGTTTGACCAGCTTAGAGATGCCCTTAATCTGGTAGACTGGGACAATAGCCTCAGAAATAAGAATACAGATAATAAATGGGAAATGTTTAAGAACATCCTAAATAGGCAGTGTAAGCGGTTTATACCTTGTGGGAATAAAAGGACTAGAAATAGGAAAAACCCAATGTGGCTAAACAAAGAAGTAAGACAGGCAATTAACAGTAAAAAGAAAGCATTTGCACTACTAAAGCAGGATGGCACCATTGAAGCTCTAAAAAACTATAGGGAGAAAAATACTTTATCTAAAAAGCTAATTAAAGCTTCCAAAAAGGAAACAGAGAAGCACATTGCTAAGGAGAGTAAAACTAATCCCAAACTGTTCTTCAACTATATCAATAGTAAAAGAATAAAAACTGAAAATGTAGGCCCCTTAAAAAATTGTGAGGAAAGAATGGTTGTAGATGACGAGGAAAAAGCTAACATATTAAACATCTTCTTCTCCACGGTATTCACGGTGGAAAATGAAATGCTAGGTGAAATCCCAAGAAACAATGAAAACCCTATATTAAGGGTCACCAATCTAACCCAAGAAGAGGTGCGAAACCGGCTAAATAAGATCAAAATAGATAAATCTCCGGGTCCGGATGGCATACACCCATGAGTACTAAGAGAACTAAGTAATGTAATAGATAAACCATTATTTCTTATTTTTAGGGACTCTATAGCGACAGGGTCTGTTCCGCAGGATTGGCGCATAGCAAATGTGGTGCCAATATTCAAAAAGGGCTCTAAAAGTGAACCTGGAAATTATAGGCCAGTAAGTCTAACCTCTATTGTTGGTAAAATATTTGAAGGGTTTCTGAGGGATGTTATTCTGGATTATCTCAATGAGAATAACTGTTTAACTCCATATCAGCATGGGTTTATGAGAAATTGCTCCTGTCAAACCAATCTAATCAGTTTTTATGAAGAGGTAAGCTATAGGCTGGACCACGGTGAGTCATTGGACGTGGTATATCTCGATTTTTCCAAAGCGTTTGATACCGTGCCGCACAAGAGGTTGGTACACAAAATGAGAATGCTTGGTCTGGAGGAAAATGTGTGTAAATGGGTTAGTAACTGGCTTAGTGATAGAAAGCAGAGGGTGGTTATAAATGGTATAGTCTCTAACTGGGTCGCTGTGACCAGTGGGGTACCGCAGGGGTCAGTATTGGGACCTGTTCTCTTCAACATATTCATTAATGATCTGGTAGAAGGTTTACACAGTAAAATATCGATATTTGCAGATGATACAAAACTATGTAAAGCAGTTAATACAAGAGAAGATAGTATTCTGCTACAGATGGATCTGGATAAGTTGGAAACTTGGGCTGAAAGGTGGCAGATGAGGTTTAACAATGATAAATGTAAGGTTATACACATGGGAAGAAGGAATCAATGTCACCATTACACACTGAACGGGAAACCACTGGGTAAATCTGACAGGGAGAAGGACTTGGGGATCCTAGTTAATGATAAACTTACCTGGAGCAGCCAGTGCCAGGCAGCAGCTGCCAAGGCAAACAGGATCATGGGGTGCATTAAAAGAGGTCTGGATACACATGATGAGAGCATTATACTGCCTCTGTACAAATCCCTAGTTAGACCGCACATGGAGTACTGTGTCCAGTTTTGGGCACCGGTGCTCAGGAAGGATATAATGGAACTAGAGAGAGTACAAAGGAGGGCAACAAAATTAATAAAGGGGATGGGAGAACTACAATACCCAGATAGATTAGCGAAATTAGGATTATTTAGTCTAGAAAAAAGACGACTGAGGGGCGATCTAATAACCATGTATAAGTATATAAGGGGACAATACAAATATCTCGCTGAGGATCTGTTTATACCAAGGAAGGTGACGGGCACAAGGGGGCATTCTTTGCGTCTGGAGGAGAGAAGGTTTTTCCACCAACATAGAAGAGGATTCTTTACTGTTAGGGCAGTGAGAATCTGGAATTGCTTGCCTGAGGAGGTGGTGATGGCGAACTCAGTCGAGGGGTTCAAGAGAGGCCTGGATGTCTTCCTGGAGCAGAACAATATTGTATCATACAATTAGGTTCTGTAGAAGGACGTAGATCTGGGGATTTATTATGATGGAATATAGGCTGAACTGGATGGACAAATGTCTTTTTTCGGCCTTACTAACTATGTTACTATGTTACTATGTTACTATGTAGTCCGATGGTGGATAACCTTATTGGTGTGCTATACCTTTCTCCACATAGTGCGTCCTCATTGCTGAACGCTCTCCAGTGCTCCTCGGCCCCTCGACATACATATGACATCATACAGACATTGTCCCTGTACTGTCCGCGACTCTCAGGTTCAAATGGTTCATTCATCAGTAGCCTCCGGACCTGCGGAGAGTGGAAGAGGACAGGCAAAGGTAACCAAGGGGATGCTTTACCAACCCAAACCACATTCCTCCGGACCACCTGATTGTTTGCACAGCTGTTCCAATGCGGGTCACATCATCTGCAAGTGTGACTGAAACCGCAACGCAGGTGTTATTTTTAAC
The DNA here is from genome assembly GCF_032444005.1 of Ranitomeya imitator. NCBI lineage: Eukaryota > Metazoa > Chordata > Amphibia > Anura > Dendrobatidae > Ranitomeya > Ranitomeya imitator. The sequence goes on from NC_091291.1 coordinate 119,724,742, forward strand.
TTAATTTTTCTAATACTCTTCTCAAAAAATGTAAGCCTACAATTTTTCTTTTTATACATAAGAGACCACAGGATTTAAACTTCCTTGGCCCCGTAAAGTGCTGTCTATCTCTCTTGGCTCCGTTCCCCCACGGGCCTAAACGTCTTATACAAGACTCCTTGTTGTATAGATTTCCTCGCAGATGACTGAGACCTTGGAGCGCAGAACAGAGCCGCTCTTTCTACCCACTGATGAGTGGACTCTAGTGTGAGATTTGCTGGCCGGCCCCAACTCTCCAGGGTCGCCTCTTAACCCGAAGAAGCATTTTGCTGTTTGTATTTTTCTTGGCAGGGTCAGGCTGGCACTGTGCAAACACAGAGGTGAGTGTGCGTATAGGTATGTCTTGGTGAGAGCCAGCGTATACTGTTTGTCTTGGAGCTGCTGAATAGGGAATTAGCTCAGCTGAACTGCTAATTACCTCTCGGTGCAGACCCACGCGAAATACACGGCACTTATATCCTACGGGGGAAGGTTGAATGCTGGAAATTCGGGAACGTTAACTATTGCAGAGGGGATTTTTTTTTATTTTGCAGGTGCAGCTGTTGATGAACTGGTTAAACAGGTGGCAAAATCGAAGTAAAAATAAAGTGCGGCGGATTTTTATTCTACGTTTGTCTAGGATGGGCGACCAGACGCCATAAAAGATTCCGACGTCATTTTTGCTAGACAGAAAATGGCCGGTCTCATCCGTCAGTTTTATTTTTCATTTTTGAGTCCATTTTTGAGTCCACTGTAGAAAACGTCGTTCACTTATAAAAATTTGCAGAAATATTACAGCCCGTCTACGGTGGGCACGGAGGGTCACCTAACTTTCCTTTAGGACTCATTCAGACGTCCATTCTGTTTTTGAACATGAGAAAAACAACACATCATTTTTCATTGGTATGGCATTTTGTTGTTTTTTTTTTTAGCTTTCTTTTAGCATTTTTTTTACTTTTTTTTTTTTTTTTACTGGTGCTTGACAGAATTATTTTTTTTAAATTATTAAATACTGAAGAAAAAATAGTAAAAAAAAAAAAAACACCAAAAGATTAACAAAAAACTTGGAAAAAACACTCAGGCTTCCTAGCGGAACACGCCACAAAAATGGAGCGGTCACTTCTTTTAAACATTTGGAGTCTTTGAAAACCTGAACATATGCAAATATGTTAATATGCAAATTAAATGGACCATTCTTTTGATCATTTTGATAGCACTTTTTCTTCGTTTCGGCGTGCTCAAAAAATATGTTCTGAGTCCCCGCGGCTGCATGTCTCCTTGCTGTTCGACAGCCGCTACATATGCATGGATGTCTATCAAACAGGAAATCCCTGCATGTGTTGCGGCTGTCGAACAGCAACGAGACATGCAGCCGCGAGGACTCGAACATATTTTTCGAGCACGCGGAAAATACTCGATTAAGACACGACCATTCTCAGAAAACACCTAATCCGAGCACGCTCGCTCATCACTAATTCCAAGCCATCCTACCTATTGAACGGTGAAAAATGGACGGCACTCAAACGAAACACGCGTGCCGTCTGTATTTTATTCGTCGACCCATTGTTTGAACTGGCGATTTTGATTTTTGAATCGGATCAAAAATCAGAGCTATCTCCTTTATTTGGGGGAAAAACAACCTGTGAACAGCTCCATAGACTATAATAGGCACATGTCCTATCTGTGGAAAATGTACATGAAAATCCGACGTCGGAATGAGCCCAAAACAGAAAGGAGACATGCAAGATGCATAAACGTCTTCTTTCTTCTTACCTTGTGGCTGCTCATCTGCCAGAATAAGGACATCGAATGCACAAGATGTGGAATTCTGGGATGGGTGAGTCAGCAGCAACTTGGCTTAATATCTGATTTTGTTGGCTTAGCCAGAGTTTAGATGCTGACTTTTAATTTCCTTGTCAGCTGCGACCTGTTTACATAGACCGAAGCATCTGAACCCCAATGACAGGAATATTTATGGTGGTCACAGCTTATATACAAGCTCCAACAAAAGGTCGGAGATGTGAAGAAGCTATTTGCTACCTCAGTGGCCTGTAACCTGCATCTGTGATGAAACTACAGCTCACAGCATGTCCTGGCTGTTGTAGGGCTTAGGAAGATGACAAGAGCCGCTGTCGGAGCTCAGAGGTTGTAGCCCACCGCGCTCTACGTCACATCACCTATATAAAGGTCACTTTTTCCCCACCTGTTCATGTGTCATTGACTGACCATTTCCAGTTTGGCAAAAGAAAAAAAAAAAAAGACATGGTAATTACTTCTCTATGCGTCACCCATAGCGGGAGCTATTTTTTGCAGCTGCTGTCAACAGAGTAGAGCACCCCTCTAACGTCACCTGAGAGCATCTTTAACCATTTCCATTGACTTTAAATGAACCTGTTCCCAAGTCAAAGATGGACAGTTTTTTGCTTTTATTTTTTTCCCTCTACTCCCCTGAGTATTCCGCTATTTGTTTTTTTTAAATCCACCATACGGTTCCAGAGATACGGGCTTTTATATTTAGTGCTAATTTTTATGTTCTTTATCAAGGGGGCGTGTCTCACAAGGTAATTATGCAGAGTTGCCAAAAGACACGCCCCAGAGGAGCATATGGACCACACCCACTTAAAAGTAATGATAAACAAAGAAGTGGCTGTGCATGCACATCACAAATGGAGCAGTGGCTGTGCATACACATCATAAATGGAGCAGTGGCTGTGAAAACACATCACAAATGGAGCAGTGGCTGTGCATGAGCATCACAAATGGAGCAGCGGCTGTGTATGCACCTCATTAATGGAGCAGTGGCTGTACATGCACCTCACAAATGGAGCAGTGGCTGTGCATGTGCATCATAAATGGAGCAGTGACTGTGCATGCACCTCACAAATGGAGCAGTGGCTGTGAAAACATCACAAATGGAGAAGTGGCTATGCATGCACATTATAAATGGAGCAGTGGCTGTGCATGAGCATCACAAATGGAGCAGTGGCTGTGCATGCACATCATAAATGGGGCAGTGGCTGTGAAAACACATCAGAAATGGAGAAGTGGCTGTGCATGAGCATCACAAATGGAGCAGCGGCTGTGTATACACCTCATTAATGGAGCAGTGGCTGTGCATGCACCTCACAAATGGAGCAGTGGCTGTGTATGCACATCATTAATGGAGCAGTGGCTGTGTATGCACATCATTAATGGAGCAGTGGCTGTGCATGCACCTCACAAATGGAGCAGTGGCTGTGCATGCACCTCACAAATGGAGCAGCGGCTGTGTATGCACATCATTAATGGAGCAGTGGCTGTGCATGCACCTCACAAATGGAGCAGTGGCTGTGTATGCATCACCCATAGCGGGAGCTATTTTTTGCAGCTGCTGTCAACAGAGTAGAGCACCCCTCTAACGTCACCTGAGAGCATCTTCAACCATTTCCATTGACTTTAAAAGAACCTGTTCCCAAGTCAAAAATGGACAGTTTTTTGCTTTTATTTTTTTCCCTCTACTCCCCTGAGTATTCCACTATTTGTTTTTTTTAAATCCACCATACGGTTCCAGAGATACGGGCTTTTATATTTAGCGCTAATTTTTATGTTCTTTATCAAGGGGGCGTGTCTCACAAGGTAATTATGCAGAGTTGCCAAAAGACACACCCCAGAAGAGCATATGGACCATGCCCACATTAAAAGTAATGATAAACAAAGAAGTGGCTGTGCATGCATATCACAAATGGAGCAGTGGCTGAGCATGCGCATCATTAATTGAGCAGCGGCTGTGCATGCACCTCACAAATGGAGCAGTGGCTGAGCATGCGCATCATTAATTGAGCAGTGACTGTGCATGCACCTCACAAATGGAGCAGTGGCTGTGAAAACACATCACAAATGGAGAAGTGGCTGTGCATGCACATTATAAATGGAGCAGTGGCTGTGCATGAGCATCACAAATGGAGCAGTGGCTGTGCATGCACATCATAAATGGAGCAGTGGCTGTGAAAACACATCACAAATGGAGAAGTGGCTGTGCATGAGCATCACAAATGGAGCAGTGGCTGTGCATACACATCATAAATGGAGCAGTGGCTGTGAAAACACATCACAAATGGAGAAGTGGCTGTGCATGAGCATCACAAATGGAGCAGCGGCTGTGTATGCACCTCATTAATGGAGCAGTGGCTGTACATGCACCTCACAAATGGAGCAGTGGCTGTGCATGTGCATCATAAATGGAGCAGTGACTGTGCATGCACCTCACAAATGGAGCAGTGGCTGTGAAAACATCACAAATGGAGAAGTGGCTGTGCATGCACATTATAAATGGAGCAGTGGCTGTGCATGAGCATCACAAATGGAGCAGTGGCTGTGCATGCACATCGTAAATGGGGCAGTGGCTGTGAAAACACATCACAAATGGAGAAGTGGCTGTGCATGAGCATCACAAATGGAGCAGCGGCTGTGCATACACCTCATTAATGGAGCAGTGGCTGTGCATGCACCTCACAAATGGAGCAGTGGCTGTGTATGCACATCATTAATGGAGCAGTGGCTGTGTATGCACATCATTAATGGAGCAGTGGCTGTGCATGCACCTCACAAATGGAGCAGCGGCTGTGTATGCACATCATTAATGGAGCAGTGGCTGTGCATGCACCTCACAAATGGAGCAGTGGCTGTGTATGCACATCATTAATGGAGCAGTGGCTGTGTATGCACATCATTAATGGAGCAATGGCTGTGCATGCACCTCACAAATGGAGCAGTGGCTGTGCATGCACCTCACAAATGGAGCAGTGGCTGTGTATGCACATCATTAATGGAGCAGTGGCTGTGCATGCACCTCACAAATGGAGCAGTGGCTGTGTATGCACATCATTAATGGAGCAGTGGCTGTGCATGCACCTCACAAATGGAGCAGTGGCATTACCATAGATAGCTGAGCACAGTGATCAGCTATTTCTGGCACTCTCATTTGGACAATTAATACCATTTCAAAGTTCCAATAGGGTATTTCAAAGCCCTGTTCTGGGGATCGGTAGGGGTCCCAGCAGTCATACCCCCTCCAATCTGAAAATTATCACCTGTACTCAGGGCCGGTTTTAGGTAACGTGGGGCCCTAGGCAAAGTTTAAAATGGGGCATCAAATGCTGACACATTGCTCATCACACAGAAGCATTTCGGTTGTATTTACATGCTCTGATCTCAGGCCGCTAAACAAGTGTAATCGACAATAGTGAAGTCGTTGGATGCTTGTTTCCCGGCCTCTTTCCACCAGCTGAGGAATAATGATGGGACAGAACAATCACTAATAGATCACTAACAGATCACCATACAGTATCATGTTATCAGCAGCACATCTACAGTTTACACCGGTGATGTGCTGCTGAGAACAATGATTTTTATTCCGGCATAAACAACCCAATCACCCAATGAATATGCAGCATTTTGCTTGATTAGTATAATACACCCCATACTCCTCCATATATTATAATGTGCACCACAGTCCTCCATATTGTAAAATGCACACCCCATAGTCCTCCATATAATATAATGTGCCCCATAGTCCTCCATATAGTATAATACACTCCTCATAGTCCTCCATATAGTATTATACACTTCCCATAGTCCTCGATATAGTATAATACACTCCTCATAGTCCTCCATATATTAAAATATACTCCTCAGTCCTCCATATAGCATAATATACTCCTCATAGTGCTCCATATAGTATAATGCACCGCCATAGTCATCCATGTAGTACAATTCACTTCCCATAGTATAATGCACCCCATAATGCACCCCATAGTTCTTCATATAGTATAATGTATTCCTCATAGTCCTCGATACAGTATGATTCAGCCCACATATAGTATAATGCAGCCACCACTCCACAGAATATAATGCAGCCACCCACAGAATGTAATGTAACCTCCCCATAGAATATAATGCAGCCCCCATATAGTATAATGTAGCCCCCTCATAGAGTATGATGCAATCACCCCTCATAGAATATAAATATAATACAGCCCCCCCATAGAATATAATGTAGCCCCATCAAAGGGTATGATGCAATCATCCCTCATAAAATCTAATAAAGCCCCCCACAGAATATAATGCAGCCCCCATAGTATATAACACAGACTTCTCCATAGAATATAATGTATAATGTACCCCCCAAATATATAACACAGCCACATAGTATATAACACAGCCTCCCCCATAGAACATAGTATACCCCCATAGTATATAGCACTGCCCACATAGTAGTATATAGCACAGACCACACAGTAGTATATAGCACAGCCAGGTAGTATATATCACAGCCCACACAGTAGTACATAGCACAGCCCACACAGTAGTATATAGAACAGCCCACATAGTAGTATACAGCACTGCCCACACAGTAGTATACAGCACAGCCCACACAGTAGTATACAGCACTGCCCACACAGTAGTATACTGCACAGCCCACACAGTAGTAAACAGCACTGCCCACACAGTAATATACAGCACAGCCCACACAGTAGGATAGAGCATTGCCCACACAATAGTATACAGCATTCCCCACACAGTAGTATACAGCACTGCCTACACAGTATTATACAGCACTGCCCACACAGTAGTATACAGCACTGCCCACACAGTAGTATACAGCACAGCCCACACAGTAGTATATACAGCACAGCCCACACAGTAGTATACAGCACTGCCCACACAGTAGTATACAGCACTGCCCACACAGTAGTATACTGCACAGCCCACACAGTAGTATACAGCACAGCCCACACAGTAGTAAATACAGCACAGCCCACAGAGTAGTATACAGCACTGCCCACACAGTAGTATACAGCGCTGCCCACACAGTAGTATACTGCACAGCCCACACAGTGGTATACAGCACTGCCCACACAGTAGTATGCAGCACTGCCCACACAGTAGTATACAGCACTGCCCACACAGTAGTATACAGCACTGCCCACACAGTAGTATACAGCACTGCCCACACAGTGGTATGCAGCACTGCCCACACAGTAGTATGCGGCACTGCCCACACAGTAGTATACGGCACTGCCCACACAGTAGTATACGGCACAGCCCACACAGTGGTATGCAGCACTGCCCACACAGTGGTATGCAGCACTGCCCACACAGTAGTATGCAGCACTGCCCACACAGTAGTATACGGCACTGCCCACACAGTAGTATGCAGCACTGCCCACACAGTAGTATGCGGCACTGCCCACACAGTAGTATACGGCACTGCCCACACAGTAGTATACGGCACTGCCCACACAGTAGTATACGGCACTGCCCACACAGTAGTATACGGCACAGCCCACACAGTGGTATGCAGCACTGCCCACACAGTAGTATGCAGCACTGCCCACACAGTAGTATGCAGCACTGCCCACACAGTGGTATACAGCACTGCCCACACAGTAGTATGCAGCACTGCCCACACAGTAGTATACAGCACTGCCCACACAGTGGTATACAGCACTGCCCACACAGTGGTATACTGCCCTACCCACACAGTAGTATACAGCACTGCCCACACAGTAGTATACAGCACTGCCCACATCCCCCTTCCCTCCCCTCCTCTCTCCTACCAAGAATGGCCCCACAGTCCAGTAAAAAAAAAAAACAATCCACAAGCTCCTCACCTCTCCTCGAGCCCGCGCTGCTCCTGTGTTGGCGGCTGCTGTCGCACTGCCTGTCACAGTGAGTGCGCGATGACACGCACCCGCAGTGTTAGAGGCAGCGCGGGGAATGATGGGAGAGGGAGCGTCAGGTGATGCTCTCTCCTCCATCATTGCTTTGAACTGTACCAGCAGACGCCAGTATAGTTCAATGCGGTGGGGGAGTCGGCGCTGGCGGCAGGCAGGCCCCCCTTCCTCACAGGGGCCCCATAGTGGCTACGTGACTTGCCGCTAGCTGGGGGAGCGGGGACCCCAGGCTGCTGCCTGGTCTGCCTGCCCCTAACGCCGGCCCTGCCTGTACTGTGATTAAATAAGTTGGGTAGAAAAAGCCTGGTACAAAATGTTTATTGCATCTGCTCCTAAACGCATCCGGCTATGCTCCGTCCCCATATATTAGTATCTTACGAATGCCATATTGCCATACAAGCCCATAAAATTACACGGCTCCCTCTTAGTTTTGCAGAGCTATTTACAACCATATTGCTGACTGTTGTAGTACGTGTTCTACACAAAGGTGCTTCAGTTATTGGTTATTTTTTATCCCCATCTTGGCACATTATAACATTTTACACAAAGAAAAAGCATCTGAGCCAAGTGTGTTTACTGATACTAATAGTTTTGACATGTTGATGGTTTTCGAGGTGTGACCCTGTGGCGAGGCACAAAGCCATTGCTGTCAACAGCTGCTTTCTTCCAATGGCCGCTGATAGGTAACAATTATTTAGAACTGTCAATATGTTGTGAAAAGCAATACTCCGGGCTTAGGTTTCCTTGTGTGCAGATAAACAATTGTTTGCTTTTGCACCTACTAAAGTACTGGGCCACGTGCACAAAAAACCTCCCCGACGGTTGCTCTTAAAACCACTTATCCGGTATTGTTGGGAAACAATGGGGCAAATGAAGAGCTGAGTACTGGAATGCTGGTGGTTCACCTGGAGTTTTCCTTTTTTTTATATTCTTGGGTCAAAGAAAAATACCTAGAAATCCAATGGAAAACAAATCTTATTTTTTCATAGGAAGACGGATCTGCCATCAGCAGTTTCTTGGTCCGTATAATGACATGCACCCTGCCAACAACTTTGGATCTTTGTCTTTTGCCCTTTGTACTGGCAAAAATGTAGATTTTCCGAATGGGATACCATAAATCTCCCCCAAAATGTTCTATATTCAGCTGAGAAAAAGGAGGTTATTCATTAATGCTTTTACTTGAAGGCACCATTCAACCTATAAAAAAACTACATATAGCAAGAAGCCACGTCTGACCATACAATAAACCTGCAGCAGCCACTGAAACCAGTTAGTGGTGGAAGACTTTCATACTGGTCATACGCAAATTGTCTCTTCAGAGAGGAAGAGGACTAGAACTCTAGAGCCACCTATAGGAAAGGGCAATCCTAAAAGTCAATATCGACCCTTTAATGAGCCTTGTCACATGATGATAAAAACCAAACCAGAATCTCAATTGCAGACACGTTTCGGGGTGTTGCACCTCCTCAGTGCAAAGTATGAGACCTGCTTTGGATAAGTGAGAGGCTAAGGGGTAAGGTTTCTCCTTGTGGAGAGCTTTGCTTGTTACTCCACGTCTCCACGCCCCAGTGCATGTTTCAGCACTATATAGCATATAGCACATGCACTTTATGTATTTATTTGTAATACCTGCACCTTATAGACTTATTAATTTGTCATTTATATTATTTATATATGAGTTGTTACTTGTTTCACTTTCAGACAAAAGGACAGGTCCCGACCTATGGACGACAGTCCGGGGAAGCCTTTAAAAAGGACTCGGTCCTTTTGTCTGCCCTTATTCACACACTGAGGTCAACTCTGACACATGGTAAGGTTTTTAACTGTGCCGATCGGGATCACGTTGTCGACGGTGGAATGGCTTTTATGATATTTGATATCAATAACAGTATTACTAAGAACCCTGTGTTATTTAAATGAACTTTTGCTTTTTACTTATTTAGTTACAGCAGGGTTTTTGCTCCTTTTGTTTCTTGTAGGTTTATTTATGCTTTATTGCCAATGTGAACATGCGTTTATGTGCTGCATGTATACCAACATAAACCAAGCTCAATTTTTGAGTTTTTTAATTGTATGTTTGCATTTTGTGCTAGCCAAGGTGTGGCCTCCCTCTCCTGAGCTGGAAATTATATTTAAAAGCTTCCCCAGACAGTGTCCATAGGTCGGGACCCGGTCCTTTGTCTGCCACTTATTCACACACTGAGGTCAACTCTGACACATGGTAAGGTTTGTAATATTAGACAGTGTAGGACCGTACCGATCAGGGTCACCTTGTTGACGGTGAGATGGCTTTTATGCTATTTTTACTAAGAACATTGTGTTATTTAAATTCACTTTTGTGTTTTACTTATTTAGTTACAGGAGGGTTTTTGCTCATTTTGTTTCTTGTAGGTTTTGTAAAACAGGTAAAAATCCAAAGGAGTGAATACTTTCACAAGCCACTGTATATCCTGGCATTTTTTTTGTATCTATTATTCAACTACATATGTCCATACCTTTTATATTACTATTTTCATTATTGTACCATCATCATTCCTTTTTTTCACGAGTCACTCATTTTTTGCTCCTCTCCTGGTCCCAGTTTATGTCCTTTTTTATTACCCACTCTGATCGTTTTCAAAAGTATTTTATGATGTAGAGTCTAACAGCGCATTATAAATTGGACTGAGATTGGCTTGCAGTGCTCAGACTGGACGGCGCCTCTCCCTACCTGAGTGTAACACCCCAGGTAACCGGTTGTTACAGTGATGTTGCCTTCCTTTCGAGGAGGACGATATCATGCTTGGAGGCAAGGAGGATTCCCTTTACCAGGTAACGCACCTACATACAACACATTCTGAATCCAGGCCAGAGGGGGGAGCTCTGAACCCGGATTCAGGGGAACTTCCCTGAGATGGTTATATCTTTGTGTGGAGGAGGAGTCAGTCAGTTGGACGCAGACAGTTGAACCAGGCAGTTGTTGAGAAACACTGAAGAGTGAGGACTGACAGTACACAGTGGAGCTGTGCAGCTAGGACTGAGCTGCAGCTCCAGGAAAAGGAAGAGAACCTGAAGGGTTGGATTGTAGTGAGCATCAGAGGAGAGAAGCAACAGGAGAAGGAAAGGGGCTCAGAAGGGAACTGTGACTGGGCACCCTCAGAGCCGAAGCACAGGAACCGGACACCAGGAGCCCGAGGCTGTGTTGCACTCCAGGTCACACAGCAGAGCTGGAGGGCATAGGACTTACTGTCCCAGGACAGGAGAGGAATTTGCCAGCAAGCTACAGGCAGCAGGGACCTTGCAGATGAGTGGGAGTAGGAAGGCTTACGGACCTCACCTGGGAGAGGGATCTACCTTTGCCTCCAGGCTGGCCAGACCACATTACCACCTGTGCCTGGTACCCTGGACCAGGGGTCCCCAACTCCAGTCCTCAAGGCCCACCAACATGTCATGTTTTCAGGATTTCCTTAGTCTTGCCCAGGTAATAATTGCATCACCTGTGCAATGCAAAGGAAATCCTGAAAACATGACCTGTTGGTGGGCCTTGAGGACTGGAGTTGGGGACCTCTGCCCTGGACTGTGGACTGCTACCATCAGTAAACCAGGTAAAGATGTGACAACTCTGTGTCCTCCATTTATTTGCCGGCATACACCATCCCTGCCCAGCACACTGGGAGCCCTGAGGACCCTGCTTCACCTGTGGGAAGCGTCACCATCTTTGCTGCAGTAGCATCACCCCAGAGGACCCCTTTAAGGAGAGCCGCCGACCAATCCGAACACTGCGATCCGATCTCAGGCTGATTTATATGGCATTCTGATTGTGCTCTTATAAAGATAAATGAATTATTACTTTGCTGCATATTAACTTTATTTATCTATACATTTTAGGTTTGAATCCGTTACTTTATCTACTGCTTATGTACATTATTGATTTACACATTTACCTTAATTTTGTGTGTTCACGCGCCGCATATTCGCCGCGGATTTCAATACAGCACCCGCTACATGGAAGATACTTCAACAAATTTCATCACCGCGTTACTGAAATTGTCCGAGAATTTTTTTGGTAGAACTCAGAACGAATTTCACGCTTTGAAATGGAAAAGACGAAATCTACGAAAAATTTCCCCAAAAATTTGAATGTAACACTTGCAAATTGCGCTCTAAAGTCTATAGGAAATCTGCTACATGTGAACATACTGTAAAAATCTACAGTGCTAGTCAAAAGCTGGAGTGTTGGGTGGAAAAAAAGCTGCATAAAACAAGTGCCTTTTTTTGGCATTTTTACGTACATTTTTGCTTAATTTTTTGCATGCATTTTTTCACCCAAATCATTTGATTGGTTGAAAAACGCTGCAAAAAGCGTTTGAAGAATTGACGTGCTGCAGATTTTAAAAAACAAAAATGCTTTGAAGGTTCAAATCTGCAAGGAAATATAAAAGCATGTCCATGAGATTTCAGAAATCTCATTTACTTTGCTTATACTGTAAAACACGACAGAGGCAAAATTGCAACATGTGAACAAGACCTTATACTATACTTAGGTCTCTTTCCCGGCCTGACTCTGCATGGCTGCTCCCAACGTCTCCAGAGCTGATGATGATGAAGACTCTGTTTCTTCAGAGACAAATTACACAGGAATGTCTCCCAGAAAAAAACAACAACATTTACTCGAAGGGAATCCGGGAATATCTTCTTGGAAGAAGACTGGACCATCAAGATTGTTGGCTTGACCCATATGAGGGTGGTATGACAGCTGAGATGAACGTCTTTTAATTATCTCATTGACAGCCCGTCTTTAACCCTCCGAGAAGAGCTTGTCATGTGGCGCTAGAGGGGAAACACCTCTGATCGGAGGACCATCATGTAGACAGCCGGAGGTCAGCCGAGGTCAACACGATACTGAATCCATTAGTAGACATAGTAAAGCAACCAACACCATGAAACGTAAAATTGCGATCACTGGTTTATTTCTACTTTTGAGTTTTTCAAAGTTAGATTATAGTCGGAATATACATCTACATTAACGCCCGGACGATTGTCCATGTGGCTTTTAAAGTGATTGGTTTATTCAGACTTCTACCATAATATTGGGGGTCTGTGGTTTAGGATCACCATCAATCCTGCACTTGTTTTTGGAATTTTTAAGGCATTTTTTTTAAATTACATATCACTTAGAATTTAAAGGGTTTGCTCCAAAAACATTTAACTAATCCATAGGATAGGGATAACTTAGAAATCAATTTGGGTCTGACTACTAGATTGATGCTCTGAAAGCTGTCTCTGTGGCCCCATCTTGAACGACGCACAGAAGGGCATACTCAACTTATGCTCCATTCATTGTCTATGGGATTGTCAGAGAAAGCCGACTGCAACTATCAGTAAGATATCACTTTCCCTATGGATAATGGATGACTTAATATTTTGGGAAAAACCAATACAACTCTCAACATTGTCCCCAGCTAGCACTGATTGCAGCGTGAGCAGGGGACAGTGATGTGAGCTGTCTTTAGCACCCGGTGGCGGGGGCAGTGTGAACAGTACCGCTGATTCCCAGGCACCGGTACGTGTCACACTGATGACACATGGATGTCAACCATGTGTCATCAGTGTGCATGTGCACAGGACATTTTGCTGCCTGTGTTGCTGTTATAAAACTGACATGTCAGTGTATTTTATGAACGGACAAACGGTCCCTGGAAACACACTGACATGTGCACAGACCCCTTCTCTTGAATGTGTCTATGTGTGTAAGTGTCTCCAGGACGTGTGAAAGCTGTCACCACGTGTACCTGACACACTGACGTGTGAAAGAGGCCTTAAGGATAATAATAATCTTTATTTTTATATAGCGCTAACATATTCCGCAGCGCTTTACAGTTTGCACACGTTATCATCACTGTCCCCATTAAGGCTCACAATCTAAATTCCCTATCAGTATGTCTTTGGAGTGTGGGAGGAAACCGGAGTACCCGGAGGAAACCCACGCAAACACGGAGAGAACGTACAAACTCTTTGCAGATGTTGTCCTTGGTGGGATTTGAACCCAGGACTCCAGCGCTGCAAGGCTGCTGTGCTAACCACTGCGCCACCGTGCTGCCTCGATAATCTTTTCCAGTCACATCAGTTACTGTTTTTGGCATGTAAATCAATATAGTCCACTTTTAGGTGTGATATCACACAACACAAGGAGGGATTCCACAGCTTAACAGGAGTTGTCAGTGTATCTAATATTGATGGCCAATCCTCAGGATAGGTCATCAATATCTGATTAATTCAAGTCCGACAACCAGCACCCCCACCGATCACCTGTTTAGCACACAATGTTTGTCAGCTTTGCTGTTAAGCACTGTTTCATGTTTACATCCTGTTGCCGGAGGTTATAACAAGGGAATGCTGGGTGTAGGACCCCTACTCATCTGATATTGATGACCTATCTTGGTGATAGATTATCAATAATTGATATCTGGACACCCCCTTTAAATTCTGCCTTTGCAAATGCCCTGTTTGACAATGGATCCATGTGTGATCATCAATGACAATTGGATCTATGGGGCATTAACCTATTATTTGCCATTTTAACTAGGATTTTAATGTCTGAAGTGGTGGCACACATACATGAGATCATCCTTCAAAATACCCATTACAACATTTGCATAAGTTGGCATCATATTCACACCCATGGCGGTCCCTCTTATTTATTTATAATAGCTATCTCCAAAAGTAAAATAGTTGTGTTGCTGTCTAAATGCTAGTAATTGGACAATAAATTCAATACCATCAGAAGAATATGTAGTTGCTTTCTGATAGGCTGTAAGCCTTTCTCATAATTGATAACTGTGTATAGAGCTGCAATGTAAAAAAAAGCCTCAACAACTTTGTCAGGAATATTGATCCCTTTTAATTTATTTGGAAAATGTTGTACTTCTAGCCAGGGGACTAAACATTTTATCCAAAAAAAAAATTGCCAATATGGCTGAAAACAGAAATAAGAACATTATACTATAGGTCGACCCGGCAGATTAGTAAAAGATTTATGAATTTTAGGTAACATATAACAAAATGGAGTGTCATAATCTATATTTTTCCTTCCATTTTCCAGATAGTTATCGTTTAATAGTTACATTATTTTTCCTACCATGTTACTTTGCATTGTGCCATAAGTATTGTCTTGCTTTGAAATATACATTGCACATACACAACACTCAAATGGTCTTGCAGGTCTGAAGACGTGTAATATTTCTGCCAGCTGTGCCCAGCTTGCTCTGTGCCCACCCACAGCGTGCATGACCCTCACTTCACACTTTTGTGCGGTCTGATATTCATCTCACACTCATTAGACATCATATAAAATAATTATATGATTATAAGCATGATGCACGACATTCTTCACTCCTACTTAGTGTCAAGCTGCAAGCCGAGCGCTCCGAGGTGGAGTCCTGCGCTCTACCACCAAGGGTGTAGAAAACTGGCACCTGTGCACCAATCAAAGGATTTATTTTTGACTATAGGTCTTTCTACCAATCTATGGACATAACAAGTGGTGAATGGCGGTGTGATGAACCCGCACCTTGTCACAGGTGTACTTGATTTGAAACAAAACTCGCCCCATCATGCATTTATAATATGCACCTATTTCTGGATTTTGGAAACCCCATTAGACTAACCGCGTCCAATAAGGTATATATAAAACTTACACTTGCTTATATTCAAAACAGTCGACAAAGACGCCATTATAAATAAGGTATGTTGTATTGGAGCCCCATAAAGGCTCATATTGCTCAATACAATAGGTAAATGAACCGTAATTCTGATTAAAGGGTCAATTCCAAATTGTCAGGCGAAAGACCCCCTCATTAACTGGGGTTATGCCTATGATGGTAGGATACAGGGGAGTTATACATCCTGCCAAAGATACAACACTCAACCCTAAGCCTATAATGGACAATAAGGCCAATAACTAAGATCCAACAAACACTTTTCACCAGCACATAATCCAAACTCTTTCTGGGAAAAACGACTTGTGAACAGATGAGATCAAGCTAGAGCTTTTTGGTAAAGCACATCATTCTACTGTTTACCGAAAATGGAATGCGGCCTACAAAGCAACGAAAACAGTACCGACAGTCAAATATGGTAAAAGTTTAAATGTGTTTAGGGGTTGTTTTGCTGCCTCTGGTACTGGGTGCCTTTACTGTGTGCAAGGCTTCATGAAATCTGAAGATTACCAATGGATTTGGGGTTGCAATGTTGTTCCCAGTGTTAGAAAGCTGGATTTGCGTCATAGGTCTTCTAGCAGGGCAATGACCCCAAACATACATCAAGAAGCCCCCAGAAATGGATGGAAACAAACCGCTGGAGAGTTCTGAAGTGGCAGCAATGAGTCCGGATCGAAATCCCATTGATCATCTGTGGAGAGATCTTAAAATTGCTGTTGGGAGAAGGCGCCTTCACATATGAGAGACCTGCAGCAGTTTGTAAAAGAAGAAAAGAGTGATCCAAAATTCCAGTTGAGAGGTGTAAGAAGCTTGTTGATGGTTATAGGAAGCAATTGATTGCAGTTATTTATTCCAAAGGATGTGCAACCAAATATTACGTTGAGGCAGAGGCGTAGCCAGAGCTTTTGCCGCCCGGGGCTGTTCCCGAGATTGGCGCCCCCCCCCCCCCCCCCGGCTCAATACACACAAAGGTTACCAAAAATGGTTTTCCTGTTTTGTAGAACTTAAACTGGGCCTAATGGTGTCACCCCCACATGCCACACCTGTGACTTAATACCACCACACCATGACCAGGCCACATAGTGACCGAATAATACTACATACAAGGGACAAATACCACCGCACCATTTCCAGACCACATATTACCACCACATAGTGACTGAATACTACAATACTGATCAGTAATAAAAAAAAAAAAACCACAATACTATCACCATAAGTGCCAGTATTCACAGGAGATCTGTACTTAGTATGCAGTGTCTGTGTAGAGGTAATACAGAGATCACTGGTGACATTATACACAGGACCTCTATATAGTATACAGTGTATAGTGTCAGTGTATAGGTAACACTGACTCACCAGTGACGTCTCTAGGTGAAGTCCTTCATCTTTCATCCAGCACAGACCGCCATCATTCCTTCCAGCCAGGACTCGTTTCTGCAGGAAATAACACAGTTATCTCGAGCTCCGCTTGCAGAACACATTACTTAATTTTTCACAACTTCTACATTACATCACATGAAGAAAAAAAGGTGATATAGTGTCACTCTGCACAGTAACAGGACCGCCCCCCATTTAAAACAGTATACTCAAAAAATAAAATAAATACATCACTGCAGTAATAATATCCCTTAATTATCCCCTATGGTAACACTATTCCCCACCCTGGCCCCGTTTATCTCATTCCTGGCTCCAGCCATATGTTCTCGCATCCTGCCCTCATGAGTATCCATTCTACCCCATATGATCTCCCCATCCTGCCCCACCAGCCTCCATCGTATCCGTCCTGCCCCATGATCCAATCCTGCCCCGTGTCTCCAATCATGCCCCGTATCTACATTCTGCCCATGCCTCAAGTCCTGCCCCCAGTGTGTCCAGCATATTACCCCCATGTTGTCCAGCAATCTGCCCCAGTGTGTCCAGCATATTACCCCCATGTTGTCCAGCAATCTGCCCCAGTGTGTCCAGCATATTACCCTCAGTGTGTCCAGCAATCTGCTCCAGTATGTCCAGCACTGCCCCCAGTGTGTCCAGCAATCTGCCCCAGTGTCCAGCCTTTCCCCAGTGTGTCCAGCAGTCTGCCCCAGTGTGTCCAGCATATTACCCCCAGTGTCCAGCATTGCCCCAGTGTGTCCAGCATATTACCCCCAGTGTGTCCAGCAATCTGCCCCAGTGTCCAGCATTGCCCCAGTGTGTCCAGAAGTCTGCCCCAGGGTCTCCAGCATTGCCTCAATGTGTCCAGAAATCTGCCCCAGGGTCTCCAGTATTGCCCCAGTGTGTCCAGCAATCTGCCCCATGGTCTCCTGTATTGCCCCAGTGTGTCCAGCATTCTGCCCCATGGTCTCCAGTATTGCCCCGGTGTGTCCAGCAATCTGCCCCATGGTCTCCTGTATTGCCCCAGTGTGTCCAGCATTCTGCCCCATGGTCTCCAGTATTGCCCCGGTGTGTCCAGCAATCTGCCCCATGGTCTCCAGTATTGCCCCGGTGTGTCCAGCAATCTGCCCCATGGTCTCCAGTATTGCCCCAGTATGTCCAGAAGTCTGCCCCAGGGTCTCCAGCATTGCCTCAATGTGTCCTGAAATCTGCCCCATGGTCTCCAGTATTCAGTGTGTCCAGCAATCTGCCCCATAGTCTCCTGTATTGCCCCTGTGTGTCCAGCATTCTGCCCCATGGTCTCCAGTATTGCCCCAGTGTGTCCAGCATTCTGCCCCATGGTCTCCAGTATTGCCCCAGTATGTCCAGAAGTCTGCCCCAGGGTCTCCAGCATTGCCTCAATGTGTCCTGAAATCTGCCCCATGGTCTCCAGTATTCAGTGTGTCCAGCAATCTGCCCCATAGTCTCCTGTACTGCCCCAGTGTGTCCAGCATTCTGCCCCATGGTCTCCAGTATTGCCCCAGTGTGTCCAGCATTCTGCCCCATGGTCTCCAGTATTGCCCCAGTGTGTCCAGCAATCTGCCCCATAGTCTCCTGTATTGCCCTAGTGTGTCCAGCAATCTGCCCCATGGTCTCCTGTATTGCCCCAGTGTGTCCAGCAATCTGCCCCATGGTCTCCTGTATTGCCCCAGTGTGTCCAGCATTCTGCCACATGGTCTCCTGTATTGCCCCAGTGTGTCCAGCATTCTGCCCCATGGTCTCCAGTATTGCCCCAGTGTGTCCAGCAATCTGCCCCATAGTCTCCTGTATTGCCCCAGTGTGTCCAGCAATCTGCCCCATGGTCTCCTGTATTGCCCCAGTGTGTCCAGCAATCTGCCCCATGGTCTCATGTATTGCCCCAGTGTGTCCAGCATTCTGCCCCATGGTCTCCAGTACTGCCCCAGTGTGTCCAGCAATCTGCCCCATGGTCTCACGTATTGCCCCAGTGTGTCCAGCATTCTGCCCCATGGTCTCACGTATTGCCCCAGTGTGTCCAGCATTGCCCCAGCCCCAGACAGAGTCAGACATAAAGAAAAAAAAAAAAAGTAAAATCCTCACCTCTCCCGTTCCTAGCGCAGGTCCGGTGCAGCCAGTCAGCGTCTCTCCGGCTCTGCGACGCTCAGGACAGAGAGGCAGAGCGGCGCGCACAGTAGTGACGTCATCGCGCCCTCTGCTCTGAGACGTCGCAGAGTCAGAGGACGCTGAAGCCGCAGGAACCAGGAGAGGTGAGTATTAGAGCGGGGGGCGGGGGCGGGGCCCGGTGGTGGGGGGAGCTGGCCCTGGTCGTGGCGGCGGACGGCGCCGCCCGAAGACTTAAAGGGGCGTCTTTTTTTTTTTCTTCTTCTCCTGCAGCGCCGGCTGCCCCCCGCATTGTGCCGCCCGGGGCGGACCGCCCCCCCCGCACCCCCCTTCCTACGCCACTGCGTTGAGGGTGCCAACAATTTTGTCCAGGGCATATTAGATAATAGATAGATAATAGACAGATAGATAATAGATAGATAGAAGATAGATAATAGACAGATAATAGATAGATAGATAGATAGATAATAGATAGATAATAGATAGATGATAGATAGAAGATAGATAGATGATAGATAGATGATAGATAGATAATAGATAGATAGATAGATAATAGATAGATAGATAGATAGATAGATAGATAGATAATAGATAGATAGATAATAGATAGATAGATAGATAGATAGATAGACAATAGATAGATAGATAGATAATAGATAGATAGATAGATAGATAGATAGATAGATAGATAGATAGATAGATAGATAGATAGATAGTAGATAGATAATAGATAGATGATAGATAGATAGATAGATAGATAGATAATAAATAGATACATATATGGGTACCGTCACACAGTGGCATTTTGATCGCTACGACGGCACGATTCGTGACGTTCCAGCGATATCGTTACGATCTCGCAGTGTCTGACACGCTCCTGCGATCAGGGACCCCGCTGAGAATCGTACGTCGTAGCAGATCGTTTGAAACTTTCTTTCGTCGTCTAGTGTCCCGCTGTGGCGGCATGATCGCATGGTGTAACAAAGGTGTGCACGATATTGTATACGATGTGCGCATAGTAACCAACGGCTTCTACATCGCACATACGTCATGAAATTATCGCTCCAGCGTCGTGCATTGCAAAGTGTGACAGCAGTCTACGATGCTGGAGCGATAATGGTGCGAAGCTGGAGCGTCACGGATCGTACCGTCGTAGCGATCAAAGTGCCACTGTGTGACGGTACCTTTAGTTAGATAATAGATAGATAACAGATAGATGATAGAATAGATAGATAATAGATAGATAATAAATAGATAGAAAGAAAGTAGATAGATAATAGATAGATGATAGATAGATAATAAATAGATAGATAGACTGAGAATAGATAATAGATAGATAGCTCAACGACACAAAAAGAGGACTTAAAAATCCTGCAAAAAATTGAAAAAAAGTCACAGAAAAATGCAGAGATGTTTACCTGCTGAAGCCTCCAACCAAATGTACTGCAGGGTGCAGCCGACCCGATAAATGATGGCAAACACACAGGTGCAACAATACCAAAGAAACAACCACTTTCAATCCAGTGTTGGCTGTTTGGTATTAGTGCACGAAAAGATAAGAGATAATATTCTGTATGTGGTGTTGGAGGCTTCAGCAGGTAAACATCTCTGCATTTTTGTCTGACTTTTTTTTAATAATAAATAGATAGCTAGAAGATAGATAATAGATAATAGATAGATACATGATAGATAATAGTTAGCTAGATAGATAATAGATAGATAACAGATAGATAGATAGATAGATAGATAGATAGATAGATAGATAGATAGATAGACAATAGATAGATAGAAGATAGATAATAGATAGATAGATAATAGATAGATGATAGATAGATAGATATATAGATATATAGACAATAGATAGATAGAAGATAGATAATAGATAGATAGATAATAGATAGATGATAGATAGATAGATAGATAGATAATGATAATAGATAGATAGATAATAGATAGATGATAGATAGATAGATATGTAGATAATAGATGATAGATAGATAGATAGATAGATAGATGATAGATGATAGATAGATAATACATAGATAGATAATAGATAGATGATAGATAGATAGATAGATGATAGATAGATAATGATAATAGATAGATATATAGATAGATAATGATAATAGATTGATAGATAATAGATAATAGATAGATATGTAGATAATAGATAGATGATAGATAGATAGATGATAGATAGATAATGATAATAGATAGATATATAGATAATAGATAGATAATAGATAGATAATGATAATAGATAGATATATAGATAATAGATAGATAATAGATAGATAATGATAATAGATTGATAGATAATAGATAATAGACAGATATCTGATTTTGGATGGAGTTTGCATGTTCACAGACAGTCCTTTATGATTTCCGCCTGGAATTCCTCATTGCAGATCTTACCAGCTGGCTCACGGTTCTTGTGCCAGGAGGGTCTGAGAAGTAAAGCTCCCAGACAGGCCATTTTGGCATTGGACAGAAAAGAAATACCATTGTTTAAATTGTGCATTAAGCAGCTTATGTGCCTCTTTCATAAGAGGTTACTGATAATGGGGCATTACATGAACCCCAGACCGCACATGGAAAAGTCATTAATGGGTGAAGTGTTTGGCAGAAATTTCTAAGGAATAGATCAAGAAGCATCGCAATAAAAGGCCTAGGAGCGACAGTTGCCTAGGATCATCATCAATGGCATTATGAAGTTTTCCATGCAGACTTCCTTCTGACCTTATATTCTTTGTCTTTCTGTAAAGGGTTTGTCTCGTTTCCAAAACCTATTATCATGTTCCATTCTAGTTCATTCTTAGTAGGGTCGCCCGACGCCCCCTAATAAGTGTCCTCCCCATCTCTTGCCCATAGTGGAGAGCCAACTACAAGGAGTATTTTTCCCTTTGGAGGACCTGTCGTGTCTTGCATTGCATAGACAATCCAATAAAATGAACGGGCGCTGTGCAATGCTTCATTTCTCCTGTTGGAGTGCTGCAGGCAAAATGAGCACTTGCTGCCAAGATTGCCTACAGACTGACAGCTGATTGCTGCAGGACAAAGCATGTGGACACTTAGCTATTAGCTTATGATCAAGGAGGAATGATTTAAAGCAGATAACTCCATTAAAGGTTTCAGGAACTTGTGAGTTTTTTTTTTTTTTTAGATAAATTCTGGAGCTATGTAGAACAAGTTATTGATGGTTTTAGTGATGAGCGAGCATGCTCTGATAAGGTGTTATCTGAGCATGCTTGTGTCCAAATTTCGTATTTTTGGCATGCTAAAAAAAAAAAAGGTCAAGTCACTGTCAGATCGACAGCCGCAACACATGCAGGGATTGACTAACAAGCAGACCATGTGTCTTTTTCTACTTTTTTTTTTGCGCGGAAATTTGGGACTTCTGCTTTAACCCCTTGACCACATATATTTACGTCATATGTCATGTTCCTGCCTTTGGTGTGAGCACACATACTGAGCCACATCTTTTCCCGCACATGACAACTGAAATCAGCCATCATGTGCCTTTAACAGCCGTGGGTGGAGTGGTGCCCTGGCTGCGGCTCTGAACCTGTTAAATCCAGCTGTCAACCTCAGAATCAAAATTTAACATGCGCCGACAGGGGTGAGCGTCATTCCATGGGTTTGTCATGACAGCCGGGGGTCTGCTGATGATCTCCGTGCCTGTCATTACGGTCCACCTTTGACCGCCATTGAAGCACTGCTATGTATGGCACAAGCGATCGGACTATCACAGCTTCAAGTCCCCTAAGGGGACTATAAAATGCAGTAAAAAAAAAATCACCCCTCTTTTGTCTATTGAACCCAAAACAATAAAAAAAAGCATATTTTATATCACTGCGCTTATAAATGTCGGACCAATCAAAATATAAATTAAAGTAATCTGATCGGTAAACGGCGTAATGAGAAAAAACCTTGAAACGTCAGAATTACGTTGTTTTTAGCCTCCGCAATAAAACAGGCGATTAAAACATCCTATCTACCCCAAAATAGTATCAATAAAAACCTCAGCTCAGGTCACAAAAAGGAAGCCGTCACTGAGCGCCATATCCCGGAAAATGAAAACGTTACAGGTGTCGTAAAATTTCGACAAAATCAATTTTTTTTTTTTTACAAAGATTTACAATTTTTTTTTCACCACTTAAGTTAAAAAACATACATGTTTGGTATCTGCGCACTCATACTGACCTGGGTAATCATATTGCCTGGTCAGTTTTAACATATATTGAACATGGTAAATAAAGAAAAGCACAAAAACAACTGTTACTGTTGCTTTGTTAGTCCTCCTGGAACCTTAAGAATTAGTTAACATCCGGGTGTTACCATCTGGGGGGCTTGCTCCTGCACGGTCTAATACTGCCCAGTTATTGCTAACAGATTCAGTCTGGGTACGGAAACACCCCTTTGATAAGTGGAATGGTCACACTCATTTGTCAATGAATTCGTACATTTGCAGAAGGAATAATCGAAGAATGGGAAAGCTCAAAGCTCCGAGAAAGTGCCCTATAAATGTTATTTCATGGGTATTGCAAATATTTAGAAAAAAACACACATATCGGAAGCCGTGCCAAGTTCTCGTTATCTTATTATGGACCTGAAGCTACATGGTAATAAAAGGTAGACGCCATCATAGGACTTCTCGAAGAGAGGTCCAACCTTTGTGTCTGTTTTCTATGTTAAAAATCACATAACTAGGACAATGTCGACGGTCTAACACCAGACTGTGTGGGAACAACAGCTTAGGAATCTCTTTGGCATTTGAGATGGGACTATACCAGTTTTATTCCATGGAAATATATTCTGCGTGAAGGTTGGTGCCAAGGATGAGAATCACATTGTAATTCAATGGAACTTCTTCTGGCAGCGAACGGCTGGACGTGAAAGAAATCCTTCAGTTATGCTATAAAACTTTACTGAAGTTCAAGAAAGTTTGTTCAAGTAACACATGGCCGAAAAAGACACTGAAAGAAGAAGGATCCCAGGCGTTCTCATGTCATCATGGAAGGTACAAAATGTAGACTGTCTGTCCATTACTGAAGTATATGTTGTTTCTGTGCTAGGCTATGTTCATATTGTGTTTTTTGCCACAAGTCACTGACTCCTGTAGGGTTTCCATCTGAAGCCCTGAAAACACAATATTCGGGCGAAACCAGAAACGGGGCCAATGACTTAATGATGCAGGTGAAGTCACTTTGTGATGTCTGACCTCCTTTTTTTGGCAGTGGCGTAAAACCTTGGTAAACTGTGCCTTGGTGCCTGCCTCAAGAAGGTGGAAACTGACGAAAAGGAGATCAGATAGAGCACAAAGTAACTTGTTCTCTTTAAAGGGAACCTGTCACCTGAATTTGGCGGGACCAGTTTTGGGTCATATGGGCGGAGTTTTCAGGTGTTTGATTCACCCTTTCCTTACCCGCTGGCTGCATGCTGGCCGGAATATTGGATTGAAGTTCATTCTCTGTCCTCCGTAGTACACGCCTGCGCAAAGCAAGATTACCTTGCGCAGGCGTGTACTACGGAGGACAGAGAATGAACTTCAATCCAATATTGCGGCCAGCATGCAGCCAGCGGGTAAGGAAAGGGTGAATCAAACACCTGAAAACTCCGCCCATATGACCCAAAACTGGTCCCGCCAAATTCAGGTGACAGGTTCCCTTTAAATAACCCCAATTGCACCATCAGCAGTTTCGCTCAAATCTGTTTTTTTCAGGGCTTCACACAGAAATCCTGACTGAACCGCTGACATGCGGCTAAAATGCAAAAATTATATATATATATATATATATATATATATGTATATATATATATTGTAGGGATTTCACTCACTCAGGTGCGACGGCTGACACTCAGGAGGCACGTTCCTTTAAAAGTTCACAGGGTTTATTGCTTCATAAACCATATGGCAAAAATAACAGAAAACAAATAGCCTTTGACTCAGGGAAGAAAACAAGTGTCCAGTCCTTCAGGCTCAGTCCTGGAGCCTTAACACACTCAGGAGGGTTTCACCTCCACACATATCTCCTGTGTTAAACATTAGCCCTTCTTTTACAGGACTAACCACACCCAGGAACACCCATCACATGATTAGACATGTGGTTATGTTACAGCGACAAGCCACCTATGTGACACATATCTCCCGTCGACTACACAACCTTTAACCATGCTACAATATATATATATATATATATATATATATATATATATACAGTGGGGCAAAAAAGTATTTAGTCAGTCAGCAATAGTGCAAGTTCCACCACTTAAAAAGATGAGAGGCGTCTGTAATTTACATCATAGGTAGACCTCAACTATTGGAGACAAACTGAGAAAAAAAAATCCAGAAAATCACATTGTCTGTTTTTTTTATAATTTTTTTTGCATATTATGGTGGAAAATAAGTATTTGGTCAGAAACAAACAATCAAGATTTCTGTCTCTCACAGACCTGTAACTTCTTCTTTAAGAGTCTCCTCTTTCCTCCACTCATTACCTGTAGTAATGGCACCTGTTTAAACTTGTTATCAGTATAAAAAGACACCTGTGCACACCCTCAAACAGTCTGACTCCAAACTCCACTATGGTAAAGACCAAAGAGCTGTCAAAGGACACCAGAAACAAAATTGTAGCCCTGCACCAGGCTGGGAAGACTGAATCTGCAATAGCCAACCAGCTTGGAGTGAAGAAATCAACAGTGGGAGCAATAATTAGAAAATGGAAGACATACAAGACCACTGATAATCTCCCTCGATCTGGGGCTCCACGCAAAATCCCACCCCGTGGGGTCAGAATGATCACAAGAACGGTGAGCAAAAATCCCAGAACCACGCGGGGGGACCTAGTGAATGAACTGCAGAGAGCTGGGACCAATGTAACAAGGCCTACCATAAGTAACACACTATGCCACCATGGACTCAGATCCTGCAGTGCCAGACGTGTCCCACTGCTTAAGCCAGTACATGTCCGGGCCCGTCTGAAGTTTGCTAGAGAGCATTTGGATGATCCAGAGGAGTTTTGGGAGAATGTCCTATGGTCTGATGAAACCAAACTGGAACTGTTTGGTAGAAACACAACTTGTCGTGTTTGGAGGAAAAAGAATACTGAGTTGCATCCATCAAACACCATACCTACTGTAAAGCATGGTGGTGGAAACATCATGCTTTTGGGCTGTTTCTCTGCAAAGGGGCAAGGACGACTGATCCGGGTACGTGAAAGAATGAATGGGGCCATGTATCGTGAGATTTTGAGTGCAAACCTCCTTCCATCAGCAAGGGCATTGAAGATGAAACGTGGCTGGGTCTTTCAACATGACAATGATCCAAAGCACACCGACAGGGCAACGAAGGAGTGGCTTCGTAAGAAGCATTTCAAGGTCCTGGAGTGGCCTAGCCAGTCTCCAGATCTCAACCCTATAGAAAACCTTTGGAGGGAGTTGAAAGTCCGTGTTGCCAAGCGAAAAGCCAAAAACATCACTGCTCTAGAGGAGATCTGCATGGAGGAATGGGCCAACATACCAACAACAGTGTGTGGCAACCTTGTGAAGACTTACAGAAAACGTTTGACCTCTGTCATTGCCAACAAAGGATATATTACAAAGTATTGAGATGAAATTTTGTTTCTGACCAAATACTTATTTTCCACCATAATATGCAAAAAAAATGTTAAAAAAACAGACACTGTGATTTTCTGGATTTTTTTTTCTCAGTTTGTCTCCCATAGTTGAGGTCTACCTATGATGTAAATTACAGACGCCTCTCATCTTTTTAAGTGGTGGAACTTGCACTATTGCTGACTGACTAAATACTTTTTTGCCCCACTGTATATATAGCCTCATAATGAGCCAGATTATGTTCTTGAAAAAAATACACAAGAATATATTAGTCTGGAGAGAGGAATTAAAGGGATGGTCTCAAATATATGGTCAAAGAATTTGTCAGGGTTCTACATGTGATAGGGACAACGGGAATCCAGAGTTTGTAGTGAAGACAGAGAAGCAGGAGCTGTGGTTACAGAGCAGAGTCAGAGCCTTATCTCCATCACTCCCACGGAGTAGGTCTCAGAGCCAAAGGCTGTACAGTGAAAGTGGAAAAATGTAAGGTAGTCTCTTGCAAATGTCTATATTCAGGTCACACAGTTAAGCCGGGATCACACACAGCAAGATACGGCCGAGTCTCACTGGTTAATAACAAGCTCTGGCACCGGCACTCCAGAGCGGAGCGTGCAGCCGCACAGCAATACATGGAGCCGCACACTCCACTCCGGAGTGCCGGTGCCAGAGCTTCGTTTTAACCAGCGAGACTTGGCCGTATCTCGCTGCAGTGTGACTCCGGCCTTAGTCACTGATTAGAAGTGATATTTGAAGTGATGAATGCAGGGCATAAACAGTTAATACACTGAGCTGCTGTGTGAATCGCTGAATCAATGGAAATGTGGAGTTAGCATTAGCATGTATGTCCAGCCTTGCTAATGTTTACAGAGCGTGTTATTTTACACACAGAAGGAGAAAAAATAAAGGGCTGTGCCACGACTAGGAAGACAAAGCTGCAGAGAAGTATGTATGGAGCTCCATCTTCCATTGTAGTGGTTGTAGACTGCCTTAGGAAGAAGAGATAAGGCCTCCTGTATTAGGGCATAGCCAGATGGGCACATACATTGGTTCAAGATTGGACCTCAATGCACGGACTGACCATGGCTCTCCTGACCTGAGCGTGATAGCTGCATAGAAATACATGAAACTGACACTTTTAGGTTGAGAGAGCTACAGCCAGTACAAGCATTGAGGTCCGATCTTAATTACAGAGGCGAGCATAGTGGCCTTTTCCTGGCTATGAGGTCTGCCACCCTGTAAGTGTCTACAGCCTGAGTGTGAAGAGAATTACCACATGAGAGTCAGCCACGTACAAAAGCCTTTGTGTGTTGAACCCTAATGTGGTAAGTTAGTGAGTTGACCTACGAATGGGCACGTTGCCCGGCAAAAGATACTGCATGGTACAGCTGGTTAAGTTGACTTTTAGTGTGAGACATGACCAGGATTGTAGATATTTACTGTGCTGCACTGAGAAGGAGACAAAGGGATTGATTGTGTCTATATGAAGGAAGTGTTGCTGAAGTGTTTGCCAGCAGATCATCCACAAGTACGAGCAAACTGTGGCCTCTGTTATTTTCTTGCTGTGAAACAACTTTCTATCCCTGTTCAAGGCTGTTTACTTGTAAAGACAGCAAAATAAAATGATGACTAAAATCTTTTTTTTTATGAAAAACTTATGAGTTTGGTATCACCATAATTTTACTGAACTAGAGAATCATGTTACCATGTAATTTTTTATTGTGCAATGAACACTCATCAAATAAAACCCACAAAAATACAGAAGAATTCAATTTTTTTCACCTTTTTATCCCCCTTTTATTTTTTTCCCATTTTTCAGTACATTGTACGATGAAATGAATGATGCCATTTAAAACTACAAGTCATCCTGCAAAAAAAAATAAAATAAAAACCTTCAAATGGTTATGTTGACATAAATAAAAACAATCATGGCTCATGAAAGAAGTGGAGGAAAAAAACAAAAGAGCAAAAATGAAAAATCACCCTGGCATTAAATGGTTAGTGTACATTGGCAAGAAGCAGTGGACAGATGAAAGGTAAATGATTTCAGAATCCAACAGCACTTGCTTTGTTTGCAGTCTGTAACCATGGAAACACATAGGTATGCCTGGGAGCTGTATTGACAAAACGGTAGAGTGGATTTCTATTCTAAACAATTTTCAAAAATTGCTTCATTTTTATTTTAGGTGAAGTGGAAAAATTAATGCATCTACCATATTCATGCATGTCTTTATGCGTGAATGATCAATGTTGTCAATGACACATATATACATTAGCAATGCTCACAAGGGTTTAGACTTGAAAGACAATTATGTCTATAGGCATGTTGCTGAGCCATGTATGTCTGTGTGCGTGTAGCAGAGCTGTGTATATCTATGTGCATGTAATGTGCTTGTGTTATAGCAGAGCTGTGTATATCTATATGCATGTAGTGTGCATGTGTTATAGCAGAGCTTTGTATATCTATATGCATGTAGTGTGCATGTAGTGTAGCAGAGCTGTGTATATCTATGTGTACATAGTGTGCATGTAGTATAGCAGAGCTGTGTATATCTATGTGCATGTAATGTGCTTGTGTCATAGCAGAGCTGTGTATATCTATATGCATGTAGTGTGCATGTGTTATAGCAGAGCTTTGTATATCTATATGCATGTAGTGTGCATGTAGTGTAGCAGAGCTGTGTATATCTATGTGCATGTAATGTGCTTGTGTTATAGCAGAGCTGTGTATATCTATATGCATGTAGTGTGCATGTGTTATAGCAGAGCTTTGTATATCTATATGCATGTAGTGTGCATGTAGTGTAGCAGAGCTGTGTATATCTATGTGTACATAGTGTGCATGTAGTATAGCAGAGCTGTGTATATCTATGTGCATGTAATGTGCTTGTGTTATAGCAGAGCTGTGTATATCTATATGCATGTAGTGTGCATGTGTTATAGCAGAGCTTTGTATATCTATATGCATGTAGTGTGCATGTAGTGTAGCAGATCTGTGTATATCTATGTGCAGGGGTGTCAAACTGCATTCCTCAAGGGCTGCAACCAGGTCATGTTTTCAGGATTTCCTTGTACTGCACAGGTGATAATTTAATCACCTACACACATAATGATTGCAGCACCTTGTGCAATGCTAAGGAAATCTTGAAAACACACATGGTTTGCGGCCCTCGAGGAATGCAGTTTGACACCCCTGTCTATGTGTACATAGTGTGCATGTAGTATAGCAGTGCTGTGTATATCTATGTGCACATAGTGTGCATGTAGTGTAGCAGTGCTGTGTATATCTATGTGTACATAGTGTGCATGTAGTATAGCAGTGCTGTGTATATCTATGTGCACATAGTGTAGCAGTGCTGTGTATATCTATGTGTACATAGTGTGCATGTAGTATAGCAGATCTGTGTATATCTATGTGCACATAGTGTGCATGTAGTGTAGCAGATCTGTGTATTACTATGTGCATGTAGTGTGCATGTAGTGTAGCAGATCTGTGTATATCTATGTGCATGTAGTGTGCATGTAGTGTAGCAGAGCTGTGTATATCTATGTGCACATAGTGTGCATGTAGTGTAGCAGAGCTGTGTATATCTATGTGCACATAGTGTGCATGTAGTGTAGCAGATCTGTGTATATCTATGTGCACATAGTGTGCATGTAGTATAGCAGTGCTGTGTATATCTATGTGCACATAGTGTAGCAGTGCTGTGTATATCTATGTGTACATAGTGTGCATGTAGTATAGCAGAGCTGTGTATATCTATGTGCACATAGTGTGCATGTACTATAGCAGTGCTGTGTATATCTATGTGCACATAGTGTAGCAGTGCTGTGTATATCTATGTGTACATAGTGTGCATGTAGTATAGCAGAGCTGTGTATATCTATGTGCATGTAGTGTGCATGTAGTATAGCAGATCTGTGTATATCTATGTGCATGTAGTGTGCATGTAGTGTAGCAGAGCTGTGTATATCTATGTGCATGTAGTGTGCATGTAGTGTAGCAGTGCTGTGTATATCTATGTGCACATAGTGTGCATGTATTATAGCAGATCTGTGTATATCTATGTGCATGTAGTGTGCATGTAGTGTAGCAGATCTGTGTATATCTATGTGCACATAGTGTGCATGTATTATAGCAGATCTGTGTATATCTATGTGCACATAGTGTGCATGTAGTGTAGCAGAGCTGTGTATATCTATGTGCACATAGTGTGCATGTATTATAGCAGAGCTGTGTATATCTATGTGCATGTAGTGTGCATGTAGTGTAGCAGAGCTGTGTATATCTATGTGCACATAGTGTGCATGTATTATAGCAGATCTGTGTATATCTATGTGCACATAGTGTGCATGTAGTGTAGCAAAGCTGTGTATATCTATGTGCACATAGTGTGCATGTATTATAGCAGAGCTGTGTATATCTATGTGCATGTAGTGTGCATGTAGTGTAGCAGAGCTGTGTATATCTATGTGCATGTAGTGTAGCAGAGCTGTGTATATCTATGTGCATGTAGTGTGCATGTAGTGTAGCAGATCTGTGTATATCTATGTGCATGTAGTGTGCATGTAGTGTAGCAGAGCTGTGTATATCTACGTGCATGTAGTGTGCATGTAGTGTAGCAGTGCTGTGTATATCTATGTGCACATAGTGTAGCAGTGCTGTGTATATCTATGTGTACATAGTGTGCATGTAGTGTAGCAGAGCTGTGTATATCTATGTGCATGTAGTGTGCATGTAGTGTAGCAGATCTGTGTATATCTATGTGCATGTAGTGTGCATGTAGTGTAGCAGATCTGTGTATATCTATGTGCATGTAGTGTGCATGTAGTGTAGCAGATCTGTGTATATCTATGTGCATGTAGTGTGCATGTAGTGTAGCAGAGCTGTGTATATCTATGTGCATGTAGTGTGCATGTAGTGTAGCAGAGCTGTGTATATCTATGTGCATGTAGTGTGCATGTAGTGTAGCAGATCTGTGTATATCTATGTGCATGTAGTGTGCATGTAGTGTAGCAGAGCTGTGTATATCTATGTGCATGTAGTGTGCATGTAGTGTAGCAGTGCTGTGTATATCTATGTGCACATAGTGTAGCAGAGCTGTGTATATCTATGTGCATGTAGTGTGCATGTAGTGTAGCAGAGCTGTGTATATCTATGTGCATGTAGTGTGCATGTATTATAGCAGAGCTGTGTATATCTATGTGCACATAGTGTAGCAGTGCTGTGTATATCTATGTGCACATAGTGTAGCAGTGCTGTGTATATCTATGTGTACATAGTGTGCATGTAGTGTAGCAGAGCTGTGTATATCTATGTGCATGTAGTGTGCATGTAGTGTAGCAGATCTGTGTATATCTATGTGCATGTAGTGTGCATGTAGTGTAGCAGAGCTGTGTATATCTATGTGCATGTAGTGTGCATGTAGTATAGCAGTGCTGTGTATATCTATGTGCACATAGTGTAGCAGTGCTGTGTATATCTATGTGTACATAGTGTGCATGTAGTGTAGCAGAGCTGTGTATATCTATGTGCATGTAGTGTGCATGTAGTGTAGCAGTGCTGTGTATATCTATGTGCACATAGTGTAGCAGAGCTGTGTATATCTATGTGCATGTAGTGTGCATGTAGTGTAGCAGAGCTGTGTATATCTATGTGCATGTAGTGTGCATGTAGTGTAGCAGTGCTGTGTATATCTATGTGCACATAGTGTAGCAGAGCTGTGTATATCTATGTGCATGTAGTGTGCATGTAGTGTAGCAGAGCTGTGTATATCTATGTGCATGTAGTGTGCATGTATTATAGCAGAGCTGTGTATATCTATGTGCACATAGTGTAGCAGTGCTGTGTATATCTATGTGTACATAGTGTGCATGTAGTGTAGCAGAGCTGTGTATATCTATGTGCATGTAGTGTGCATGTATTATAGCAGAGCTGTGTATATCTATGTGCACATAGTGTAGCAGTGCTGTGTATATCTATGTGCATGTAGTGTGCATGTAGTGTAGCAGATCTGTGTATATCTATGTGCATGTAGTGTGCATGTAGTGTAGCAGAGCTGTGTATATCTATGTGCATGTAGTGTGCATGTAGTGTAGCAGAGCTGTGTATATCTATGTGCATGTAGTGTGCATGTAGTGTAGCAGTGCTGTGTATATCTATGTGCACATAGTGTAGCAGTGCTGTGTATATCTATGTGCATGTAGTGTGCATGTAGTGTAGCAGTGCTGTGTATATCTATGTGCACATAGTGTAGCAGTGCTGTGTATATCTATGTGCATGTAGTGTGCATGTAGTGTAGCAGTGCTGTGTATATCTATGTGCACATAGTGTAGCAGTGCTGTGTATATCTATGTGCATGTAGTGTGCATGTAGTGTAGCAGTGCTGTGTATATCTATGTGCACATAGTGTAGCAGTGCTGTGTATATCTATGTGCATGTAGTGTGCATGTAGTGTAGCAGTGCTGTGTATATCTATGTGCACATAGTGTAGCAGTGCTGTGTATATCTATGTGCATGTAGTGTGCATGTAGTGTAGCAGAGCTGTGTATATCTATGTGCATGTAGTGTGCATGTACTATAGCAGTGCTGTGTATATCTATGTGCATGTAGTGTGCACATAGTGTAGCAGTGCTGTGTATATCTATGTGCACATAGTGTGCATGTAGTGTAGCAGAGCTGTGTATATCTATGTGCACATAGTGTGCATGTATTATAGCAGATCTGTGTATATCTATGTGCACATAGTGTGCATGTAGTGTAGCAGAGCTGTGTATATCTATGTGCACATAGTGTGCATGTAGTATAGCAGAGCTGTGTATATCTATGTGCACATAGTGTGCATGTATTATAGCAGAGCTGTGTATATCTAGGTGCAATGGAGTATAGCAGCTGAGCCACAGCCAGAGGACAAGACCAGGGTTGTGTGTGAACCCTGGTAACCATGTTTTTATAATCTCACATAGATTGAGGGTGGGGTCCCATCAACAAAACCATGGCCCCTCATCTCCTATAGGACCCATTACGATCTGACTTTCTTGTCTCTCCCATATATCTATATAATCATACATTGGTTCGGAGAGCCTGGCCATTGTTTCAGCTGCTGTTTCCCCATTGCTTTTACATTGCATAGTGTCTGTGGCGATATAAATAAATACTATGCGGGAAAGGCTGTAAAACAAAAATTGCTCCCTCATTGCAAACCTGTGCTAAAGCCAAGCCACGTGTTCTACCCAGAAAGAACTGACCCTGGTGCTCACTGCTCTGTTTTGTCAGTGATATTATAGAGAATCAGCACATTTGCTGATCATACCCCTGGAAACTTAAATACCGTAAATGGCATAGGCTTCTTCTAAGGCTAAATAAGTGCTTATAGGTTGTACTGGGGTTCATAGGATGTTATGGTCCCTGCATTCCCCTGTCTACTGGGGGAATTACCTGTCCTCCTATGGGCCAGTCCTAACCTGTGGGTAATTCACACTGGTGTTTAGAATGAAGTGGCAGTAGCATTTGCTTTTTTTTGGAGGCTGCATATTGTGAAAGGGAAACCCACTCCTGTTTAGGGGCCTACCAGTGGAATCACCTGTCCTCCCGTTGGCCAGTCCTAACCTGTTTGTAATCCCCACTGATGTTTAGAATGAAGTGGCAATAGCATTTACCTTTCTTTGGAGGCTGCATATTGGGAAACCCACTCCTGTTTAGGAGCCTACCGGGGAAATCACCTGTCCTCCCGTTGGCCAGTCCTAACCTGTTTGTAATCCCCACTGATGTTTAGAATGAAGTAGAAATAGCATTTGCCTTTCTTTGGGGCTGCATATTTTATGTATTATAGGCGGTGCCTCATCTGCTTATTACCCTTTTTACGTAGAATAATGTTCCCATAGATTTATTTAGGTGGGTGCTTTTCACTATCAGTCTGTGTGTATGCAGATGCCATGTCATATAAATCTAACATCAGGCAGATGCTAAATCGAAAGACTTAAGAAATAAACATTTGGTTGAAACGTTAGGATAACAGTTTGATAAGCAAGACAAACACGACGCTGGAAAACCGTCTCCGCTGACTGCTTCTCTTAAGAAGCAAAATCAAAACAATGTAAAAAAAATAAAATAAAAAATCACTTTTACAAGACCAAATGCAGCAACTTGTTTGAGTTGTGAGAATCTACCACAAATTTTAAAATGGAAAGTTCTATGGCACATTCCCTTATAGGTAAAGAATTCCAAAAGTTCACTGTAAGTGCAGGGGCGAGAGCTTCAAGGCTCGGTTACTACTTGCTCTGCAAATCTCAGCAGCTAAAATGGAGAAATATGTGTCATACAGCTATGCAAAAAAAATCACATAGAAAGTTAAGAAGAATAATAAAATCATGAAATGATATAAAATAAAAGCTATACATATTCAATATACTGTATCATTCATTTCATAGTTCTCCAATGTATAATGTAAGAATTAATATGGGACACAATGACATTGTGATTGGTCCTCCAAACTATGGTGCTATATTTTGTTTTAAATGTATAAAATGTATAATATATATTTTTCCGGTTCTTAACTATCTTTTCATCAATTGGTCAGCAAGCATTAAAAATGTCTCTGCAACTAATATATATATATATATATACAGTATATATTATTTATTTATTTGTTCACATTTAACCCTTTCCAGCTTTATCCTTTCCTTACTGCTTGGATATCAGATGTATGAACTAAGGTCATTTAGGTCAAGCACTCCTGTACATTTGATGCTTTCACCTTCTAATAGGTCCAATACGATCTGACACCAACTTTTATTTTTTTGCTTCCTTCACATGTATATGTATTCTCCATCCAGATGAAAGATTATTCTGATGAAGGTCCGATTGTAGACCGAAAACGTTCAATTATATTACGGATTGTTGTCTCAATACAAATAAATGAGATTTTTCAATTTTTTTCACTACCCGAGTGCCAAGTTTTTCCTCTATATTTTGTCATGAAGGGCTGGATGCCCTACTTGCGCACCGAATACTGACTTTTGAGTGCCGTGTCCTTTTACTTGATTGCACACAGTCAAGTCACTCAATGCTAAGGCAGCAAAACAACCTCAAAACATCTTTGCACCTCCACCATATTTGACTGCAGGTACTGTGTTCTTTTCTTAATAGGTCTCATTCCATTATCAGTAAACAGTAGAATGATGTGCTTTACCAAAAAGCTCTATCTTGATCTCATCTGTCCACAAGACGCTTTAACAGGAGGCCTTTGGCTTACTCGCGAACATTTTTGCAAACACCTGTCTTTGTGTTTGTAGTAAGACCCTCCTGGGTCTCCTGCCATAGCATTTCATTTCATTCAAATGTCGACAGATAGTTTGCTGACACTGATGCACCCTGTGCCTGCAGGATAGCTGGAAATTCTTTGGAACTTGATTGGGAATGCTTATCCTGTTGTGAGTTCTGTTTTTGGGCTCCCTCTGGTGGTTACTGATGGTACTGGGTGACTTGTCTTTCCTGGGTTTCTGGGTTCCACCTGTTCCATCAGCATATGGGAGTTTCCTATTTAACCTGGCTTTGCTGGCATTTCCTCGCCGGTGATCAATGTATCCAGTGTGTCTTGTTACCTCTGCTCCCTGCTCCTAGAACCTTCTGGTCAAGCTAAGTTTGGATTTTCCTGTTTTGGTGTTTTGCTTTATTTGGTTTTTAGTCCAGCCTGCAGATATGTGATTCTTGCTGCTGGTTGCTCTAGTGGGCTGAAATTGCTCCTCATGTACCATGAGTTGGCACATGAGTTCAAGTAATTTCAGGATGGTTTTTTGAAGGGTTTTTCGCTGACCGCGCAGTTCACTTTTGTATCCTCTGCTATCTAGCTTTAGCGGGCCTCATTTTGCTGAAACTGTTTTCATACTGCGTATGTGCTTTCCTCTCATTTCACCGTCATTATATGTGGGGGGCTGCTATTTCTGTGGGGGATTTCTCTGGAGGCAAGAGAGGTCTGTGTTTCTTCTAATAGGGGAAGTTAGATCTTCGGCTGGAGCGAGACGTCTAGGATCATCGTAGGCACGTTCCCCGGCTACTTTTATTTGTGTGTTAGGTTCAGGGTCGCGGTCAGCTCAGGTTCCATCGCCCTAGAGCTTGTTTGTATCTGTGCTTGTCCTTTAGTGATCCCCTGCCATTGGGATCATGACATTATCCCCATCCGGACTATCCTGAGTTGCAAACTTTCATGATTTTTTTCTCTTCCGCCCATGTCCAGGGAGATTAGCTACAGTGCCATGGGTTATAAATTTCTTTGATTTTGTTGCACACTGTGGAACATCAAGATCTCTGGAGATGGACTTGTAACCTTGAGATAGTTGATATTGTTCAGCAATTTTGGTTCACGAGTCCTCAAACAGTTCTCTTCTCCTCTTCCTGTTCTCCATGCTTAGTGTGACATCATGCACAGACAAACAATGCAAATATTTGTCTATTGTCTCCCCCTTTTATGTGTAATTTTCATATTGCCCACACCTGTTTCTTGCCACAGGTGAGTTTGAACAAGCATTACATGTTTGAAACAAAGTTGTTTATTCACAATTTTGTAAAGATGCCAACAATTTTGTCACACCCATTTTTAAAGATTTGTGTGAAATTATGTCCAATTTGCCTTTTTTCTGTTTTCTTTTGTGTTGTTCCAATTCGCACAAAGGAAATAAACGTGTATAACAAAACATGAGTGATTGCAATCATTTTGGGGAGAACAATTTCAATTTCAAGGGTGCCAAGACTTTAGGCCATGACTCTACTTATATCATGCATAAACTGTAATTATGCCTATATACTATACATTGTCTCTGTATTCCAGAGGGCCCATCTAACCAATAGACTGCTCTTCACTCACACACAGATGTTTAACAGCTTCGCCAGCAGCCATTTTTAGCAGAATAATAACATGATTACAGTCATGTATGCAGTAATTTTCACATAATTCACAAACCCTACAAGGTTATCATCTGACGAACGCTGTGCGGTTACAAAGAGAATCGTTCGTAGGCCACTGGACATAACGCACTTTTGTCCTGCTCTAATGTCCAGATCTGGTTTATTTGATGACCCACAATCTGTAATCATAGACCTGGGTTGTTGATTTATTGGGGTGTGAACACAGGAAATTGTACGATATTTTTATTGTTTGATTTGGGAAATGTTTACTGAGGACAATGTGCTAAGATTTCAGATCCATATTCTTCTCCATAAAAGGCAGTATTATAGTAGTAAGGGCTAGGTTGTGCTCCATCTGAGTGACAATGACTCTACGAACTAAGGGCTGTTATTTTTCCCCCTCTTGATTCCTTTTGGCAAAGATATGTACTTAGCAGGACCAACAGTAGAGTAGTCATTAGAGTTAGATCATGGCATGTCCAGCTGATCAAAGATCTGAAGACCTGTTTGCTGCAAAGTCTGCAGAAACAAACTGTGACCATGGGCATCATGAAGGTCTGGACCAGGTAGAGAAGAATAGAGGCAGTATTATAGTAGTAAGGGTTAGATTGTGCTCCGTCTTAGTGACAATGATACTACGTACTAAGGGCTGTTATTTTTCCCCTCTTGATTCCTTTTGGCAAAGATATGTACTTAGCAGGACCAACAGTAGAGTAGTCATTAGAGTTAGATCATGGCATGTCCAGCTGATCAAAGATCTGAAGACCTTTGTGCCACAAAGTCTGCAGAGACAAACTGTGACCATGGTCATCATGAAGGTCTGGACTAGGTAGAGAAGAAAAGAGGCAGTATTATAGTAGCAAGGGCTAGATTGTTCTCTGTCTTAGTGACAATGATACTATGTACTAAGGGCTGTTATTTTTCCCCTCTTGATTCCTTTTGGAGAAGATCTGTACTTATCAGGAGTCCGGACCAACAGTAGAGTAGTCATTAGAGTTAGATCACGGCATGCCCGATGATCAAAGATCTGAAGACCTTTGTGTCACAAAGTCTGCAGAGACAAACTGTGACCATGGTCATCATGAAGGTCAGGACCAGATAGAGAAGAAAAGAGGCAGTGTTATAGTAGTAAGGGCTAGATGGAGCTGCATCTGAGTGACAATGACTCTGCAAACTAAGGGCTGTTATTTTTCCCTTCTTGATTCCTTTTGGAGAAGATCTGTACTTAGCAGGACCAACAGCAGAGTAGTCATTAGAGTTAGATCACGGCATGTCAGCTGATCAAAGATCTGAAGATCTTTTTGCCACAAAGTCTGCAAAGACAAACTGTGACCATGGTCATCATGAAGGTCTGGACTAGGTAGAGAAGAAAAGAGGCAGTATTATAGTAGTAAGGGCTAGATGGAGCTCCATCTTAGTGACAATGACTCTAAGGGCTGTTATTTTTCCCCTCTTGATTCCTTTTGGTGAAGATCTGTACTTAGTAGGAGTAACAATAGAGGACCCATTAGAGTTAGACCATGAGATATTCAGCTGAATAATTGTTGCATTGCTACTCATAGCGGCACATTGTAGGGATTTTGCTCCAAAATTGAAGATCTGATGACATTTGAACGTCAAAGTCTACATAGAGAAAAATTTGACCATGGTCATCATGAAGGTCTGGACCAGATAGAGAACAAAAGAAAAAGAACAATTCCAATCAGTGAAGATTCAGGGAAGTGGTCAGTACGTCACTTAAAGTATAACTGCACTTTATTACAACTTTGGCAAGTGGTAGGGAAATGTGACAGAGTTAGATCATGCCATAACATCGATTATTTTTAGGTGTATTTGGGTATTTTGCTCCAAAATTAAGACTCATAGACTGTCTTGGTGAGATCAGCACTTGGCTGATCTTTTCTGCTCTTTTCTCCTTGGTGATAATTATGGATCTCTAAGGATCGTCTCTGAAACGTCACTGACTCCCCAACGATTTTCTAAAAGAGCAGTTACGCTTTAAATGATAAAATTATTTTTATTTGCAGCCATTTCTCGGTGGAGATGACTGTATACACATGTATGGAGCTGACCTCAATGTAAATAAACGTGACATAACATAAGAAATTCTGATATTTAGATATTAGATTTTGGTTTTAATTTTAATTGACGAGTGGAGCCAATAAATAGCAGAACCAAATCAGACCTTTTTTTTAGCCTGAGACAATCACTTTAATTTAAGAAATTATCGCGTTCAACGATGCCAAGATTGCTGACCATAGAACAAACGTAACGGATGGTTGACATCTACATGGTCATTAGCGCTTTCTACAGTCTATTGACTAAAAGAAATTTGGAAACGTGCTGAACAATTTTTAAGAGTTTTTACAGTAGGGTAGAGAACATCTATGGGATAAAGTAACACTAAAGATGAAGATCTTTACTTTTAACCTCCATGAGTTACATTTCATAGATACATGAAGAAGAGTAACTTGAAGCTCCGGGTTCCATGTGCCGTTTATACAATTGGTGTCTTCTAATGTGGCAGAGGGGACTTTATGTTCCAGCTGCAATTGCTATTTCTAAAATCCCTATTTATGTTTGGATTTACATGAAAAGATCCTCCATATACATCCTGCGCCCCATGTACCACCCATATACAACCTGCACCCCATGTATCCCCATATACAGCCTGCACCCCATGTACCCCCATATACAACCTGCACCCCATGTACCCCCCATATACAACCTGCACCCCATGTACCCCCCATATACAGCCTGCACCCCATGTACCCCCATATACAGCCTGCACCCCATGTACCCCCATATACAACCTGCACCCCATGTATCCCCATATACAGCCTGCACCCCATGTACCCCCCATATACAACCTGCACCCCATGTACCCCCCATATACAACCTGCACCCCATGTACCCCCCCATATACAGCCTGCACCCCATGTACCCCCATATACAGCCTGCACCCCATGTACCCCCATATACAACCTGCACCCCATGTTACCCCCATATACAGCCTGCACCCCATGTACCCCCATATACAGCCTGCACCCCATGTACCCCCCCATATACAGCCTGCACCCCATGTACCCCCATATACAGCCTGCACCCCATGTACCCCCATATACAACCTGCACCCCATGTTACCCCCATATACAGCCTGCACCCCATGTACCCCCATATACAGCCTGCACCCCATGTACCCCCCCATATACAGCCTGCACCCCATGTACCCCCATATACAGCCTGCACCCCATGTACCCCCATATACAGCCTGCACCCCATGTTACCCCATATACAGCCTGCACCCCGTGTACCCCCATATACAGCCTGCACCCCATGTACCCCCATATACAACCTGCACCCCATGTTACCCCCATATACAACCTGCACCCCATGTACCCCCATATACAGCCTGCACCCCATGTACCCCCCCATATACAGCCTGCACCCCATGTACCCCCATATACAGCCTGCACCCCATGTACCCCCATATACAACCTGCACC
This sequence comes from Ranitomeya imitator, assembly GCF_032444005.1. Classification (NCBI taxonomy): domain Eukaryota; kingdom Metazoa; phylum Chordata; class Amphibia; order Anura; family Dendrobatidae; genus Ranitomeya; species Ranitomeya imitator. The sequence continues at coordinate 119,765,683 of NC_091291.1, forward strand.
CCATGTTACCCCATATACAGCCTGCACCCCGTGTACCCCCATATACAGCCTGCACCCCATGTACCCCCCATATACAGCCTGTGGACTATGGATTTGCCTTCAGACCGGCTGGACTCTGCCTGCCCTGTGGTCCCTACCCTGGACTGTGGATGCTGAAGCCTTCAGTAAAGGTAAAGAGACTGCAACCTTGTGTCCTCGTTATTCACTGCGCCTTACATCATCCACCATCTACACTCTGGGAAGCCCTGGGGACACACTTCACCTGTAGGAAGGTATGCCATCTAGCTGCCATAACATCACCCCAGCGGACCCCTAAGCAGCGTCGGTCACCCTGACTGAATACCACAGGTGGCGTCACGAACAGATGCTGCTGTACTCTGCAGTCTTGTTGCTTTTTTTCTCTATAGGCTTCTATGTGGAGCCTGAAAAAACGCAAGGCATAATAAAACATTGTTGCATTTTTAAGCTCAGAATCAAAGCTTTTGTGTAGTATTAAAAAAGCTGATTCACATCTGCACCAAAAACGCAAAAAAAGGAAACGCAGCAAACACGCAATAATCAGATAAGATTCTTATTGCGTCGTCTGGTGCAGACAAATGCAGAAAATGTGCAAAAGAAAAGCCGTAGCAAAAAGGCAGCAGTTCACTACCTGTGAACACGGGCTCAGCGTTACATTCTATTACATTTTTTAATGGGTTTAAAAGAGAAAAAATATCAATCAAATCCTGAATCCTTTTAAGCTCTAGGTAAAGACAAGAAGTCACTTTTCCCTGCATGAGTCATCATCACTGCAAAAGTCAATGGCGGGAGGGAGGAGCGGAGCAGCTGGGTCAGGAGTTGTAGAGGGGAATGATAAATGCAGGGGCAATAGACTTCATGTTTCTTCATAAAGAGAAGAATTATCTGGGTAGAAAGGCAAAATGAGCAATTGTATAATATGATGACTGCAATAGATTAAGAGAATAGAAACTGATACGAGGAGGAGGAAGAGGAAGAAGAGGAGGAAGAGAGCTTCTTTAAGCCGCTGGTTTCCGCTCGTTTTAATGATCACAGCCTGGTTAGATATGGTAAAATGTGCACTTGTGCTATTCACAATTTGTTAATATCAGTTTTTCTGGTCTCAGATTCACAAAATCCTTCAATAAATTAAATATTTCTTCAACCTGCTGTAAATGTGTTTTATGTGAGTTGTCGCGGTGTGGAATCGGGAAGTGATTTTGGTAGATAAATAAGCTTCTCTCTATTCATTTCCTCTTTAAAAGAAACTGTTAGTTGAAGATGTTGCAATCATGTATTTAGATTGGCCATTAGGCCTGGCCCCGGAGTGAAGTGTTATGATTTATAGGAAGGCTTTGATTTAGATGTCAGAAATAGTGACTCTCGTCAGCACTACTGGTTTAGTAAATACTTGCAATCCCCTTTAAATATCAGTTCTGGAGCATCTTTTCTTACAGTTCTCAGTTATGAGCTTCCTTTTTTATCTCTCCTGGAAATTCTAAATAGATTGACAACTGGGTGTTATCATTTTTGTCAATGGAGTGTTTTCCATGCACTCTGATACATTTCAAACAATTCAATTGCAACCCCTGTAAAGTTTCCTGGAGCAAAAAACAAGTAGGGCTCAATCTTAGAAAGGGTGTCCATGTTTAAGAATTCCATTTTTTTTCACTAGAATTTCCTCTGACAATAAGCTGATCAGTGATCATAGATCATCCCAGAACCCAGCAGCAATTCGGTTTGCCTGCAGCACCTCCGCAGGTGGTTTGATGAATTACAGTTCTCATTGAACTCAGTAAGTTCTCTGTCTAAAGAATGGGAGTGAAGGTGATCAATGAGTGGGACAGGCGGCCACGAGATGTGGTGAGTTCTCCTTCAATGGAAGTCTACAAAGAGAGGCTGGACAGACGTCTGTCTGAGATGGTTTAGTGAGTCCTGCATTGAGCAGGGGGTTGGACACGATGACCCTGGAGGTCCCTAACAACTCTAACATTCTAGACATTCTAGGATTTCTACTGTAAGAAACAGTCTTTGTAGCCGCTCTCTACGTTTGCTAGTAGATGAGGATCCTAAATGATTTTTATCCTTACTAAAGAGGTTTCTTCACTAAATATATGTATCCCCTCTCCATCAGATACATATGATCCCTTGGTTCTGACTACTAGGATCCTCACTGATCCGGGGTACTGCAGTTCACCTGTACGAATTGAGCAGTAGTGCGTATGTTCAACCAGTACTTCATTCATTTCTATGGGACTATGGGATATCCTCGAAATCGGTGGTGTGTACTAGTGGTTAGACCCAGAGACCATACACTAGAAAGGAGCAAATCTTCCACAATCTGATTAGAACAGATGCGTTTGGTTTTTGGCCAGCGGATTACATCGGGGTTAAATAAAATCGTCCTGAATCAAAAGTACTCTGATTGCTGATGGAGGGAAGGGGCTTAAAATATAATAAAATACATTATACTCGGCATGTCCTAGGCCGTCAACTATCCTTACCCCTCTTCAGCCACAGCTCTATGGTCTCCCACGGCAGTCTTCAGTTCTTCCAGTGCCAAAACTAGTGACAAGCCTCACGTGAATACTTGGGGGAAGAAGCGATGCGTGGACTTGGTGGGCACTGCATGTCCGTCAAGTCAACCTCATTGAGACATGCATTGCTTCCCCCCCCTGAGTTCAATCACTGGCCTCAGTACTGGAAGGAACCAAAAACTGACATGGAGGACCAGGGACCCGCGATGGCGGCGTAGGGACAGGTGAATATAATGAGTTTTAGAATTTTAAGACTTTCTCGGTCCTCAAAAAAGACGTCAATTTTGGTAAATTCGTGCAAATCAAAATTTTGAAATCGTCAGAATCTTACATTTTTTTGGGGGAAATTCGTCACTAATTCTATTTGGGACAGATTTTCTCATCTCTAGTGATGAGCGAGGGTGCTCATTACTCGAGTTTTCCGAGCATGCTCGGGTGGTCTCCGAGTATCTTGGGCGTGCTCGTAAACTATGTTTGAGTCACCGCAGCTGCATGATTTGAGGCTGCTAGACAACCTGAATACATGCAGGGATTGCCCGTTTGTTCAGGAATCCCCACATGTATTCAGGCTGTCTAGCAGCCAGAATTCATGTAGCCGCAGAGACTCAAACATAATCTACGAGCACGCCCAAGATACTAGGAGACCACCCGAGCATGCTCGGAAAACTCCAATAACGAGCACACTCGCTCATCACTATCTCTAGTCATCGCCTAACTTTTGTAATAGGCAATGAATATATTTAATGGGCAAAAACCCTTCCCTAATAGTAATGAAACATGGCTCATCCACACCAGACAATCCCCTTTTTAATAGCAGTAATAACATTGACTGGCAAAAATCTCTAAATATAGGTTTTAGGAGTTCCCGAAAGGCGGCGGTATTTCTCCCGGTGTTCTTGTTGTATGTTGACATGCCATGAAAGCAGATTGGCATGAAGAAAAGACAGGGAAAACTCCAGAAAGGTAAGATCCACTGTACGCTCGCCTGTTCTCTGCTGGCGGCTGCACCGACAGGAAATGAAGTTATATTTTAGTAAGTTTTGGATTGAATGAGGCCGCTCTGTTTAATCCCGCACTGCTGATCCCCAATGTAAAAACTGACACGGCTTACTTGGAAGTGTCAGAGTCGATTTAGGTCAGAACAAGAATTCATTCTTAAGGCAAAACTTTAGCTTTCGATCGAAAATAATAGCAGAAGGTTTTTTTTTTTTGCAAATTGGACTGCAGATTTTAAAGGAACGGACTTAACCAAAGAAGAAGAAGAAGAAGAAGCCCACCCTATAGCTGCTGCTGCTTTGTTTGGCCAGGGTATGGTGCTCATGTATTCTTGCACAAAGTCCCCAATGTCAGGGACGAGATTATCGGTTTGTCATGTAGACAGAATTTTTTGGCTGGACAGACATCTGTCTGAGATGGTTTAGTGAATTTTGCATTGAGCAGGGGGCTGGACACGATGACCCTGGAGGTCCCTTCCAACTCTATCATTCTATTATATTTTTTCTTATTGTTCCTGTGTTGGTTTTTTGTAGGTGCTACTCACAGCTTGGCTCCATGAACTTGGCACCACCAAACCCAGGGGCAGACATATTGGTGCAACTTGTGTAGCCGGATAGGGTCCAAGAGGTTAAGGGGCCACCACCACCACCAAAGTAGGTGGACATGTGCATTACGATGAGTTATTTGGCTGCAACGGGTCCATACACTGTTCTTGCACTGGGGCTTCTTCTGTTTCCACCACTGACTAACCTCCTTTGCCTTGAGTAGAATTGGCCTGTCTTCTGTATAAGAGTGCTACCTTTATGGTTACACTCCATCCTCATCTATAAATCGTAGTGTAGACAATTGCACCCCAATCATTGGCTTTCCAGCTGTTCTACCCAACATCTGGTAGGGGACAGCATAGCCCTCTCCACATATTTAGTTTCTGGAAGTAGGTGTTAGACGTTTTGCTGATTCCAAATATACCAGATTTTTATGATCCATGATCCCCATGACCGGATGAACCGCTCTCTCCAAAAAAATGACTCCATTCTTTGAAAGCCCACTTGATTGCCAAGAGTCCCTTGTTACCGATGTCATAATTTTTCTCTGCAGACGGGAGTTTCTTCGACAAGTAAGCACATGGACGCCATTTACCAGGAGACGTGTATGATTACATCCTCATCCGTAAATTGTAGTGTAGACCATTGCACCCCAATCATTGGCTTTCCAGCCGTTCTACCCAACATCTGGTAGGGGACACCATAGTCCTCTCCACACATGTAGCATGTAGTATGAAAAAGTAATGCATATTTAAGTCCCGTTTACCTTCGAGCTATGACTTGGCCCCACTTTCACTCACATCAATGCCTTTGTGTTTTCTCCTAGCCTCATGATGTAATGGGATTATGCACCGTTGCATTTTTTCCCCCCTCCACTAAATCTATACGTGTGATAGACAGAGATATTAAATATACATCAGCGGAATATTCTGCAAGCTGGAAAAAGTGAGAGTTGTGTTTATTGGCTTATTACACGAGAATATGTAGGTGGTGGCGGGGGAGGGTAATGGGGGGGATCATGAATGGCATTACTGTCACCATGCCTCATCGAATGTTACAAATAATCCTATTTGGAGATCTCGATCTTGCATCCATCAAGCATTTCATGTTTCTGTTTAACATTCGTCATCTACGAGCCAGGTGTACGAGTAAGATACCAAACACTTCAATCATCTGGGGCTCTATTTCGGGATAATGCCTCTCGGAGAGTTAAAATAAACTCATACCACAACTGCAGCCAACTCCGACTAAAACGCTGACAAAGACGTGGATCAAGTGTGCATGTATTGTACATACAGATACTAAGTGGATACTGAGACTCTTTCTAAACAAGACTTTCCAAGATCAGCATGTCATAGATATTTTTAGTGCCGCGTGTGTCGTATATTATACTCGCCTCACTTTACCTATAGAATATAGATTAAAGAAAATTAAAAAAAATATGCCGACGACTCGTAAAAGCCTCTTAATAATTCAGACAATTTTTATTTTTGCGCTTTCGGTTTTTCCTCCTCTTCTTCCAAGAGTCACAACGTTTTCATTTTTCCCGTCAAAATAGCCAAATTTTATTTTTGTATTTTTTTTTAATTTTAACATATAAAGCACTGAAAATCAAAAAATCATGAAAAATGGTGAAAAAACACAATTCCGTCATTTTTATTTTCTTTCTTTCTTTTGGGTTAAATTTTTTAAAGGGTTATCCGGGTTATCTGCCTGCCTGTTGTGCCCGGCGCCAACCTCTCTTGGCTCAGAGCAGTCACAGACCGCTCCTGCCAGTGATTTAGGGGCTTACGTTACCATCACGTTGACAGAGCAGCAGCTTCTCTTCTTCTCTGCTCTGTTGGCCGGGCGTGACTGCTGATTGACAGCCAACTCCCCAGTGCCTATGTACGGGGAGCCAGATGTCAATCAGCATGACGTTGGCAGTCAACAGAGCAGAGCGGAAGAGAAAGAGCTGATCTGTTGACGATGCAGCTAAATAACCGGTAGGATTGGTCTGGGACCGCTTTGTTTAGGCAGAGATTTGCACAGGGCACAACGGGCAGGAAGTTAGCAACTACCTACCTGTTAGTTGTTTAGACCCATAATAAAAAACAAACTTGGATATGGCCTTTAAGTCATTCGATGCATGATAAAGATGACCTGCTATCACCAGTCTTCAAGTCAGTATGATTAGGGCAATAGTAAACGTATTTAGCTTTTTAATATTTTAGTGGTTTACAAAAATTCTGAATTTTGTAAAAAATAATTTGTTTTGTGTCGCCGTTTTTCAAGACCCGTAACTTTTAGATTTTTTTCAGTGAAGCTTATTTTTTTCATGTTTTTATCGGTATCATTTGGAAAATATGACATTTTGATTGCTTTAGCTTACATTTTTTGGATGAGATATGGGGACAGAAAAAAAAACAAATTATGGGATTACGATTTTTTTTCTTTACAGTGTTTATCTTATGAATTAAATAATGTTATATTTTTATAGATGGAACTTTTATGCATGCAGTAGATACTGAAAATGCTTTTTTTTAAAAACTTTTCTTTATAAATATGGGGATAAGGTGGATGGTTCACACTTTAATGAACAAAAAAAAATAATACATTTTTACTAACTTTTCACTTTGGATTTTAGTCCCCATAGGGAACTTGTACTATATTCTGCAAGCCCGATTCTATCCCATATGAATTAAAAGGGTTGTCCCATCATCAGTATTTATCACCATCCACAGGATAGGTCATTAACCCTGCTGTTGTCTTCGGTCAAAAATGACCGACCTTGAGCTTCAATATTCTTTAAAATATTCAAGATGCGGCTCTGAAACCCGTGGCCGACCGACCCATCCTCATTTAAGTCAATCAACCACAAGTTTCAGAACCGCATCTTGAACACCCCAAAAATTCCAAAGTTCAAAATCGGTCTCCCCAGACCGAAGACAACAGCAGGGTTAATGTATGATCACTGGGGGTCCGTGCCTAGTTATCGTCACACATCACAGAGGGGGACTCAAAGTCCAATGTACGAATAGTAGGAGTAGTGATCATGTGTGACCAATGCTTTATTCACTGTCAATTTGAGCCTTGGTTGCACATACTCAATACTCTTCCACACTTGCTACTTTGACCACCCCATACACAGGATGGGTGGGGTTCCAACAGCCAAATCTAAAGAGATCACACAATTATAATGTATCCTGTGGATATCTAATAGATCTTGTTTATAGCCAACTTTTTTTAAATAAATATACTCCTCTTTAACTGAAACCCACCCCTTTGCCTATTGCCTCTTCTGTACTACTATCGAGCTGCATGACCTTGACGTTTCGCCATCAGGCTTTTTCAGGTGCACTATCTGCGGAGAAATTCTTCCATGAGAATACCAAGCTCTCATTGGCTGCTCTGGGCATTTTTATGGGGTTTTATTTGACAGATAATTTGCTTCTTAATCCTGCCATGGTAATTGATCCATGAGAAGAGTTAATAATAAGATATTATGGAATGTTTATAATACCATATTATCGAATTGCAATAGTATGGGGTCAGCACAGGTCAAACAGTGATATAACCCTCAGCTTTATTATTAGTTAGCAATAACGTACAGCGATGGGGAAGTCAATGAATTGTTTTTACATTTTTTTTTCCCTAAGAAAATCTTGTTTTATCACGCTGCTAAATGTATTTCTGTCTAATGTTTGCCAATCACTCTAGTTAATGGCTCGGGGGGATGTTTGGGAGACATACGTGCTTGGGCTAGATCATCTTCTAGGTATAATATATGACAAAGGACACAGAAGCATAAAACATCTGCAGTATGTGATGTTTCCACTTATGTTCATTCTTCTCCTTAAAATAAAATAAACTCATCAGGTCACTGGCGGCCACAGACAAAAGAGGCCTGCACCGGTTGTACCAATGGTAGGCCCACCATCCTTCTGTGGATATGGTTATCACCCAGCCATGGTCGACCTATTGGGTGTGCAACTTCTGTGGGGTTAGTGGGATATAAGGTTACATTATAGCACTGCTATTTTATACCGTATTTTACCTTATGTTTGGCACTGTTATATAGTTATTGTATATTGTTATTATTTGAGGCCTGGTTGTAGTTACTTTGGCACTGTGTGATACCTTACAGCACATTATTTCTGCACTATATCCTGGTTTATTTATTTATTTTACTCCCTTACTTAGCGCCATTCATTTCCCAGCGCTTTACAGAAATTATATCAATGACATTTAGAAAAGTGTATGGGATTGTAATTTGGATAATGCCACTGCTGATTGGAGACCTGGTATGTGGGAATGATAATTAGACAGTGTAAGGTATGTTTATTTTTACACAGTATAGCAGTGCGCAATATGGGTATACTCCACCCAGCAGCCTCTGGCGGTTTTCATCACAGCAGGATCCTATCTACCCACATAGATGCAGGCTTCAGCCTAGGAGAGGATTCACATTACATAGTTTCCCAGCAATGAGAATCGCCTTATCGCGGCTGCTGGGTACACATGAATTGGCCAATTTATGAGCTAAATATTCTCAATTTTTCCTTTTTTTCTAGAGTAGTAATCCCATTTATATATCATATATTTCATGTTTTCATGCTATAGCGCTACAGAGTGCATCTTTATTTGTTGGTTTACAATATGGGTAGGTCCCCAACTGAAGGTACCGCAACGGGCATCATCCAGCCCCACTTCCGGCTTTCCTGAAGTTCTGAATAACAAATCAGGCCTTTCTTTGTAGTGATATGTATCTAGTCTATATTACTTTATTAATGCTTGACTGGAAGAGGACTGCTCCAGCACCAACAGATGAGGCATCCACCTCCATGATATATGGATTATCTACATCGGGGCGATGTAAGATGGGAGCGCTAGCAAAGTGTGACTTTATGGAGTTAAAGGCCTTGGAGACCTCCTCAGACCACAATTTGGGATTTGCTCCCTTCTTGGTGAGGGCAACTAAGGGAGCTACCAAAGTTGAGACGTGTGGAATGAACTGGCGATAATAATTAATGAACCCCATAAAGCGCTGCACCGCTTTAAGAGAATGGGGTTCCTGCCAGTCCATCACAGCCTGTAGTTTGGCAGGATCCATAGCCAATCCCTGGGCGGAGATGATATAGCCCAGGAAAGGTAAGGACTCCTGCTCGACCATACACTTCTCCAACTTGGCATAGAGGGAGTTTGCCCATAGGAGGTCGAAGACTTTGCAAACATCTCTCCGGTGGGATTCAATATCTGGAGAGTAGATGAGAATATCATCCAGATAGACTATGACCGAGGTGGAGAGCATATCCCGGAAGATGTCGTTCACAAAGTCTTGGAAAACAGCTGGGGCATTACAGAGCCCAAAGGGCATCACCAGATATTCATAGTGCCCATCCCTGGTGTTAAAAGCCGTCTTCCATTCGTCCCCCTCACGTATGCGAATCAGGTTGTAAGCACCCCGCAGATCTAATTTAGTAAATACCCTTGCTCCCCGAAGCCCATCAAAGAGCTCAGATGTCAGGGGCAGAGGATACTTATTCTTAACGGTGATGGTGTTAAGACCCATGTAATCGATGCAAGGACGTAGTTCCCCATTCTTCTTCTGCACAAAGAAGAACCCAGCCCCAGCAGGTGACACTGACTTCCAAATGAATCCTCTTGCCAGATTCTCTTGAATGTACTGAGACATCACCTCCGTCTCTGGGAGAGATAACGGATAGACTCGACCCCGGGGAGGCTTAGCACCAGGCAAGAGGTCAATAGGACAGTCATAGGGTGTCATGGGGCAGAAGGGTCTCCACCGCCTTTTTGGAGAACACGTCCGCATAGGACCAAAATTGCTTGGGGAGAGAGGATAGATCTGCGGGTACCTCTGTAGTAGCAACCTGAATGCATTCCCTCTGACACCTACCCCCACAAGATTCACCCCATCCCAGAATTCTTTCTGAGGACCACTCGATATGAGGAGAGTGGTACCGTAGCCAAGGTATCCCCAACAGGACCCAGGACCTCATCAATTCCCTCAGGAATGACGAGCAGAGATATAATCTCCTGATGGGATGGCGACATGGACAGAGTAAAAGGGATGGTCTGGTGTGTTATCTGTGAGGGCAGTGTCGACCCATTCACCACTCGTACCGTTACTGGTTGAGCTAGCATAACCAGGGGTATTGCGTGACGTTGGGCGAAGGCAGAAGACATAAAATTGCCCTCCACCCCAGAATCCACGCAGAGCTCTACCGAGTGGGAGGATGAGCCTATAATAATTGTCCCCTTAAAGGACAATTTGGAGGCAAACGTCGCCGTGTCTAGTGTACCTCCACCTACTACCACTACTGCTGGGGACATCTGGTGGCAAGATGTCCTGACTGCTGGCAAACATGACAGACCTTGAGTGCACAAGTGGTCCGGTACTTAGATCCCGCACGTGACACTTCCATGGCCTCATGTTACTCAGGAACCAGGACCGGAGATTCCAGAGGTTTGGCGAAGGTGAGAGCCAGCCGAAACCTCTGCCTACACTGGGCTCACTCTAACCTCCGCTCGTTAAAACGGAGGTCAATACGAGTAGAGACAGTTATTAACTCCTCCAGTGTGGCAGCAATCTCCCTAGTAGCCAGAGCGTCCTTCAAGTGATCAGCCAGCCCCCTCCAAAATATGGGGATAAGGGCTTTATCCAACCACTCCAGCTCAGAAGCTAAAGTACGGAAGTGGACGGCAAAATGGCTGACCAAGGACACACCCTGAGTTAATGCCAGCAGTTGGAGCGTGAGACCTGTTTCAGAGTGTTCAGGAACAGTGGAGCACTCTGCACCACATGATCGCCACGCTCCCACAGCGGCATAGCCCACTCCAACGCCCTGTCCGACAAGAGAGACACTATAAATCCCACCTTAGCCCACTCTGTGGGAAAACGTGCAGCCAGGAGCTCGAGGTAAATAGAGCATTGACTCACGGATCCCCTACAAGATTTGCTATCTCCAGAAAATTTTTCTGGCAGCGGGAGGCGAGATAATGTCGGAACAGAGGTGGCAGTGGACAAGGTTTCTGCAGCCACGCTAGCAGCCTGTACAGCAACTGCGGTAACATCCACAGCTGAGGTTGAGCTCTCGAGAGCCGCCAACCTACCCTCCAGCTGCTGGATATACCGCAAGGATTGCTGAATGTCCGCCATTTACTAGCCAGACCCTGGTGCTAGTATTCTGTTAGGGCTAGCGGAACGCACCGAGTAAATATAGAGGTTTTATGATAATAGATGCGTTCGCAGCCCAGGGTCCACCGTGCAGGAGAACCTGCTGCTAGTAAACGGCGGAACTATATGGCGGTATGAGCTAACTCTGTTACTTCACAGAGTAGCCGTGAACTCAAAGCACTGCGCCCTGTTTGACTTACACAGTGGCACAGGCTAACTACCCAACTGAGAGCAGTCAGTGGTCATGCATGCACACAAAAACTCCTCGCCGGAGGTGCCAGCATTCTAGGGGCTTATTTCAGCCAGGTCCCTGAATACATTCACACAAAATCACCTCGCCGGAGGTGCCAGCATTCTAGGGGCTTATTTCAGCCGGGTCCCTGAACACAAACTCACATGACCACACTGGCGCAAAGCACATAACATAGAAAGATACTAGCGCATGGCCGTGCGAGCCTTAAATAGTTGCAGCACGTACAGGACCTTCCTAGAAGGACCAATGAGAGGCTGCTACAGAGCCTGAGCACCAACAGGACCTTCCTGAAGGACCAATGGCTTTAGCTGCAGTATCTGATCATGTGACCCTCGATCTCCACTGAGAGATGTTACTCTGGGCATGCTCAGAACGAGGAAAGCAGGACTTAGTCCCAGAAGCAACTGCTCGCCGCTGCCCAGCACTGACTTCAATGGCAAAAGCAGGAAAAGCAGCAGTAACTCTTTGTACAGAGTCAGACTGAGCGAGACGCTGGGACTGACGTCTCCGCTGAGCAGGCTCCACTGCGGCAGGAGAAGAATGGGAGACTGCAGCGGAGATGGCCCGAGATTCCCCTTGTGCAGAGGCAGGAACTCGACCCCTAATACAAGTGGAACACAATTATAAAGTTGAACAAAATTTATTGGTTATTTTAAATTTTTGTGGAAATTCAAAAACTGAAAAGTGGGGCGTGCAATATTATTCGGCCCCTTTAACTTAATACTTTGTTGCACCTCCTTTTGCTGCGATTACAGCTGCAAGTCGCTTGGGGTATGTCTCTATCAGTTTTGTACATCGAGAGACTTAAATTCTTGCCTATTCTTCCTTGGCAAACAGCTCGAGCTCAGTGAGGTTTGATGGAGATCGTTTGTGAACAGCAGTTTTCAGCTCTTTCCACAGATTGTCGATTGGATTGAGGTCTGGACTTTGACTTGGCCATTCTAACACCTGGATACGTTTATTTGTGAACCATTCCATTGTAGATTTTGCTTTATGTTTTTGGGATGATTGTTTTGTTGGAAGACAAATCTCCATCCCAGTCTCAGGTGTTTTGCAGACTCCAACAGGTTTTCTTCAAGAATGGTCCTGTATTTGGCTCCATCCATCTTTCCATCAATTGTATCCATCTTCTCGGTCTCTGCTGAAAAAAAGCAGGCCCAAACCATGATGCTGCCACCACCATGTTTGACAGTGGGAATGGTGTGTTAAGGGTGATGAGCTGTGTTGCCTTTACGCCAAACATATCGTTTGGAATTGTTGCCAAAAAGTTCAAATTTGGTTTCATCTGACGAGAGCACCTTCTTCCACATGTTTAGTGTGTCTCCCAGGGGGCTTGTTGCAAACTTTAAACAACACTTTTCATGGATATCTTTGTGAAATGGCTTTCATCTTGCCACTTTTCCATAAAGGCCAGATTTGTGCAGTGTACGACTGATTGTTGTCCTATGGACAGACTGTCCCACCTCAGCTGTAGATCTCTGCAGTTCATCCAGAGTGATCATGGGCCTCTTGGCTGCATCTCTGATAAGTCTTCTCCTTGTTTGAGATGAAAGTTTAGAGGGACGGCCGGGTCTTGGTAGATTTGCAGTGGTATGATACTCCTTCCATTTCAATATGATCGCTTGCACAGTGCTTCTTGGGATGTTTTTGGAAATCATTTTGTATCCAAATCCTGTTTTAAACTTCTCCACAACAGTATCACAGACCTGCCTGTTGTGTTCCTTGGTCTTCATGATGCTCTCTGTGCTTCAAACAGAACCCTGGGACTATCACAGAGCAGGTGCATTCATACGGAGACTTAATTACACACAGGTGGATTATATTTATCATCATTAGGCATTTAGGACAACATTGGATCATTCAGAGATCCACAATGAACTTCTGGAGTGAGTTTGCTGCACTGAAAGTAAAGGGGCCGAATAATATTGCACGCCCCACTTTTCAGTTTTTGAATTTCCACAAAAATCTAAAATAACCAATAAATTTCCTTCAACTTCACAATTGTGTTCTACTTGTTGATTCTTCACCAAAAAATTACATTTGGTATCTTTATGTTTGAAGCATGACATGTGGGAAAAGGTTGAAAAGTTCAAGGGGGCCGAATACTTTCGCAACGCACTGTATATGACCCTTTATTCCCTGTATATAAATGTTGCCTTGTTGGCCAAATGGGCGTGGTCATCAACTTTTCTCTTTGGGAGTCTTTATGAGGTTGACACCCAGTTGGAAAAAACATTAGGTTAACTTACTGGAAAAAGAGAAGGCCATATCTCAGGAACGGAAAGGCGCAGGAACAAAAGAAGAACATCCCCGGATTCAGGAGAACAGCGGCATTTACACCAGGTAAAAAAAGAAAACCTAATTATGGCAAGTGACAGGTTCTCTTTAATATTGGTAAAGTGCTGTCACGTCCTATACACACTGCTTACAACATACTGATCCTGCTTACAGTGTAAATATTTTCATTTGTACATTGCTTGAGTTGTGACATTTGCCTTTTAATCCAAGATATGCATCACTGGTGCTCGTTTTTGGAATCAGGCAGATTCTCAGAGGCCATTTCTTTTGTAGTTGGGAGCAAATCCACAAAACAGCTGGAAAGTGCCAAATTTGTATTTACATACTGAAAGCACAACATCCTCCAGCGAGCTCCTCGGCTCGATGTCCCTCTTCTCCTCGTCTTAAAGTGCATTCATCCCTCGTCCTCCAGCTGATTCCCAGCTGCCAGTAGTGAAATACATACGCTGGCCGGGAAGTCGCCCCTCTTTTACAGCTGTGAAGTTTTGCCAACAGACATCTGTCTTTTTTCTTGATGATTGCAGACCTTGGTGGCAGAGGTTTTCGGGGAGAATGCCAAGTCTTCTGCCACACCTGCCATGCAAATAGTTGGCCTTCATTTATGGCAGATGACTTCACTATTTACCTGTGCAGATTCTGGAAGTTTGAGAGACGTCAACAAGCGCTCTCCTTCATCCCAGGTGTATGGTTACCGAAAGCCAAGGGCCCCTGTGCGAGACTTGCGTCTGCCCCTCCATTATACCCCAAGGGTATAGTCATGCTTCTATATTCATGCACAAGCATATTAGCCACAGATATACACATACAAATAGAAGATCCGCTAAAAAAACAAGAGAATACCTTCTCTAATAGCACAGACCTGCTCACGCTCTGCATAATATCATGTTTGCTTCAGCGACGGAAAGATAAAAGGTTTTACATACGTCAGGGAATCGGTCCGCAAATTTCTTTGCTAGGTAATCTGAGAACAGCATGGTGTAGGAGCTATGACCCTGATTCCAGCGATGTGTCTCTTGCTGTGCTGCTTACTGTCATTTTGATACAAATAACTGTTTTCTCTGCTGCAGATCATGGAATGCTGAGCTCTGTATAACCCCGCCTACACCACTGATTGGCCGCTTTCTGTGTACATAGACAGAAAGCTGCCAATCAGTGGTGGGGGCGTGGTTACATAGAGCAGCAAGACTAAGAGGCACGAGATATCTAGTCCTCTAGTGATAAAATATGTGAAATAAGAGAGAGAGAGAGAGGAGCTCCAAGTGTGTTACCACAAATAGGAGTGAAATAGCTTGTGGAGGAGTTTGCTCCCCTGAGTTGAGATCTGGCACAACTCCGTTAATCCTATGGCAGATGGATAAGCTGCTTGTCTGGCCAATGACCCACACTATGGTGGGAGGAGACATGAAGAAACTGAGGATAACAAGAGCGGTAATTCCCGGGCACTGCGAGTACTGAGACTGGATGTGCATTATTAAGATCGTTGTTCATTCCTGTTCCCGCAGAAAGAGTTGATCTGATTCCGAAACGTGTGTATAAATAAAGTTCACAATGACACACATCCAGTCTCAGCACTTCTTGGCAGCGCGCATCGGGGACTTGTTACCCCTGTTTTTTCCTCAGTTTCTTCACTATTGATAAATTACTGATTTTATAGAAACAGTGACACAGCTCAGTAAGTGATACATCACTGTTATCAGGGTTTCAGCCCCTACATCATGCTGCTCTCTGATTACATAGCAAAACCTGCTGACAGATTCCCTTGAACTACACCTGTGCTGGGATTTCTTGCTGTGAGAGAGGTAGACTGAAGCTTTTTTATGGTTTGGATACAGGGCTTTTTGCTCTATCCTTGTTAAATACTGTTCAAAAAAAGTTAATAATTTGGTCATATAATATTTCAGTTACCGTACATATATGCCATTATGACAACCCATCAAAATGGTAAATTTGATCTCTTCTAAGAAAAAAAGTCCATTTGTTAAATAGGTACAAAGTCAAATGTACAAAATGTAGCGCTTGCAACTTAAAACTTCTATGTCCCCTAAGCCTGGGGTAACTTTAAATTTTTTTTTTACCTTGCAATCCATAATAAATATGATCTCAATATACAATATATATGTTGTTATTGTGTGAGCCCATTACTGGAATGACTTGCCTTGCTGCCATTTCATTTGTGCAAACCCGATATGATGAGGAAATTCAATATTTCTTGTTTCCTCCTCTTCAGTTATCTCTGACTGCATTTCCATACCTGAAAGAGAAGTGAAGTCTCAGCTGGGAAAGTGTTGAAATGTATTTTGCCTTTAAGTGAATGAAGAGCATCAGATAACAAGCAGCTGATGGGTTGGATTTAGAGGCAAGGGATGCTTTTTTTTTTTAATTGACTCCCAAAATTTGATTTATGAATCATTTAACGGTATGTAAAAACTTTGTTAAAATAAAATAAAAATCTAAGTTAAAATATTAAATAGCAAATAAATAAAATAAAAAATATTTGCAATTGAAGAATAAAAATAATATTCAAATAGTTTATTTGTATTTTAGGTGTCCTGCAGGTTTATGATGCCCCCTATGACTTGCTCCTTTACCTTCAATATCTTCTTGGCTAAGGCATTCCAACATCGAGGAAGGGATAATGGGCACAAACTGTACTACAGATCCACATTGTAAAAATCCGGAACGTGACATTCATGTAAGTTTACTTAAAGGGGTATTCCCATTTCATACAGTTATGCCATAGATTTCTGATAGTTACGGGTTCCACTTCTGGGACCTAGGCCTTGATTAGCAATTTTTTGGAACAACCATAGAAGTGAATGGAGAGCAGTGTACAGCAAGCAGCCACCTCTATATTCCCACCAGCGTGAAGATGTGCACCATTCTTGAGATGGATACAAGATCGGGCTGGATTATGTCAGATATTTAAACATATCCTGTACATAGGAGATGAGATGGGAATACCCCTTCGTATACAAGTTGGCAACAAATTAACTGTCCCATGTGCCAACCTCTGGTTTATCACCAAATCATTCTCCACTAAATGCTTCTATGGGACGCTATGATGCAGCATGGAGGCATGATATGTCCGCACACATACAGAGTCATTCTGACTCCATAACTAGACTGCGAGTGTGGAACTCTTTAGACAGCGTTTCTATGGATGTTTGTATAGACCAGTACTCACACCAAGAACTTTGTCAGATAGCTTAACTCGACTGCAGAGGCACAGAGGCCTGATATATCCGCACATATACAGAGTCATTCTGACTCCATAACTAGACTGCGAGTGTGGAACTCTTTAGACAGCGTTTCTATGGATGTTTGTATGGACCAGTACTCACACCAAGAACTTTGTCAGATAGCTTAACTCGACTGCAGAGGCACAGAGGCCTGATATATCCGCACACATACAGAGTCATTCTGACTCCATAACTAGACTGCGAGTGTGGAACTCTTTAGACAGTATTTCTATGGATGTTTGTATGGACCAGTACTCACACCAAGAACTTTGTCAGATAGCTTACCTCGACTGCAGAGGCACGTAAGAAGATTACAGAAGAAGTTAATCTCAGATTGAATTCTTGTATGATGCACAATAGTAACAGCTGCAGCAGCTTGAGAAAAGACAATTCTGAACCACAGATATACAGAGATGATCCTTCAATGATGGCTGACAAATACTAACTGGGGAAAAAAGGAGCTTGACTACAAAGAGAGAGACCACACAAGTTTCTTAAAGGTAAAAGGCAAACCTGATTGTCATGCTGCTGCAGTGTAGTATAACGCAACCTCCACCTGAGGGAGCTTGAAGTGAGACTGCACACAAAGAGCAGCAGTACAGACGCCACCAAATGGCGAGAGATTGGTCAGACAAGCCAAGTCAAAATACACTCAGAGGCAGAAGTACAAAAAGGGATAAGCAGTACATGTGGTCAAGAACAAGCCAGGAGGTTCAGCAGCGGTCAGAAGCGGATAAGACAAAGTCAGAAGGCAGAAGCAAGTCAGGAACCAGAGAATCAAACAGACAAACAGGGAAACGCTGGGAAAAGGGCAGACAGAGGGAGTCAACAGACACGGGGCAAGTCAAGGATAACAGCAGGACAAATCAAGAGCTACCAGAGTCAGGTTCACACACCGAAGGCAGAACTATAGGTGACACCACCAGCAGGATGCATCGGAGCTAAATAGCCAACCTGAACCCAGAATGAGGCAGAGCAAAGTTAACCCTTGACATGATCCGCCCGGAAAAAGGGCAAACAGGATTAAACCCTTGAACAGATCATGACACTGATTCCATAGCAGTATAACAACAACAATACAATGAATATACAATACTGTATGGTTCCCAAGTCGTAGGACATGGCATGAGTCGTATGGACTAAATGCACAGCACTGTATGATATGTCATGAGCCTGGGTCTTCTGCATTAAGGAGCATGTCAACACAAACAGAAAATATAGTAAAACATTTTTATTAATTGTTAAAAAAAATAACAATAAAAAATGTGGATGTTTAAGTCATAAATCAATGAAGAACTATACGGTATTACCAGCTAAAAATAAAGGGATGACTTGGGATTATATTGAAAGAGTATTAGTTGTTGTATTTCATTTCTTGTTTTCATAAATCAATATTACACGTGAAAATAAGAAACTTTATAATATATCTTATTAGAGACATTTTTTTTTCTCCTGAACTGAGTATTAATTTCTAACATTCATTTCATGGGTAAAATGTGTCTTCAGTGAATACATACACTGTGTGCAGAATTATTAGACAAGTTGTATTTTAGAGGATTATTTTTATTATTGATCAACAACTATGTTCTCAATCAACCCAAAAGACTCATAAATATCAAAGCTTAATATTTTTGGAAGTCTTTTTGTTTTGTTAGATTTGGCTATCTTAGGAGGATATCTGTTTGTGCAGGTAACTATTACTGTGCAGAATTATTAGGCAACTTAATAAAAACCAAATATATTCCCATCTCACTTGTTTATTTTCACCAGGTAAACCAATATCACTGCACAAAATTTAGAAATAAACATTTCTGACATGCAAAAACAAAACCCCAAAAATTAGTGCCCAATATAGCCACCTTTCTTTATGATGACACTCAACAGCCTCCATCCATAGATTCTGTCAGTTGCTTGATCTGTTTACGACCAACATTGCGTGCAGCAGCCACCACAGCCTCCAGACACTGTTCCGAGAGGTGGACTGTTTTCCCTCCCTGTAGATCTCACATTTTATGAGGGACCACAGGTTCTCTATGGGGTTCAGATCAGGTGAACAAGGGGCCATGTCATTATTTTTTCTTCTTTGAGACCGTTACTGGCCAGCCACGCTGTGGAGTAGTTGCAGGTATGTGATGGAGAATTGTCCTGCATGAAAATCATGTTTTTCTTGAACAATACCGACTTCTTCCTGTACCAATGCTTGAAGAAGTCTTCCAGAAACTGGCAGTAGGTCTGGGAGTTGAGCTTCACTCCATCCTCAACCCGAAAAGGTCCCACAAGTTCATCTTTGATACCAGCCCATACCAGTACCCCACCTCCACCTTGCTGGCGTCTGAGTCGGAGTGGAGCTCTCTGCCCTTTACTGATCCAGCCTCTGGCCCATCCATCTGGCCCATCCAGAGTCACTCTCATCTCATCAGTCCATAAAACCTTTGAAAAGTCAGTCTTAAGATATTTCTTGGTCCAGTCTTGACGTTTTATCTTTTGCTTCTTGTGCAAAGGTGGTCATTTTTCATCCTTCCTTACCTTGGCCATGTCTCTGAGTATCGCAAACCTTGTGCTTTTTGTTACTCCAGTAACATTGCAGCTCTGAAATATGGCAAAACTGGTGGCAAATTGCATCTTGGCAGCTTCACGCTTGATTTTCCTCAATTCATGGGCAGTTATTTTGCGCCTTTTTTGCCCAACACGCTTCTTGCGACCCTGTTGGCTATTTGCCATGAAACGCTTGATTGTTCGGTGATCACACTTCAAAAGTTTGGCAATTTCAAGACTGCTGCATCCCTCTGCTAGACATCTCACAATTTTGGACTTTTCAGAGCCCGTCAAATCTCTCTTCTGACCCATTTTGCCAAAGGAAAGGAAGTTGCCTAATAATTAAGCACACCTTATATAGGGTTCTGATGTCATTAGACAACACCCCTCCTCATTACAGAGATGCACATCACCTGATTTACTGAATTGGTAGTTGGCCCTCAAGCCTGAACAGCTTGGAGTAGGACAACATGTATAAAAAGTATCATGTGAGCAAAATACAACTTGCCTAATAATTCCTCACACAGTGTATTTTTCCCATTACTGAGATAGGAGATGACGGTGCTCATAAAGTTCTATGGAGGACTGTAACTGTAGTTTCTGGAGAATTTCTGTGTCGGCCTCCAGCTCCTCCCTTTTCCATAGAATTTTACAAGCACCAACTGTTATCTCCTGCATCAGTAATAGGAAAATCTGTCTTCACTGAATGCAGATTTTACCTATGAATTGAGGGTGAAATCTAGGAGGAGAAATAATAAAATTTCTCTGATAAGATATATTACAACTTTGCTTATTTTCATGTGCATTATTGATTGATCAAATATAAATTAAAATGACAGTTACTCGTTTCTGGATAGATGGAGGTTAAGGGAGCAAATGCCCTCTGGTCCATTCCATACTTTAAAGTTAGTGATTGTCTCTGAGATGATCATAATGCACCTTTAACTCATCACGGTATAGTGAGGAATTGTAGCCTTGAGGGTGTAAACACAAGTTACTTCTAAACTTCTCATAATAGTCAGTCATTACAGGCTATTAATAAATTATTATACTTTAAGCCACTTTATTCCAATTACCCTCAATGCAAACAATAATTGTTCTGATGAAATGGAGGTCATGGTGCAACGGTTTAGTTAGGCAAATAGGGAAAGAATTGCGAGCTACTTGTTCATGCAATTTTCACAATTTTTCAGACTGTGGCTGCATTGCTTACAAAATTAAGATGCTGATGAAGATCTTCAGATGTTGTACCTTCTGTTCTAGTTCGTTTTTTCTTACTGGAAATAGTCCTTTATTAAGAGGACCGCGCACGATCAGAAGCCTCACTTGTGCATGATAATATGCTTAAAATTGTCATCGAGCCACCACTGGGAAATTCATTAATTCGGACCAAATCTTAAAGTCTTATCTTCAGCCACTCATAAATGTAATACTCAACTTCTCCACAAGCAACGCCCTTTTTGAGCCTAAAATATGAAATATTGAATTATATTCTATTTCCTCTCCTGAAGAATAATCATTTCCTAGCATCTCTAACAAGCTTTCTTCAGACCATGGATAGTAGTTGCGTTCCACGGTTGATCGCGCTCCTGAATTTCTTACCTCTTTAGTTCAGTGGCAAACAGTATCCATTCTTGACCACCGTGTTTATGGTCCTCAACCCTGAATGCTATTTTACACTTCTTCAAATAATCATAGACTTCTCGTCCCGGAAAGTTTTGTCTACTATGAACTTTCAGCTTGAAGGAGGCCATTAGGTATCTTGTTCACAAATGTTTTCAGCTATATGGATCAGTGCTGTTGACTTACACATCAAGTTTCAAACTAAAATGTTGTCCTTTTTCTGGGAATCTACAATGTTCTGCTCATACACTTACACAGAGGACACAAGATAAATCTAAGACAAAATGCATATAAACTAGAGTTTCTATGAGTTCCAATACTATATATTATTATATTGAGCATCCTGGGATTTTCAGTTTCTCAATCTTGGACTCTGAGAAGACGCAGGCCACTTCCTTGCCTTTTGATCTCATCATGATGACACTGATCAGACTATATCCACAGTTTCACAATATTTCGAACTCATATTTTTTACTCTTTCATCTAAATCTTTGGAGGAGTTGGCCTTGATCCTAGATGGACAATGAACAGAAATCTTGGCCGTGATCCTAAGGTCAGTGTCTTAAATTGAGTTATTTGGGGAAGAAGAGCAGAGATGCTTCTAAATTCCTGAGAACGACCAGTTTAGATGCTTCCATGTTAAGATCTGAAATACCAACCTGCCCTAAAAGACAAGAACTGAAATGTAGCTTCAATTTTCAAGGGGAGATAGATTGATTTAAGAATTACGTGCAAAGGAAAAACATTGCAGTCAAAATTTGGGGTAACATAATGTGGTATTTCTATCTAATTTCAAAAGTTTAGGTTTTAATAATAATTTTTTTAACTTTTTTTAAATATATATTTTTATATAATTTAGCTTAAATTGTGTAATATTTACATGGCACTGATATATATGACACTTTTACCTTCCGACTCCCATGTTACACACATGCTGGGCAGAGTCATGGGATTTAAATGTAGTTGTGACATTATAGTATGGTGCATCCAAATTGTAAACATTCCCTATTGAGGTTAATATATATATATATATATATATATATGTATATGTATATATATATATATATATATATATATATATATATATATATAAATATATATATAGTACAGACCAAAAGTTTGGACATGTCTTCTCATTTAAAGTTTTTTCTCTATTTTCATGACTATAAAAGTTGTAAATTCACACTGAAGGCATTAAACTATGAATAAACGCATGTGGAATTATATACTTAACAAAAAAGTGTGAAACAACTGAAAATATGTCTTATATTCTAGGTTCTTCAAAGTAGCCACCTTTTGCTTTGATGACTGCTTTGCACACTCTTGGCATTCTCTTGATGAGCTTCAAGAGGTAGTCACCGGGAATGGTCTTCCAACAATCTTGAAGGAGTTCTCAGAGATGCTTAGCACGTGTTGGCCCTTTTTCCTTCACTCTGCAGTCCAGCTCATCCCAAACCATTTCGATTGGGTTCCGGTCTGGTGACTGTGGAGACCAGGTCATCTGGCGCAGCCCCCCATCACTCTCCTTCTTGGTCAAATAGCCCTTACAAAGCCAGGAGGTGTGTTTGGGGTCATTGTCCTGTTGAAAAATAAATGATGGTCCAACTAAACTCAAACCGGATGGAATAGCATGCCGCTGCAAGATGCTGTGGTAGCCATGCTGGTTCAGTATGCCTTCAATTTTGAATAAATCCCCAACAGTGTCACCAGCAAAGCACCCCCACACCATCACACCTCCTCCTCCATGCTTCACGGTGGGAACCAGGCATGTCGAGTCCATCCGTTCACCTTTTCTGCTTTGCACAAAGACACGGTGGTTGGAACCGAAGATCTCAAATTTGGACTCATCAGACCAAAGCACAGATTTCCACTGGTCTAATGTCCATTCCTTGTGTTCTTTAGCCCAAACAAGTCTCTTCTGCTTGTTGCCTGTCCTTAGCAGTGGTTTCCTAGCAGCTATTTTACCATGAAGGCCTGCTGCACAAAGTCTCCTCTTAACAGTTGTTGTAGAGATGTGTCTGCTGCTAGAACTCTGTGTGGCATTGACCTGGTCTCTAATCTGAGCTGCTGTTAACCTGCGATTTCTGAGGCTGCTGACTCGGATAAACTTATCCTCAGAAGCAGAGGTGACTCTTGGTCATCCTTTCCTGGGGCGGTCCTCATGTGAGCCAGTTTCTTTGTAGCGCTTGATGGTTTTTGCAACTGCACTTGGGGACACTTTCAAAGTTTTCCCAATTTTTCGGACTGACTGACCATCATTTCTTGAAGTAATGATGGCCCCTCGTTTTTCTTTACTTAGCTGCTTTTTTCTTGCCATAATACAAATTCTAACAGTCTATTCAGTAGAACTATCAGCTGTGTATCCACCAGACTTCTGCTCAACAAAACTGATGGTCCCAACCCCATTTATAAGGCAAGAAATCCCACTTATTAAACCTGACACCTGACAGTGCACACCTGTGAAGTGAAAACCATTTCCGGTGACTACCTCTTGAAGCTCATCAAGAAAATGCCAAGAGTGGGCAAGGAAAGAAAAATATCTTAGTACCGTGTTAGCCAGTAGATAGAAAAATAATTAGAATTGAGAGTCCTCAGTGGTTGATACCTTTTAATGGCTAACTGAAAAGATGTATGCAAAGCAGTCATCAAAGCAAAAGGTGGCTACTTTGAAGAACCTAGAATATAAGACATATTTTCAGTTGTTTCACCCTTTTTTGTTAAGTATATAATTCCACATGTGTTAATTCATAGTTTTGATGCCTTCAGTGCGAATTTACAATTTTCATAGTCATGAAAATACAGAAAAATCTTTAAATGAAAAGGTGTGTCCAAATTTTTGGTCTGTACTGTATATCACCTGTATATATATGTATACATACAAGGTTTTGGAGATATATACTGTATTTTCTGGTGTATAAGACGACTGGGCATATAAGACGACCCCCAACTTTTCCATATAAAATATGGAGTTTGGGATATACTCGCCATATAAGACGGGGTCATCTTATATGCCCAGTCATCTTATACGGCGTGTGCGGTCTGAATGGTTCCCAGGGTCTGGAGAAGAGGAGACTCTCCTTCAGGCGTTGGGATCCATATTCATGTAAAAAAAGAATAAAAATAAAAAATATGGCATATACTTACCCTCCACGGCCCCCGGCTCTCAGCGGTGCAAGCAGCAGCCTCCGTTCCTAAGGATGCATTGAGCGAAGGACCTTAGATGATGTCGCGGTCGCGTGAGTCTCCTCTCCTCCAGACCCTGGGAACCATCCAGGACCGCTCCCTGAACACGCCGCACCTGGCGTATAAGACGACCCCCGACTTTTGAGATGATTTTCAAGGGTTAAAAAGTCATCCTATATGCCGGAAAATACGGTGTACAAAACTTTCATCTTCTTCTGTAAAGACAATCTTTTATTGATTTTACAATATGCCTAGTGTCATTGTCATGCTGAAAAAAACAAATCTCTCTTCATCTTCCCTTTTTTTTGCCGAGGCAAAATTGTCTAATATTTGGTTGAAACTATTCAAATGGAACGTTGACTGAAGCTTCTGTTCCAGGTGCCGAAAAACAGCCTCAACGCATAATGTTGATTCCACCATGCTTCACTAATCGGTATGGTGTTTTTTTGTGTTGTGCAGTGTTGATTTTGCACCAAAAATACCTTTTGGAATTATGGCCAAAAAGTTCAAACATGGACTCACGAGACCACAACAACTTTCACTACATGCTTTTGGCAGACTTGATGTAACATAGTAACATAGTAACATAGTTAGTAAGGCCGAAAAAAGACATTTGTCCATCCAGTTCAGCCTATATTCCATCATAATAAATACCCAGATCTACGTCCTTCTACAGAACCTAATAATTGTATGATACAATATTGTTCTGCTCCAGGAAGACATCCAGGCCTCTCTTGAACCCCTCGACTGAGTTCGCCATCACCACCTCCTCAGGCAAGCAATTCCAGATGTGGGTTCAGGAAAAACATAACCAGGCTTGGATGTTTTTCTTTGTTATAAAGGGCTGCTGCCTTGCTATTCTACCCTACAGGCTAAAAATATGAAGAATAAGTGATATTGTTGTCACAAGTAGTGCAGAACCAGTACTTGCCAGAAATTCCTGCAGATCCTTTAATGTTGCTGTAGGCCTCTTTGCAACCTCCTCACAGCCAAATGGACCAATTTTCATCTTGTATTTTCACAAATTTTTCAGGTTCATCCAGTTTTAGATGTCACTGTTGTGCTAAATTTAAAGGGATTGTCCGGTCTAAAACTACAAATCTGCAGTCACTCTATGTGACTTCAGACTTGTGAATCTTCACATCACATGTACTTTGACTTGTGACAGTGACATGCGGGGGTGACAAAGGTTTCTGCATTCCTGGAATTCTGACAACATTCACTGACACTGCGCTCTATTGCAGGATGTTACTGGTGATATGAGCATTGAAAGGGAGTGCTGTCATTATGCAGATTGTACAGTGCAAAATGCGCAGGGACTAGCCCAGCCCCTGATATGAAGGTCCCTGATAATGCTTCATTTCAGGGAGACATCAGGGGCTGCGATAGTAACTGCAGCCTCTGCTTTGTTTGAGTATCCCAGCATGCATTTGAAAAGGCTCCTTACCAGAGCTGAAACTAGATTGAGCTTTATTGTGTTTGGGACTAAATACAACTTTTGAGGTTTTTTTTTAATAGGGAGTGCTACCCTTCTTTATTGCATAGATAGATGTAATATACATAGTGTGTGAAGATTACTGGTAAAATTTTGGAGGCGAGATATGTGTCACTGAGAATGTTAGCCTCAGTGATACAAACCTGAAAAAATGCTGTAGCATTCTATGTGCTGATAGGGGGAAATCAGCCATATTAATGGCTGGGTTATTGTCAACAGTTGAAGAGTGGGTAGGAGGCTGTTCACTATATCTTCACCCCCAGGATTTGGTCCAGAAGGTCAATGTGGAGACTTTTTGACTCATTCAGTGTTCGGTGTGTCTGGAGATGAGATCTCCAGAGCTGTGCTTGTGTTATAGAGAACTGAACCTTTTTTTTTTTGTTTCCCTGAGCGGGTGGATCACTGCAGCCACGCAGACTGTACTGTATGCTATTTTCTTTTTGCCATTTTGCCAGAAGGGTCGTATTTATTAGCCTAAGTTTTGCACTAGTTTATGCAGTACATTTTTAATAAACCAGTTGAAAACATAAACAGAAAGTGTTCCTGTGACTACCTCTTTAATCAGCCGGGTAAGTTGATCGACCACAGGAGATAAGAGATAGATTGATTACAGATAGAATTTCTTATTTCTTGCAGTAACAGTATTGTATGTGCAGTATTTTAACTATAGGCTTTCATAACAGACAATGATGATAGGTAGAATTTCTTGTTTATATTGTCACTATCCTCGCCTGGACATGCTCTTGACTTTCCTTTCTGAATTCCTTGCGTTCTTCCTCCAAACTCAGCAGCTTCATCACCTTCACCAATTTGTCGCTTGGTTAGTTTTATCCCTCCAGTTGTTTAGAGAAACTTGCAATGATGTGCATAATTCTGTTAGCATGTCATTAATTATCGAACCCACCAGCGCCTGTAATTAACAGTTAGCAGCGCGGCCACACGACGGTACACAGCTGATGATGGATGGTGCTTCACGTGAGAAATTAATATGTTGTTACAATAAGTCCAGCAAATTATTTCGTGAAATGTGCAGATGTCACATCCCTGTATGTACAGAATTTACTGTCAGCTCCTGAAAGCAATGAAAGACAGACCGGCAGTAATCACACATAAGAGGGTATTCTCAGAAACAGTCATTAAGTGTACACAATGCTGTAGACACACTCAACTAAGTATAAACTGGCAGTGCCCTGCAGGAATAAGTGACCACCACACAGCAGCATTGCTTAAAGGGTTGTCCCATTGAAAAGCTGCACTAACTTCCTGAGCTTCTGGGTCCCCCGGCGCTCTGTTTTATTTCTTGGCCTGGTGGGAAGTCATCTGTGCGGTGTAGGGTACACAGGTGATGTCTGACCAGCCCCACTAATCATAAGCCGAACTTTGGATCCAGGAGGGTTAGGAAATTCATGCAGCTCCTGTCGATGGTCAATGAAGAAGGTACACACGGCACTCAAGGTCTTCGTTGGTGGTGCAAAAGTCAGATTTCCAGCCCGTCAATTAGTAATTACAAAAAACCTGGCACTCATGGTTTTGCAGAAAAAGTTGAACATTTTTTTTTTTTTTTTTTAGGTTCCGCTAAGATTGTCCGGTTCAATTAAGATTGGCATGTTCCTCTAAGATCGGCAAGTTCCACTAACATCAGCAGGTTCCACTAAGATCGGCAGGTTCCAGTTAGATCGGCAGGTTTCACTAGGATCATCTAGTTCCACTAAGATCGGCAGGCTCCTTGAAGATGGGCAGGTTTCAGTAAGATCAGCAGGTTCCACTAAGATCTTCCGGTTCAATTAAGATTGGCATGTTCCTTTAAGATCAGCAGGTTCCAGTAAGATCGGCAGGTTCCACTAAGGCTTCTTTTACACTTACTGTGATTTTGCGGCCCGTTTTTGAGACCCCAGTAGATTTCTATGGGGCCGCAAAAACGAGTCGCAATCATTTCACGGAGCGCCGTATGGCCATGAGGGGCATTATTGCTGCAGACCGTGAAAATTTTGGTGATACGGCCCGCAAAAAAGCCCCGCAATAACGGGCCACAAAAAACCCGCTAAGTGTAAAAGAAGACTTAGATCGTCTAGTTTCACTAAGATCGGCAGGCTCCTTTAAGATGGGCAGGTTTCACTAACATCAGCAGGCTCCTTTTGTGGATTCTGTTTTTGGGCTCCCTCTGGTGGTTACAGATGGTACTGGGTGACTTGTGTTTTCTGCGGTCTCTGGTGTCCACCTGTTCTATCAGGATATGGGAGTTTCCTATTTAACCTGGCTTTCTTGTCATTTCCTCGCCGGCTATCAATGTAATCAGTGTGTCTTGTTACCTCTGCTTCCCGCTTCTGTAAACTTCAGGACAAGCTAAGTTTTTGATTTTCCTGTTCCACGTTTTGCTTAATTTTTTGTCTTAGTCCAGCTTGCAGATATGTGATTCCTTTTTGCTGGTTGCTCTAGTGGGCTGATATTACTCCTCATGTTCCATGAGTTGGCACATGAGTTCAAGTAATTTCAGGATGTTTTTTTGTAGGGTTTTTCGCTGACCGCGCAGTTCACTTTTGTATCCTCTGCTATCTAGCTTTAGCGGGCCTCATTTTGCTGAATCTGTTTTCATAACTACGTATGTGCTTTCCTCTCATTTCACCGTCATTACATGTGGGGGGCTGCTATTTCTGTGGGGTGTTTCTCTGGAGGCAAGAGAGGTCTGTGTTTCTTCTAATAGGGGAAGTTAGTCCTTCGGCTGGCGCGAGAGACGTCTAGGAATCATCGTAGGCACGTTCCCCGGCTACAGCTAGTTGTGTGTTAGGTTCAGGATCGCGGTCAGCTCAGTTTCCATCACCCTAGAGCTTGTTTTGTTTTTTGTGCTTGTCCTTTTGTGATCCCCTGCCATTGGGATCATGACAGTATAGCCGGCCAAAAAGTGGTAATCGTATTGGCTGAAGTAGGAGGAAAAGTAGTCTGAGGAAGTTTTTTTTTTTTTTTTTTTTCCCCCTCAGAGTTTGCTGCCTAGCCTTAATTGCAGCCTGGCTGCGTCTTACCTCCTCTTAATCCCTGAATGGCTCTGACCTCAGCTGTTTATCATGGACGTCCAGAGTTTGGCTTCCAGCCTGAATAATCTTGCTGCTAAGGTTCAAAATATACAAGATTTTGTTGTACATGCTCCTATGTCTGAACCTAGAATTCCTATCCCAGAGTTTTTTTCTGGAGATAGATCTAGTTTTCTGGATTTTAGGAACAATTGCAAGTTGTTTCTTTCTTTAAAATCTCGCTCCTCTGGAGACCCTGCTCAGCAAGTCAAAATTGTTATATCTTTCCTGCGGGGTGACCCTCAGAATTGGGCATTTGCATTGGCACCAGGGGATCCTGCGTTGCTCAATGTGGATGCGTTTTTTCTGGCATTGGGTTTGCTCTATGAGGAACCTAACCTAGAGATTCAGGCTGAAAAAGCTTTATTGGCTCTCTCTCAGGGGCAAGATGAAGCAGAAATATATTGTCAGAAATTTCGGAAATGGTCGGTGCTTACTCAGTGGAATGAGTGCGCCCTGGCTGCAAGATTCAGAGATGGCCTTTCTGAGGCCATTAAAGATGTTATGGTGGGGTTCCCTGCGCCTACAGGTCTGAATGAGTCTATGACTATGGCTATTCAGATTTATCGGCGTTTACGGGAGCGCAAACCTGTGCACCATTTGGCGGTGTCTTCTGAACAGGCACCTGAGACAATGCAATGTGATAGAATTCAGTCCAGAAGTGAACGGCAAAACTATAGGCGGAAAAATGGGTTGTGTTTTTATTGTGGTGATTCAGCTCATGTTATATCAGCATGCTCTAAACGCACAAAATAGGTTGATAAGTCTGTTGCCATTAGTACTTTACAGTCTAAGTTCATTCTGTCTGTGACTCTGATTTGTTCATTATCAGCCATTTCCGTCGATGCCTATGTGCATTCAGGCGCTGCCCTGAGTCTTATGGATTGGTCATTTGCCAACCGCTGTGGGTTTAGTCTGGAGCCTCTGGAAGTCCCTATTCCTTTGAAAGGAATTGACTCTACACCTTTGGCTATGAACAAACCTCAGTACTGGACACAAGTGACCATGCGTATGACTCCCGTTCATCAGGAGGTGATTCGCTTCCTGGTACTGTATAATTTACATGATGTCTTAGTGCTTGGTCTGCCATGGTTACAAACTCATAACTCAGTCTTGGACTGGAAAACGATGTCTGTGTTAAGCTGGGGATGTCAGGGGGTTCATGATGATGCACCTCCGATTTCTATCGCTTCAGCTACTCCTTCTGAGGTTCCTGTATTTTTGTCTGATTATCGGGATGTTTTTGAGGAGCCTAAGCTCAATTCGCTTCCTCCTCACAGGGATTGCGATTGTGCTATAGATTTGATTCCTGGCAGTAAATTTCCTAAAGGACGTTTGTTCAATCTGTCAGTGCCAGAGCATACTGCCATGCGGGATTATGTTAAGGAGTCCTTGGAAAAGGGACATATCCGTCCATCTTCGTCCCCTTTGGGAGCAGGTTTTTTTTTTCGTGGCCAAAAAAGATGGTTCCTTGAGGCCTTGTATAGATTACCGTCTTTTGAATAAGATTACAGTCAAATATCAGTATCCTTTGCCATTGTTGACTGATTTGTTCGCTCGCATTAAGGGGGCTAAATGGTTCACTAAGATTGATCTTCGGGGTGCGTATAATCTTGTGCGAATAAAGCAGGGTGATGAGTGGAAAACCACATTTAATACGCCTGAGGGCCATTTTGAGTATTTGGTGATGCCTTTTGGACTTTCTAATGCTCCTTCTGTCTTCCAGTCCTTTATGCACGATATTTTCCGTGAATATCTGGATAAATTTATGATTGTGTATTTGGATGATGTTTTGTTTTTTTCTGATGACTGGGAGTCCCATGTTCAGCAGGTCAGGAAGGTGTTTCAGGTCCTGCGGGCCAATTCTTTGTTTGTAAAAGGTTCAAAGTGTCTCTTTGGAGTCCAGAAGATTTCTTTTTTGGGTATATTTTTCCCCTTCTACTATTGAGATGGATCCCGTCAAGGTTCAGGCTATTTGTGACTGGACACAGTCTACATCTCTTAAGAGTCTACAGAAGTTCTTGGGCTTTGCTAATTTTTATCGTCGTTTCATAACTAATTTTTCTAGTGTTGTTAAGCCTTTGACGGATTTGACTAAGAAGGGTGCTGATGTTGCTGATTGGTCTCCTGCGGCTGTGGAGGCCTTTCAGGAACTTAAGCGCCGGTTTTCTTCTGCTCCTGTGTTGCGTCAGCCAGATGTTTCGCTTCCTTTTCAGGTTGAGGTTGATGCTTCCGAGATTGGAGCGGGGGCGGTTTTGTCGCAGAGAAGCTCCGATTGCTCAGTGATGAAGCCATGTGCGTTCTTTTCTAGAAAGTTTTCGCCCACTGAGCGGAATTATGATGTTGGTAATCGGGAGCTTTTGGCCATGAAGTGGGCATTTGAGGAGTGGCGTCATTGGCTTGAGGGTGCTAGACATCGTGTGGTGGTCTTGACTGATCACAAAAATCTGATTTACCTTGAGTCTGCCAAGCGTCTGAATCCTAGACAGGCTCGTTGGTCACTGTTTTTCTCCCGTTTCGATTTTGTGGTTTCATACCTGCCAGGTTCAAAGAATGTGAAGGCGAATGCTCTTTCTAGGAGTTTTGTGCCTGACTCCCCTGGAAATTCTGAGCCCACTGGTATCCTTAGGGATGGGGTGATTTTGTCGGCTGTCTCCCCAGACTTGTGACGTGCTTTGCAGGAGTTTCAGGCGGATAAACCTGATCGTTGTCCGCCGGAAAGACTGTTTGTTCCGGATAATTGGACCAGTAGAGTCATCTCCGAGGTCCATTCTTCTGTGTTGGCAGGTCATCCTGGAATATTTGGTACTAGAGACTTGGTGGCCAGGTCTTTTTGGTGGCCTTCCTTGTCGAGGGATGTGCGTTCTTTTGTGCAGTCTTGTGAAGTTTGCGCTCGGGCTAAGCCTTGCTGTTCTCGGGCCAGTGGATTGTTGTCACCTTTGCCTATCCCGAAGAGGCCTTGGACGCACATTTCCATGGACTTTATTTCGGATCTCCCTGTCTCTAAAAAAATGTCCGTCATCTGGGTTGTGTGTGACCACTTTTCTAAGATGGTTCATCTGGTACCCTTGCCTAAGTTACCTTCCTCCTCTGAGTTGGTCCCTCTGTTTTTTCAGAACGTGGTTCATTTGCATGGGATTCAGGAGAACATCGTTTCTGACAGGGGATCCCAGTTTGCGTCTAGATTTTGGCGGACGTTCTGTGCTAAGATGGGCATTGATTTGTCCTTTTCGTCTGCATTCCATCCTCAGACGAATGGTCAGACGGAACGAACTAATCAGACCTTGGAAGCTTATTTAAGGTGTTTTGTTTCTGCTGATCAAGATGACTGGGTTACCTTTTTGCCGCTTGCCGAATTTGCCCTTAATAATCGGGCTAGTTCTGCTACCTTGGTTTCTCCTTTCTTTTGTAATTTGGGGTTTCATCCTCGTTTTTCCTCTGGTCAGGTGGAGCCTTCTGATTGTCCTGGAGTGGACATGGTGGTGGATAGGTTGCATCGGATTTGGAGTCATGTGGTGGACAATTTGAAGTTGTCCCAGGAGAGGGCTCAGCAGTTTGCTAATCGCCGTCGCCGCGTGGGTCCTCGACTTCATGTTGGGGACTTGGTGTGGTTGTCTTCTCGTTTTGTTCCTATGAAGGTCTCTTCTCCTAAGTTCAAGCCTCGGTTCATCGGTCCCTATAGGATCTTGGAAATTCTTAACCCTGTGTCGTTTCGTTTGGATCTCCCGGCATCGTTTGCTATTCATAATGTGTTCCATCGGTCGTTGTTGCGGAGGTATGAGGTACCTGTTGTTCCTTCGCTTGAACCTCCTGCTCCGGTGCTGGTGGAGGGAGAATTGGAGTATGTTGTGGAGAAGATCTTGGATTCTCGTGTTTCCAGACGGAAACTCCAATATTTGGTCAAGTGGAAGGGTTATGGTCAGGAGGATAATTCTTGGGTGGTTGCCTCTGATGTTCATGCTGCTGATTTGGTCCGTGCATTTCATAGGGCTCATCCTGGTTGCCCTGGTGGTTCTCGTGAGGGTTCGGTGACCCCTCCTCAAGGGGGGGTACTGTTGTGGATTCTGTTTTTGGGCTCCCTCTGGTGGTTACAGATGGTACTGGGTGACTTGTGTTTTCTGCGGTCTCTGGTGTCCACCTGTTCTATCAGGATATGGGAGTTTCCTATTTAACCTGGCTTTCTTGTCATTTCCTCGCCGGCTATCAATGTAATCAGTGTGTCTTGTTACCTCTGCTTCCCGCTTCTGTAAACTTCAGGACAAGCTAAGTTTTTGATTTTCCTGTTCCACGTTTTGCTTAATTTTTTGTCTTAGTCCAGCTTGCAGATATGTGATTCCTTTTTGCTGGTTGCTCTAGTGGGCTGATATTACTCCTCATGTTCCATGAGTTGGCACATGAGTTCAAGTAATTTCAGGATTTTTTTTGTAGGGTTTTTCGCTGACCGCGCAGTTCACTTTTGTATCCTCTGCTATCTAGCTTTAGCGGGCCTCATTTTGCTGAATCTGTTTTCATAACTACGTATGTGCTTTCCTCTCATTTCACCGTCATTACATGTGGGGGGCTGCTATTTCTGTGGGGTGTTTCTCTGGAGGCAAGAGAGGTCTGTGTTTCTTCTAATAGGGGAAGTTAGTCCTTCGGCTGGCGCGAGACGTCTAGGAATCATCGTAGGCACGTTCCCCGGCTACAGCTAGTTGTGTGTTAGGTTCAGGATCGCGGTCAGCTCAGTTTCCATCACCCTAGAGCTTGTTTTGTTTTTTGTGCTTGTCCTTTTGTGATCCCCTGCCATTGGGATCATGACAGGCTCCACTAAGATCGTCCGGTTCCATTAATATCGGCATGTTCTTCTAAGATCAGCAGGTTCCACTAAGATCGTCCGGTTCCACTAAGATCGGCAGGTTCCAGTAAGATCGGCAGGTTCCAGTAAGATCGACAGGTTCCAGTAAGATCGTCAGGTTCCAGTAAGATCTGCAGTTTCCACTTAGATCGGCAGGTTCCACTAAGATCGGCAGGTTGAAGTAAGATCGGCAGGTTTCACTAAGATCGTCCGATTCCACTAAGATCGGCAGGTTCCAGTAAGATCGGCAGGTTCTAGTAAGATCGGCAGGTTCCACTAAGATCGGCAGGTTCCACTAAGATTGGCAGGTTCCAGTAAGATCGTCAGGTTCCACTAAGATCGGCGGGTTCCAGTAAGATCGGCAGATTCCAGTAAGATCGGCAGGTTCCACTAAGATTGGCAGGTTCCACTAAGATCGGCAGGTTCCAGTAAGATCGGCAGGTTCCAGTAAGATCGGCAGGTTCCACTAAGATCGGCAGGTTCCACTAAGATCGGCAGGTTCCAGTAAGATCGGCAGGTTCCAGTAAGATCGGCAGGTTCCACTAAGATCGGCAGGTTCCAGTAAGATCAGCAGGTTCCAGTAAGATCGGCAGGTTCCACTAAGATCGGCAGGTTCCAGTAAGATCAGCAGGTTCCAGTAAGATCGGCAGGTTCCACTAAGAACGGCAGGTTCCAGTAAGATCGGCAGGTTCCAGTTAGATCGGCAGGTTCCAGTAAGATCGGCAGGTTCCAGTAAGATCGGCAGGTTCCAGTAAGATCGGCAGGTTCCAGTAAGATCGGCAGGTTCCAGTAAGATCGGCAGGCTCCAGTAAGATCGGCAGGTTCCAGTGAGATCGGCAGGTTCCACTAAGATCGGCAGGTTCCAGTAAGATCGGCAGGTTCCACTAAGATCGGCAGGTTCCAGTAAGATCGGCAGGTTCCAGTAAGATCGGCAGGATGAACCAAATTTCTCCAAATAACTATTGGGTCCATTACCACTGTCCACTGTCATTCTGTGGACCGGTCGCATACTCTTAAATTACTGTCTCACTTTTGTAAGACTTCCATTTATTTTGACATAATTGTGCATGTTAAATCAGGCATCAATATCATTTGCCATCTTTGCTCTTCACCTTATCACCTTTCGAGGCAAATATCACGTCTTCGCAATCTTGCAATTACTACTTAGCAACCAGTGTTGTACTCATGCTCAGCTATGGAAAACATATAACCAAATGACACTTATATGACACAGGTATGTAGCAGAAAAATCCAGAGGACTTTATGTAATTGGAACGTCGGGGAGAAAAGCCGGAGTTAGGACATTTTTCCTGATCAGGAGACAGAATAAACAAATTCTATAAGACAGGGTGAATTCAAGTGTTGAAAAACACTCCTGAAAGCCTAATACTCTGTCAGTATGATGAATCTGATGTGCGCTGTTCATACAGGTAAAAGTATGTACAGAACATGTCCTGGAGGTCTGGATGAAAGCTGTGATATCGCTGCTCTGCGCTCTCAGCATCCAGATGATGTTCTCAGCTGGAGGTTCACGTTATGTGCTGGAGGAACTTGTCTGGGTCTTCTGCTCCATGGTCTTCACTCTTCTTGTCATCATCTGGTTGGGTTACTGGGAAAATAAAAACGTGGAAGTGGAACTCTGATAATACATCATATTACTGACATGTCATTTTATTTATGTTTCTGTAGATAGAAGGTATTGATGAAAGGGCGATAGATAGTAACTAGAAAGCAAGATCGATCCTTATATGCTGGAGATAGGTGATAGATGGTAGATAATAGATATATACTCTATATATACACTACGGTTCCAAAGTTTAGGGTCACCCAGACAATTTTGTGTTTCCCATGATAACTCAGACTTTCATTAATCAAATGAGTTGCCAAATGAATTGAAAATCTAGTCCAGACATTGACAAGGTTCGAAAAAAAGACTTTTTATTTGAAATAATGATTTTCTCCTTCAAACTTGAATGCTCCCTTTGCAGCAATTACAGCATTGCAGGCCATTGGTGTTCTAGCAGTTAATTTGCTGAGGTAATCTGGAGACATTTCACCCCATGCTTCCAGACGCCCCCCCACAAGTTGGTTTGGTTTGATGCGCACTTTTTGCGTACCATACGGTCAGCATCCCGGAGTCGCCTCTTCACTGTAGACGTTGACACTGGCGTTTTGCGTGTACTATTTAATGAAGCTGCCAGTTGAGGACCTGTGAGGCGTCGATTTCTCAAACTAGAGACTTTAATGTCCTTGTCTTGTTGCTCAGTTGTGCAGCGGGGCCTCCCACTTCTCCTACTCTCGTTAGAGCCTGTTTGTGCTCTCCTCTGAAGGGAGTAGTACACACCGTTGTAGGAA
The DNA here is from genome assembly GCF_032444005.1 of Ranitomeya imitator. Taxonomy (NCBI): domain Eukaryota; kingdom Metazoa; phylum Chordata; class Amphibia; order Anura; family Dendrobatidae; genus Ranitomeya; species Ranitomeya imitator. Next base: position 119,801,815 of record NC_091291.1, read on the forward strand.
ATCTTCAGTTTCTTGCCAATTTCTCACATGGAATAGCCTTCATTTCTAAGAACAAGAATAGACTGTTGAGTTTCACATGAAAGTTCTTTTTTTCTGGCCATTTTGAGAGTTTAATGGAACCAACAAATGTAATGCTCCAGATTCTCTACTAGCTCAAAGGAAGGTCAGACTTCTAGCTTCTCTAATCAGCCAAACTGTTTTCAGATGTGCTAACATACTTGCACAAGGGTTTTCAAGGGTATTCTAACCATCCATTAGCCTTACACAGTTAGCAAACACAAAGTACCATAAGAACACTGGAGTGACGGTTGTTGGAAATGGGCCTCTATATACCTATGAAGATATTGCATTACAAACCAGATGTTTGCAGCCAGAATAGTCATTTACCACATTAACAATGTATAGAGTGTATTTCTGAATCATTTAATGTTAGCTTCAGTTGAAAAAACTGTGCTTTTCTTTCAAAAATAAGGAAAATTCTAAGTGACCCTAAACTTTGGAATGGTAGTGTAGATAATAGATAGATAATAGATTTATACTAGATAGATAATAAATAGATGATAGATAGATAGATAATACATAGATAGATAGATAATACATAGATAGATAGATAGATAATACATAGATAGATGATAGATGCCAGATAGATAATAGATGACAGATAATAGATGATACATAATATAGATAATAGAAAGATAGATAATAGATAAATAGATAACAGATAGATAACAGGTGGATAGATAACAGATAGATAGATAATAGATAAACAGATACATATATAATATATCCAAGTAAGAAATATAGAAGATGGAGAATGTGAGTGAAGTAGAAAGTCAGACTTGTAGATCTTTCCAGTTAGCGGATATTGTTTCCAGTAATGTGAATGTGTACTACATCTATACCTATCGTAATCGTACTGAAAATAATAAAAATCTTTATATAGCGCTAATATATTCCGCAGCGCTTTACAGGTTGCACACATTATCATCACTGTCCCATTGGGGCTCACAATCTAAATTCCCTATCAGTATATCTTTGGAATGTAGGAGGAAACCGGAAAACCCACGCAAACACGGAGAGAACATACAAACTCCTTGCAGATGTTGTCCTTGCATTTGTCCTTGGGATTTGTCCTTGGGATTTGAACCCAGGACCCCAGCGCTGCAAGGTTGCTGTGCTCACCACTGAGCCACCGTGCTGCTGAAAAGTAGCATAAAGAGGACAGTTATAGTAAAGGCTTTGATCTCTTTGGACTTTAGTTTGATAGACATAAATCAATATAATAGACTAGATGGTGGCCCGATTCTAACGCATCGGGTATTCTAGAATATGTATTTATGTATGTATATGGCAGCCACTTAGTATATAGCACAGGCCACGTAGTATATAGGAGCCATGTAGTATATAGCAGACAAATACTACGTGGCCTGTGCTATATACTGTGTGGCTGCTATATACATACATATTGTAGAATACCCGATGCGTTAATACAGGCCACGCAATATATAACAGTGGCCACGCAGTATATAACACAGCCACGTACTATATAACACAGCCCACGCAGTATATAGCAGCCACGCAGTATATAACACAGGCGACATAGTATATAACACTGGCCACGTAATATATAGCACAGCCCATGCAGTATATAGCATCCACGTAGTATATAACACTGCCCACGCAGTATATAGCAGCCACGTAGTATATAACACTGCCCACACAGTATATAACAGTGGCCACGTAATATATAGCACAGCCCACGCAGTATATAACACTGGCCACGTAATATATAGCACAGCCCACGCAGTATATAGCAGCCACGTAGTATATAACACTGCCCACACAGTATATAACAGTGGCCACGTAATATATAGCACAGCCCACGCAGTACATAACACAGCCCACGGAGTATATAACACAGCCCACGCAGTACATAACACAGCCCACGCACTATATAACACAGCCCACGTAGTATACAGCAGTGTGGGCACCATATCCCTGTTAAAAAAATAATTAAAATGAAAAATAGTTATATACTCACCCCTGGGATCCACCGAAGCTCCGGCGATAGGCACGCGGCTGCCGCCATCTTCCGTTCCCAGGATGCATTGCGAAATTACCCAGATGACTTAGCAGTCTCGCAAGACCGCTAAGTCTTCTGGGTAATTTCGCAATGCATCACTGGGAACGGAAGGTGGCGGCCGGCGCTAGCGGCTCAGTGGACAACGGAGGGTGAGTATAGCAGGTTTTTTGTTTTTTTAGTATTTTTAACATTACGTTTTTTACTATTGATGCCGCATAGGCAGCATCAATAGTAAAAAGTTGGGGACACACAGGGTTAATAGCAGCGGTTACGGAGTGCGTTACCCACGGCATAACGCGGTCCGTTACCGCCGGCATTAACCCTGTGTGAGCGGTGACTGGAGGGGAGTATGCGGGCGCCGGGGACACTGACTGCATGGAGTAAGGAGCGGACATTTTGTTCCGGACTGTGCCCGTCGCTGATTGGTCGAGGCTGTTTTGCCGTGACCAATCAGCAACTTGGATTTCCATGACAGACAGAGGCCGCGACCAATGAATATCCGTGACAGAAAGACAGACAGAAAGACGGAAGTGACCCTTAGACAAATATATAGTAGATCAGAGCATTTCCTACAGATTCAGTTTTAATACTTGAAAACAATAGTTTAATAACCTGACATGGGATGATGTGAGCAGCTAAGGATACAAGATCATATATTATTCAGTATCATCGTCCCATACCTGGCACTACATCTCGCCCACAGAATGAGCCACGAATGCCAAGGTGAGACATTTATCAAATATAAGCAGAGTTAATGAACTGTCAGCTGTGACTAACTCCTTTTCGACAGAAGGCATGAGAACCTCTTGATATGGGCGCACAGATGTCTTAGTCTTGTTATCTCAAAAAGCCAGGTGTTAACACAGGAAAATGTTCTAGTGGTTTAAAAATAATTTACAGAACTTTTTATATTTCAAAAGTATTACACAGTTTTTACATATATTTTTATGTTGCTTTTATGGAATGTTATGAAGTCTTCCAAAATCTGTAATGTTCCCCTTATGATGAGTTTGAAAATGATTATAATTCAATCATAATTTTACCGTTAAGATGATAATTACTAGGATTATTAGAATAATAAACAGGCCTACTTCACAACCCTCGTATCTTCCCTATCCCACAACCCCAAACAGTTATTCAAAACATTTAACTCCCTCCTACGCCCCCCACTGCCCCCTCCAACCTCCCTCATCTCTGCTGAGGACTTTGCCACACACTTTAAAAATAAGATCGACCAGACAAGGCAAGACTTTATTGTTCAACCACCACAACCCCTTTGTATACCAGACCAATGCCCGAACCCCATAACCTCCCTATCCAACATCACTGAAGGGGGACTTAATTGTCTCCTCTCCAAATCCCACCTCACCACCTGTGCGCTCGACCCCATCCCATCCCACCTCCTCCCCAACCTCACCACCACACTTATCCCATCCCTAACCCACCTCTTCAACCTATCACCCACTTCTGGCACCTTCCCCTCTGCGTTCAAACATGCCACAATCACGCCTATCCTTAAAAAGCCAACCCTCGATCCAACTGCTATGTCCAGCTATCGCCCAATATCGCTGCTCCCATTTGCTTCCAAACTCCTGGAGCAGCACGTCCATGCTGAACTCTCCTCCCACCTCTCATCTAACTTGTTGTACGACAATCTACAATCTGGTTTCCGCCCCCATCACTCAACTGAGACTGCCCTGACCAAAATCACTAACGACCTACTTACCGCCAAAGCTACTGGACAATACTCTGTACTCCTCCTTCTAGACCTGTCCTCTGCTTTCGACACAGTTGACCACTGCCTCCTACTACAGATCCTCTCCTCCTTTGGCATCAAAGACCTCGCCCTATCCTGGATCGCCTCGTACCTTTCCAACTGCACATTCAGCGTTTCCCACTCCCATACTACCTCCTCATCCCACCCTCTCTCTGTTGGAGTCCCCCAAGGCTCTGTTCTAGGACCCCTACTCTTCTCAATCTATACACTTGGCTTGGGACAACTCATAAAGTCCCATGGATTCCAGTACCACCTCTATGCTGACGACACTCAGATCTACCTCTCTGGCCCAGACGTCACCGCTCTGCTGTCCAGAATCCCAGAGTGCCTATCAGCCATATCCTCCTTCTTCTCCTCTCGCTTCCTCAAACTCAATGTGGACAAATCTGAACTCATCATCTTTCCTCCATCCCACAAATCTTCCTTACTTGACCTATCTATCGCAGTCAATGACATCATGCTTTCCCCTGTACCTGAAGTCCGCTGCCTCGGAGTAACCTTCAACTCTGCCCTGTCCTTCAAACCACACGTCCAAGCTCTTTCCACCTCCTGTCGCCTCCAGCTCAAAAATATCTCCAGGATCCGTCCATTCCTCAACCCCCAATCTACTAAAATGCTTGTGCACGCCCTCATCATTTCCCGCCTTGACTACTGCAACATCCTTTTCTGTGGCCTCCCTGCTAACACCCTTGCACCTCTCCAGTCCATCCTTAACTCTGCTGCCCGACTAATCCATCTCTCTCCTCGCTACTCCTCCGCTTCCCCCCTCTGCAAATCTCTTCACTGGCTCCCATTCCCTCAGCGTATCCAGTTCAAATTGCTAATACCTTCCTACAAAGCCATCCACAACCTGTCTCCTCCATATATCTCTGAACTAATCTCTCGATATCTTCCCTCACGTGACCTCCGGTCCTCCCAAGACCTCCTTCTCTCCTCCACACTTATTCGCTCCTCATCCAATCGCCTCCAAGACTTCTCCCGAATATCCCCCATCCTCTGGAACTCTCTGCCCCAACACGTCCGACTATCAACCACAGTCGGATCCTTCAGACGGAACCTGAAAACTCATCTCTTCAGGAAAGCCTACAACCTGCACTGACACCGCTGCTGCCTCATCACCAACGAAGCTACCGCCTCACCAACACCGGAGCTACCGCCTCACCAACACCGGAGCTACCGCCTCACCAACACCGGAGCTACCGCCTCACCAACACTGGAGCTACCGCCTCACCAACACCGGAGCTCCTGCAACCCTCAACCTACTGTCTCCTTCCCCATAATCCTGTAGAATGTAAGCCCGCAAGGGCAGGGTCCTCGCCCCTCTGTATCAGTCCGTCATTGTTAGTTTGTTTACTGTATGTGATATTTGTAACTTGTATGTAACCCCTTCTCATGTACAGCACCATGGAATCAATGGTGCTATATAAATAAATAAATAATAATAATAATAATAAAATACATTTTGCTTTTCAAAGTTATTTTCTCTTTTGTATTTTTTTTATTTAATAAAAGTTCTCCTTATTGTAAAATATAAAGAGAAATAAATGATTATTGTTTGAGCAAATTAAAGTATCATTGTATGATTGTCAAATACCTTACCAGAGTGGACACAAAGTTAACATTGATTTTCTGCGAATTAGTGATTCACATTTCTAATTGTTCTAATTCTCATTCCATTGCTTAAAGGGAATCTGTCAACAGGTTTTTGATATTTAATGCGTGAGCAGCATAATATAGAGCAAAAGATTCTGATTCCAGGGATGGGTCACTTACTAGGCTGTGTGTTGTACTTTCAATACAATCAGTGTTTTATCAGCAGGAGATTATCAGTGCAGGACTAGGTTTCACGTGCAGGCAAGTCAGGCTAATCTGTGTAACCCCGCCCCCACCACTGATTGATAGCTTGCACAGAGGACACAGGAAGCTGCCACTCAGTGGTTTGAGAGGAGTAACATAGGGCTTAACATTCTGACCACTGCTACATTTACAGCAGAAAAAGCAGGGATTCTATCAAAACTGCACCAATCAGCCCAGTAAGGGATACATAGCTGGAATCAGGCTCTCTTACCCACACAACATTATGCTCTCGGATTACATAGCAAAAAAAATTGCTGACAGATTCCCTTTAAATTTGAGTCTATGGTCTGCGAAAACTCAATAAAAACAAGCTAGAAGTAATTAGGTGCTCAACGGCATTAAGTTGCTTGATTTAAGGATATTAAAGAGAACCTGTCAGCACAATTTTGCAATGTAAAGTAAAGACATGGCTGTAATGGTGCTGTTATGCAGATTAAATTTGATACCTTTGGGGAACAAATCCGCTTTTGTGTTCTGCTTTCAGCATTTGAAGTTTTCTTCTAATGACAATTTGGTGCACAAGGGCGGGACTGTGCACTGGTTCTTCTCCTCCTGCCCCGCCCCCCACCTGCATCCAGTGTTTGATTGACAGGTCCCTGATTTTTCAGCAACCTGCTTCCTGTTTGAAATCTTATCCTGATGGTTATTTCTCTATAAGAAATGTTCTAGTTTATAAACCTTGTGTCCAAAGGGAATAAAAAAAGGGACTTCAACGAGTTTCTAAATCTAAGACAGAAACAACATGAACATATACCCTGCTATAAGTAAGTAAAAGCAATAGTGCGTAAAATAACATAGGGGACTTAGTAAACACCGTTTTTGATTTTAAAAAAGCGTCAAAGGCATCCCACCAGCGACAAGGTGTATCCAAATTCGGGATGGTCCTTGACTCTAGTATTAAAACCGTACAATGTGATAAAGTGGCATCAATGTGAATAAGGGCAGGAATGGGTCACTGAATGCCAGCCATGATATTTGGAAGAATATGAAATGAAGTCCGTCCATCCATTTAAAAGACAAGAGGTGGACGTCCAGGCAAAATATCAGAGTCAGCAAGTTGGCTCATCACAAGGTCTATCAGATCTGGCGCAACAAACACGGCAGTGGCGGTGGCTCGTATGCTTCATAATTGTGAAATCACAGACGTCCATGCAAGCACCATGTGACACACATTACACAAGACTGGAATGGTGGCACGAAAAAAGTTGAAAAAGCCTCGACTTCGATTTCGTCATAAGAAAAGTCAGCTCGAGTTTTCAAAAAAAGTCCGAAAAGTGGACGGTAGAAGATTGGAAACGGGTGATTCGGAGCGATGAGACAAAAATCAATAGACTAGGCTCTAATGGGTGCAAATTGGTCTGGAAGAAACATGGGAGAAAAGGTTCTAATAGATTGAAAAATTGAAGGAACTGTCATGTTCAGTTTAGGAGGCCTAATAATATGGGGTTGTTTACAGCCAAAGGCGTTGGATACTTGACCAGGACCCATGATAGTCTCAATTCTGAGCTATATGTGAGTATCCTGCAAGATGAGTTACTTCATACACGCAAGTAATATGAGTATGAAAGGGACAACATAGTGTTCCAGCAGGACAACAACCTGAAGCATATGTAGAGATTGGCAGAGAAATGGTTCAATGACAATGAAGTCAGCCAAGATAGCCAAGATGACAGTCTATAAAATGATGGTAGTCTCAAATTCGAAGCTGTAGTGGATGTGAGATATAGAGCCTGAAAGTCAAAAGTTCAAAACATTGTTAGTGCCACAGGTTTACCATGACAGAGGAGCCAGAAGACTGCAGCATCTGATTTCTCCTACTACTCCTGAACTGTATAGAAGCACTTCAACTTCATAATAAACTGTGCAGGTTTCTATTAGCAGTGCAGAGGTTAATCTGCTCAATAGAGAGCACTTGGAAGCTTTCCTGCATTAAGCATCTCAGCTGTTCACTGTTGACCACTCCCATCTTCTATATATTCTGGGTCCTGGCTAGCGCTCATTGTCAGAGTTAGCTTATGCTGCATGGCTGGAGGTTGCCAGTGGTTATTATTGAAGAAGGCATTTGGTGGATTTATCAGTGACTGTGGCTAGTTCTTGGGTGTGCAATAATTCTACTTCTTTTCCTACTTTGGTTTAACCCCATCCTCCACTCAACGCTGCATTTCTCTATTGTTTGTGTAAGTATATTTGTATGATTGGTATTTTTCTTTATCCCTGTTTGTATTACCTTGTTAGTCTGGTTGGTGTATTATTGTACATTATTACTCCGCTCTTCCCTGGGTGGGGGAATGGTACAGACTGAGGGTGGATTTAGTAACTATGACAAGGTACGTGGCCCCGGCATCTTCACCATCAGAAGTAATCCGGGGAACAGGACGAGCTAGCTTTAGGGACAGGCAAGGAGCCCCTGGGCCTGGGACACCCGATAACAGAGTTGTGACGGTTACCCTTTTGCTCATTACTGTACTTGTAGCAGAGTATAAGTTCATTTTGTTTCTGTCTCAGGCATTGTCTGTTAAATGTCCAGTGAGAACATGCTCCTATTTTGCATGCATACCAACTTATACACCTGTTCATTTTTTTCCGTTGAATTTCTAAATCTCTGAAGGACCTAATAATTCCAGGTCTGACATTTTCAGTCCACTGATATAAAAGGTAACTGTAATACTTTATTTTTCCTGTGGAGGCACTGCAGGAAAATTAAACACTTCACATAAGAAAGATTATTTTTTATTTTTCAGGGGACCCAGCAGCAGGACACCCTGCGATCATCTCAGGGGTATTTGGTTAATTTGCCTTTTGCATCCAAAAAAGCCACAAGGATGAATCAACTTATTAAAAGGAGGACAAAATAGCTACGTGTCAGTAAATAATGACGCCTACATGAATTAAAGTATAACCCACTGCTGTGGAATCTACCACCACAGGCAAAAATGTAACATTTATCATGACATTTTCATGCTGCAAGTAATAATGATGTTTTTACATTTCATCCGGATATTTCAGAATGACTCAGATCCATTTATCTCCTTATACATTGGCACTAAACCTTCAAGATAAGTTGGTTGAATGTAGGAAAGCAGTAACTGTTAATATTCATAAATATACATTTTTCTTGCTTCTGGTTTTGAGAATTAATTATTTATACCAATTAGCCTTGTAATTAAAGTCGGATAGCAGCACAATACCTTAGAAGCAGATAAGTCTCTGGCTGAAGCTCCTCTACCAAAATAGGCTTAAAGAAGCCCTCCTCCCATTAAAATTTTTATCTTCTTAATATATGGTAGTCATCATATTGTATGGCACTGTGTGCGTACAATTGCTCATTTTGCCTTTCGACCCAATTAATTCTTCTCTTTTCATTAGGTTCATGACATCACATGATTAAAAAGTGACTAGCTGAATGCTTCTAAGTTATGTGTAGAAGCAGGAGGTCAATTCTCCCTGTATGAGTCATAAGTCACTGCAAAAGTCAATGGAAGGAGGGAGGAGCAGAACAGCTGGGTGAGAAGTTGAAGAGGGGAATGATAAATGCAGGGACAAGAGACTTCCTGTTTCTTCATAGGGCAGAGAAAAGAGAAGAATTAGCTGGATAGAAAGACAACATGAGCAACTGTAAGTACACAATGCTGTACAATATGATGATTGCAATATACAGTGTATCAAGAGGATGAAAACTTTTATGGGGGTGCTTGTTTAAGGCTAGGGTCACATCAGTATATTTTCTCTCATCTGAGAGAATTGAGCCTAGTATGCTAAACACACATTGATCAAATTGATCAGATGAAAAGATAGCAGGTGGATTATTAATGAAGTCAGAATTGTGCAGAACAAAAACATTCATAAAAGTATGTAAGGTTGAAAGGTAAAAAAGAACATGAGAATTTTTACTCAGAAAGAATGGATGTCCGGAAAGGCACCCACACCCGACGCGCGTTTCACATACAATCTTCTCAGCGAGCTGCATTAATTCTTGGTAAAAATTCTCATCTTCTTTCTTCCTTTTTGTACAAGCATTTTGGTTTTTCTAGCACTATGCTTTGACATGTACACATCTATGCTGTATTGTTACTCTGCTTCATATCTCATTTGTGACTCCAGGTAGCCCCCTATTTTTCTTAAAACCCCTACTGTGTCGTTTACGCCTAAATAGTAATCATGTTTTATTATGTATAGTAATAATAAAGCTTGTTATATTTTTAGGAATACTATTGTCCTGCACCATTTTTTCTTGATTGAAGTTCTGTCCATTAGGTGCTTATGTTTGGACCACAGATCGCTGGTATATATTTGATCTTTAGGTTTTGATTTTGAGTCCTTTTACTAGGCACTGCTCCTAATAGCCAGTTTCCTACTCCACACTGATGAGGGGCAAATACCCTGAAACAGCTGTCTGTGGATGGATACCATGTTTTGGCATAGGTGGTTTTCCTTTTTGGATGCTACCCTTCCCGTGGTTGTTCCTTCCCGGTGAAAGACCTGGCTATTTATTGCTTGCGTTGAGAAACACGTGATGGTGTCTCCGCGGCTTTTCTACATTGATTTTGAGTGACAACCAACAACTACAGGTGGCATTAGAGGATACTATTTTTCACACTGTTTCCAGGAAACTTTGCCGCAAATGCTGGATCTCTTCCAGAATCATGACATCTACTGTCTTTAGTCATTTCTCTCAATATCCTTGAACACCAGTATCAGGTCGGTCTCTATGTTCATCCCTTACTGTGCTCCTCCTACCCCTCCATAAATCATATACATTGAGTTCAGTCCTAGAATCAATTGGAGGCGTACGATTTATGTATTTGAACATTCAACAGAATTTTTAATCTCTGTAGTCAAATAAAACTGCACTAAAATGCCAAAATACATAGTAAAAAAATAAACCATTTTCTGTTAATGAGCAAATGGGGCCTTTCTCTAATGAGACGACTGTATAAACGTTGTATGTTTTTATACAGGGGGAATGAAACCAGAACAAATTGTGATGCATAAATCAAATGTAACCCAGTGATTCCTTAAACATGCCGGAGATACTAGCGTATCATGTTACTTGTACTCCAGAAGCAAAGCTTACTTAATCCTCATATTGGATAGTGGTGTATGTCATTAAATAGTCCAAAGTCCATCATTTCTGGCTGCGTTATTCCGGATGTAAAAAAAAAAATATCATGAATCATAAATATATACTGCTGGGGTTGTAAATTATTACAGTAAGAGCTATAATGGCACAATAAAGCCCTTCCAACAAGATATATGTAATTACTTCAATCTGTGGAACATTGCCTGGGCCAAGATCACTCACCAATGTTGCGGCATGATGAGTTTGTCTCAATTATTTTAATTTTTTTTTCCATATCTGAAATTAGTTATTGAGTCACGTTTGGGGTCCAAAATAATGTTGGCAAATGCCCCAAAATGAACCATAACTTTGGGTGCGTTGACCAGATCCTGATCTGATGAATGGGCAAGACTGGGGTCAAGGAATCAGCTCACCTTCCAGGGAGGACAAACAAGTGTGAAAACCGCTTGAATTCACATAAGGAACCCTTTTGAGACATTGTTTGGTCAAGGGGTTGTGCAAGGAGTCACAGACCAGGCTAGTATCCAGCCCAGAAATGGAAGAAAGGTCCAAGAGGTCATTTGGTGCTAGAGCTAATTCTTCATGGACCTTTCTTCCAAGACTGGGGTCATGTATGAAGATGATACAGGGAACATCTGATAATTGGAATCACTTGATACCATTACAAAAAAAAAAATATTTCGATATGTTATAATCCAGTAATAAATCCAGAAAAGATAGGACCACAAAATGTACCATTGATGGATCTAGAACCAGCAACCATTAAACATCTACCTATGTATACTACAATTCTGGTTAAATCATGCAATAACAAGATTGTACTTTTTAAAAAAAAAATTGATTTTTTGTAATCAGCCAAGTTTCCTGGGTATTTTTGTTATGTCTCTCATATTCCTAGTAACATTTCAAACTTTTTTTCATTCTTTACCACATATTCTACCATTTTATAAGGGTCTATCTGGTTTAGAAAATACCCATCTTTCAATATCCTCTTAAGAAATTCTGAATTTTGAGTCCTTCTTTAGGATCCTCATCTATGAGCCATAGCACAGACCTGTTACAAAGAGTATTTTTCCCTCTGGAGGACCTGTCATGTCCATGTATTTTACTAATGCTTAATTGCCTATGCTTTGGCACGACAGGGGGATTACAGAAATGTGGAGTACATGGCATGTTCAAATTTTTTTTATATGTTGTAGATCATTTTTGCACCTTTACAGAAAAATTTTGAAAACAGTATCCAGAACAAAAAAGGCATAAGATTCAGGAAATGGGCAAAATATATTACCAGCTGCAACCAATTTTATGCTGTAAAATGTTGACGTCAAGTTTGCCAGCCAAGAGTTGGCTTGCAGTAGAGTATATGGTCTAACATGTCAAGCATCAAGTTGCATAAAATTTTTACTTTCGCCATTTTGAAAATATTTGCACAATTTGTCAAAGGTTTAGGGACAACTTCCTCCGTGTCGAGAGTTACATACCTGGCATGCCAGTGTAAGGAGACTTGTAGGCCATGCAATGCTCCTTTGGAAATTAAATATGCAAATTGATTTTTCAGAGAGGAAGATGACTTGAACTCTAGTGCTCCCTATTGGAATTGTCAATCCTAAAAGTCAATATTGACCATTTAACGAGCCTCGCCACATGACTTAAGATAAAAGCCTAACCAGAAGCTTTGTTAGCAGACGCATGTTTCGGGGTGTTGCCCTTCCACAGTGCCAAGCAAGTTATTCATTAGATCGCAGTCACAGGCTTCTCATACAACCAAATCAAATCTTTTGCTTTACACTGAGGAGGGACAACATGCCGAAACACGTTTTTGCAAATAAAGATTCTGTTTGGCTTTTATCCTAAGTGAAGTGACAAGGCTCGTTAAAGATTTGACTTTTAGGATTGCAACTTCCAATAGGTGGCACTAGCTCAAGTCCTAGGAAATTTGCATATCAAATTTTTAGAGAACTAGGCATTTTAAATCTCCCAAAATCTGCTGTTGTTCAAAAACTTCTTTGACCACTATCTCCCCAACCCCTCATGCACATGAGGTCGATGTGGCCGCATGTGTTCTGTGTAGGGAGAGTGAAGTAAACTACTACTACTAGACACCTTCGGAACCATATCACCCTAGAGACCACAGGATGAGGTGATGAAGTTCAACACACCTGATCCTTCTCCCCTTTGACATTAGAGAGTTGGGAGGCCCCCATGCAGATCAGATGGTCGGCTGTTGCTGGTGAAACCAACACGTTTGGAGAACTTTATACTCATATATGTGGAGGTCCTGTAGAGTTGAGCCCATATACCAGTGTTCCCCAAGTCCGGTCCTCAAGAGCCACCAACAGGTCATGTTTTCAGGATTTCCTTAGTATTGCACAGGTGATAATTGCATCACCTGCACAGGCAAGCATTCAATGACCTGTGCAATACTAGGGAAATCCTTAAAACATGACCTGTTGGTGGCTCTTGAGGACCGGACTTGGGGAACACTGCCATATACTGTAGGCTAAAAATCCAATACTGATGAAAATGTTTTGTTTTTAATGGACAGTTCATTATCCAATCAAGATATTTAATTAAAAATGTAATCTCATTTTATTTAAATCTAAAGGAAAGCTCCAGTTTTGAGCAACAATGTACAACAAAATCTACATAAAAACTTTGTTTACTAGGTTATAGGTTTTATATCTTGTACAAAGCATGAACTTTATGATGTTTTCTTCCTCAATCATCTCTAAAGCTACATCCATAAAATCAATGGTTTCCTACTCCTGTATGTCTAACCCAGTATTTCCCAAACTCCAGTCCTCACGGCTCCCAACAGGTCATGTTTTCAGAATTTCCATAGTGCTGCGCAAGAGGGAGAACTCCTGATACTTCCATCACCTGTGCAATTACTAAGGAAATCCTGAAAACATGATCTGTAGAGGTCCGGGAGGACTGGAGTTTGGGAAACACTGGTCTAATCAATAACATGGTGGCAACCAGTTGAATGTGTATGAATGAAGAAAACAACATAAAATGCTTATAAAAAAATCAACCAGCACGTCCATCGATCAGATGATACCAGTTCTCCCGGTAGCTGGACGTACAGCCAGTAAACTGCACAGCGGTCATTCTCGGATATTGTAGCTCAGCTCCTATTCACTGCAATGGAACTTGAGTTTCAGTAGCTGAGAACTTTAACTAGGCGGTGTAAGGAGCTGTGGTGTTCCGGCTCTGTGCACTATATACATCCAGCCACCAGAGGACCTCATAATATCTGATCGATGAGGGTTCAAGGTGTCAGAATGACTCCCACAGATCTGTTACCTATCCTACAGTTAGGTCATCAATTTCATAGTCCTGGACAACCCCTTTAAGTTTATATGTATATTTCAACCATAATTTAAGATGTTTCCATTCCAATCTATAAAAGTTCCTTGGATCGTGTGAACAGCCACATCACATCTCTGACTTTTTTATATATAAAGATTGCAATAATGCTGGAATTGTGGGACTACCTGCCAATTCTTAATGCAGTGCCTCTTTTGGAACCCAAGCTGGAATCTATGGAGGAGCCTAGTAATAATCAATTCTCCTGTAGGGTTCACAGCAGGTAAATTAAAGGGAGTCTGTCAGCAGGTTTTGCGCCACCTCAATCAGCATGATGCAGAGATTCTGATTCCTGGAATGTGTCACTCACTGGGCTGCTTCCTGTAGTTTAATAAAATCAGTGTTTTATCTGGAGGAGATTATCACTAGAGGACTAGGAAACCTGCTGCCGTGTAGTCCTCCATATTTATGAGCTGTATAACCCCGCCCCCATCATTGATTGGCAGCTTTCTGCCAAGGCACGGTGTACACAAAAAGCTGCCAATCAGTGGTGTGGGCGGGGTTATACAGGGCTCAGTATTCAGAGAACTGGTAGATCAGCAGATAAAACAGGGATTTTATCAAAACTGCAGCAAGGTATCTCCCGGTTGATGTGTAACCCTGGCATGTTGGTACAGTATATTACAAGTCGAGAAGGGAGGAGAAAGAAGTGATCGCAGCTTTATTAAAATGGCCAGCAAGTTGTAAAGTTTTAAAGAGTCCGTATAACATTGGACATCTATAGATAGATTATTGAGATGCCAAAACCCAACTGGTCTCATTGCACCTCTTCCATCTTCCTTGGGTTTCACCACTTAGGGCAACATAGTCAGAATCATTTCAATACAGGTGCTGTCTGTTTCATTGGACGTAGATCTTGAAAAAATTGAAGGCCAAAGAACTATGTTGTGATTGACCTTATGTTCTAGCTATCACTGTGGATCTGAGATCACAAACCTAACCAATAAAAACATTAGCTCACAACCCCACACCAGACATCGCTCAATATCAAAAAAGGTTCAAAGGTACTCATACCCTGCAAAGGGGCCTTTGGACATCATATAAGCGTTTCCCTTGCTCTGGAGCCTCCACGATAAAGCTGGCCATACACATTAGATGGCCTTTGGCTGAAAGATGCTTTGGCCAATCCCTTCGCTGACAGCTATCTCAGACAATTCTCCCATACACAGGACGATTATGAGAAAGCCGTTGACTAACACGTGGGGTGGCAGCTTATCTCCGAGAGAACGATGTGATCGGCAATCTGAAGTTGGACCTGTCCAGGCAACATCTCTACTGATGATCAGTCAACCGGTGCTTCATACACATTGGACAGTTGGCCAAACCTGTCGATATCGGTACGTTCGTACGACATTAGTCTAACGGGTATGGAGGCCTTAAGTCAGAACAGGAAGCCACATTGTTGGAGCATCTTCCATTCGGGATGACTTCAGCCATCCTTCTATTACAATGACACCCAGTTATCTGAATGGCCAACATGTAATACGGCCAGGGGTGTAAAAAGTGGAACAGAGAGCAATTAAGTGATCTTCCCTGGGGGCTGCATTTTGAAATTGGTGGTCTCTTATATGGCAATACCTTTAGGAAAGCTAATTCATATACATGTTCATGGGACAGTCTGTTGCACCTTAAACTACTATCATAATCTCCCACAAAGGTGCACAATGTTTTAACCCAATAAATGTTATAAAAATATGAATGCCTACCACGCAAGCGACCTGTTTATTTGACAGTATTGGCCACGTTAATAGACCATAAAGTGAGTGTTTCTGGGAGGCTCCTTAAGTCTTTCGGTTAGATTGCGGGCTGTATTTGACAATGTCCAATGAAAGGGAATTTAATTGTTATGAATGTGCTACAGTTGATATTTCTGTTGGTTTGATTTGCTTTAGTTATACATTGTAAGATATGTATTGTCTCACATCTGGTAACATACCAATACTGCACAATTGACATACAACTGCACTCACTATTTTTCATTCATTCTGGACCCTGGGAATTAACTAATAAAAAGTTAATTATAAAAAAAAATGTAAAAAGAAAAAAAAAGGAAAGCAAAAACAGAAACAGTTTCTAAAACATTTTTCTATTTTGTTCCAAAATGTTAAAGAGCAACTCCAGCCATAATCGATATCTAAATAGTGCTACCCTAAATTGTAAAGTCACGTAAATGATACATTTTGCTAAATGTATTTTTGAAATTCTAAATTTTACCTCCATTATGTCTTCAAATGGGCAAAATTCCAAATTCCAAAATTCAATTTCTATGCTCATTGGAGCCCTGTGCGGAATAATGCACTTTATATGAGCTGCCGAAATTAGTGAAGGCGATGGAAGAGGCAACTGCTTTAAGCAAATTTCTGGTTCAAAAAGTGGTTGTTACTTTTCAAGTCCATTAAATTTAAATATCTCATGTACATCAGCACTAATTACTTAAATAATGCCCCCTAAATGCAGGACAATGGATCTTAGGTGGGTCACTTATGACTAGTGTTGTTCTTTAATGGGAATCTATCAGTAGGATCAACCTTCCTAAGCCGTCTACATGGTCATATAGGTCATATAAAGCTGAATAAAATCATACCTTTATATCTGCTATGCGTTGTCTTAATCCAGAGAAATCCATGTTTTTCTTAATATGTAAATGAGCTGTTAGGGAGATGTCCGGTCCATAGATCTCAACAGCTCATTTACATATTAAGACAAATGTGAATTTCTCTGGAATAAAACATCAGAATGCAGATATCAAGATATCATTTTATTCGGCTTTCTATGACCATCATGCCCATATAGATGGCCTGGGAGGGTTTATCCTACTGACAAATTCCCTTTAAGTTAGTTCCATGAAAGCTGTTTTGCCACCTTACTGAATGAATCATCTATTCAGCAGGAAAAATCTGAGAAAATGGAAAAATTAAAAAAAATCTACTTAAAATTAAGCGTACAGCTTTGTCTATTGACGATCTATCGACTATCTTCAAGGAATGAGATATGTGAAAATCCTGTGTAATGACCTCATACTTTTCTTAATAATCTTTCTTTTACAGAAATATTTGTAATACAAAAAAAAACATGAATATATATTTATATACATCAATATAGATATAAAATACCTATGCTAACATTTTTTGTTTCCATTTGAAAAATATAATGAAACCTTTTTTTTTCATTCGTTATTTTGGTCATTTGGTGGAAGTTAGTTAAAAGTCTCTGGAATAACAAGGTGGATAGTGGTCATCCTATATAAGTTTCTCTCGGAAAAAAAATTAAATTCTGTTTTTTCATTTTATATTTTTGTTGGAGTTCCGTTCCTTCAGCAGATTTTGTAGATCACTTTTTTTTTCTAGGTCTCCATCCCTCTGGAAGCAGCAACACAAAGTCATTTCACCACATGTAGAAAGGAAGCACTGACTTAAAATCTCAATGTTTGTCGGCAATAAATAAGAACAAGGATACAAATATACATCAATGATATCTGGGGACTTTAAATATTCTTTAAAAAAAATCCATTGTCCCTCCTTATCATTTTTTTTTTGCAGTTTTTGGAGCTTCACCTGTCGTGGTGGAAGGAATGACATCGGTGGTGTGTACAGAAGAGAATTGTCCATTCTGGTAAAATAGGCTACTGATTCCAGTCTGATCACCGGCACGTGTGCATCTCTACCACTTTGTGGCACTGTTTACATTTGACGAAGCAGCACCAGTGGAATTTACAACTGCACCTTTCTGTAATTTCAACTTCTTCCGTGTGGAACCCTCGACCGCAGCACATGAGCTCACAACCATCAATAGCCTTGGAAGTCTTGTTACATTGCCGGCCAGTAGTTCCTAAAACACCATTTTTTATATCGTGGTCACAGAAATCAGGACTAGAATCTAAATATACCAGGTCCTCGTCTGTATGTGGTTTGAATTGAGAATTTTTGGGGACCAAAACTTTAGTTGTTCCAATTTTTTTCTGCTCCACTTCGGTTGCGCCATCAAATTTTTCCTTCAGAACGTTCCCAACTTTACGAAATGGAGGCATGGCTTTCCAACAGGTTTTCACTTCGCATGATCCAGAGACGCCATGACACTTGCATTCCACCCGCATGTTGTTAAGGATGGCCTACAAAAAAAATGGCAAAAGCTCAATTGACTTATCAAATATGGGCAAATATGCACAACAGGAATTCAGACATGAATGAGAAGCAGAGTTGGGCAAATTTATTCGGGTGAATGTGAATTCTGTTTGAATTTTACAAAAACCTGTATTCTCCAGAATCTTGTGAAATTTGCTCCATGTAAATTCAGCAAAAAGGCAGCTCGTAGGTCGCCATTTTGCTGAACCGATGAGGGCCGGCAAAAGACTAAAAAAGTTATTCCCACCTTACCGCTCACGACTTGGCTACCACCTCTGCTTGCTCTCCCCCAAAAGGCAGCTCGTAGGTCGCCATTTTGCTGAACCGACGAGGGCCGGCAAAAGACTAAAAAAAGTTATTCCCACCTTACCGCTCACGACTTGGCTACCACCTCTGCTTGCTCTCCCCCAAAAGGCAGCTCGTAGGTCGCCATTTTGCTGAACCGACGAGGGCCGGCAAAAGACTAAAAAAAGTTATTCCCACCTTACTGCTCACGTCTTGGCTACCACCTCTGCTTGCTCTCCCCCAAAAGGCAGCTCGTAGGTCGCCATTTTGCTGAACCGACGAGGGTCAGCAAAAGACTAAAAAAATGTATTCTCATCTTACCGCTCACGTCTACAACCTCTGCTTGCTCTCCCCATACGGTCCTCACTCCTTACTGCCACTGCGGACTGAAACTCTGAAACTCTCTACACTAGGTCGCAACCAGACCCAAGATGTTTATGCACATGCATGTCGTAAAGCTGCGGCGGCGTTGTCGTGAGGTCAGCACGGCCACAGCCACCTTGCGGAGCATATTCTAGATTGGTAATTCCAGCCATGACTATGCCTCGGATTACCCTGTACCGTGGCGAGAAGTCCCAGCATAGCAGGAAGATGAGGTGGTAAGAAGATGAGCCGCGGACTGTACAGTTGACAGCGAGCAGCAGAGGTAAGCGGTGAGATGAGTTTTGGTTGTTTTTTTTCAATCCACGTCTTACGTTTATTTTGTCCTGGGGTCTATTCAAACCCCAGAACTGTATAAGAGACATTCAATCCATTGACAATAAATTTACTGCAAATCAAATTTCCTGGAAAAGTTCGGCGGATTTGGCGAATCCATCTCATCTTTCATGAGAAGAATTAGAAACATTTAGCTGAACATAAGTGTATTATTACATTATGGAACATTAAAAATATGGACACAAAATCTGTAGCCTACTCTTAAAGAGGTTTTCTCCCTAATAACATTTTCACCTACTACTGATGTGATATGATGTGAACTATGATTGCTGGGGACATGCCATCACTAATGGGACCTCTACATTTTAATGGAGTAGCGATAGAAAAGGAAGAGTGCTAGCACAAGTAGAGGGTTACAGGAATTGGCTCTTTGGCTATCATACATTAAGTCCTTAGTGGGAAAAACTGGATTTCACAGGGATACAGCGATAGAGTGGGGTCAGACGATCGCAGTGTCTGTTGACACAGACACCTGCGGTAGTTAGAATGGCTTCACCGTCCTATTAGTAGTTCTGGCTTTCATTGATCTGTTGCTGCAAGTGTTAAGCTGCTTAGTTGGACTGCTGGAGTTCTCTGTCTTTATTGTATCAGCTGTTCTGAGTTTGTTACTCCCTGCAGGTTTAAGAACCCACCTCCTGGTTTCCTTCTTTGCCAGTGATAGTTTATCACTTCCTGGTTTCTTTTCTTGCCAGTGATAGTTTACCACTTCCTGGTTTTGAGTTGGAGGAGTTCAGTGTTAGTAGTAGGCATTTGGAGTGATTTTCAGAAGATTTCTGCATGGAGTTGGTTTGTGCGTTTTCCTCCCTATCCTTTCCCATTTGGTTTGTCACACCTATACCTCCCTGTTTCCCATTCGGTTGTGCTCTGAGTGTATTTGTATGATTGCAGTTTTATTTTATCCCTGTCTGTTTACCCCTGTCTGTCTGGTTTGTGTTATCCTATACACTTCCGCCCAATACCTCCCTGGGTAGGGGAGGGAATAGATAAGTGTTATTATAGGAGCAATGCAAGGTACAAAACCCCGGCATCTTCACCATCAGGAGTAATCCAGGGAACAGGGATAGCCTAGGGTTCCCCTAGCTCGAGGGTCAGGGTAAGTGCCCATTGTCCCTGGCAATAACGTGACACTGGACTTAAACTGCATTATAAAATGTCTCCTAATGGTCTCTTATGATGGTATCTCGTCTTTGGAACATGTCAGGGGAAAGAAACAGCGGTGGTTTATGAGATGGAACATCTCCATATTTGGATACGCTAGATTATTTAAAAAAATATTTCCCCTTTTTTATTTAGTTACTGTTTCGATATTTTTGAGAAAAGAAAAAGCTAATTGATTCAAAAAACCTCCAAATAGTCGATGATTAATAGTCCCAGCGCTGCTTAGTCAAAAACTCAGTGAAAGAATTAATTACCTTACGTCCTGCTTCGTTATTGTGAAGGTTCATTAGCGCTCTACTGGACGATGCACCTTTGCTTCTTTCTCTTACGTCTACAAATGACTGTGAAAAGGCCACTCCGTAAGCAATATTATCCGAACAGCCAGACCATTGGAACCCTGTAAGATGTCAAAAAAAGAACATTTCCTGAGAATATTTTCTGTCTGAAGCATTGCCAACATTTACATGCAAAGAACGAGCCTGCAACATTTTACACAAAAAATTGTCTTTTTTCAAAAATACTATGTACATATGTATGTATTATGTATTTATAGAGATCGAAAATATGGAAAACTCCACTTTTTTTCTTTTTAGCAGACTAAAGTCTAAACAGTAGAGCATTTTGGATTACTCTTAAAACCCTGTTGTTGTCTTCGGTCTGGGGAGACCTATTTTGAACTTTGGTATTTTTTGGGGTGTTCAAGATGCGGTTCTGAAACTTGTGGTTGATTGACTTAAATGAGGATGGGTCGGTCGGCCACGGGTTTCAGAGCCGCATCTTGAATATTTTAAAGAATATTGAAGTTCAAGGTCGGTCGTTTTTGACCGAAGACAACAGCAGGGTTAAGTGTATGATCAATGATTGGAAAAACCCAAAATTCAGAAGTCTTCCTGTATACCATCCTTATGGTATAAAGTATCACTTTGGACCCAACTATGTTAATGCCCCCTGAGTATCCTAAATACATTATTACATTTCTACATATGATTACATAGGGCACAAAGCTATATCCAAAATGTATTCATTTTCTGTACGTGAAGTCCGTTCTAGAACACACACAAAGGCCAGTTTGATAAAAAGATGCTATAACATAGGCATTTTTCGTAATGTGGGAAGAAAACATTAGGGGCATATCTATGAAGTGTAGAGGTGTAGATATAGAGGTACAATCTGCACCTGGACGCTGGTGCCTGAGGGACCCCCCCAAAAAAAACTTTAAAAGTTTCCTATGGACTTTGGTTTTGTACAACTTGTTTGTCCTCATAAGCAAAACCATTGCACTAATTCTGGAAACACCACCTCGGTTAATATGATAATTATCTGGGTCATTTATTTTTCTATAACATATTAACTAATTTACCTTTAGGTCAGGAAGCTGTGTAATAACATTCACAGGAGCAGCTAGGTGTGAAATTAAAGAAACAGGCCCCCGTACACAGAGCAGGGCATGCGAGTCTGGTGCTAAATTCCACATTTTTAGCAAGTTAGTACGGCAACCTTTTTAAAGGGGTTTTCCACTACAATGTGTAGCGGGCAGATCGATTTAAACCTTGGAAATAAGGCTTTGTTCAAATCCCTTGCATTTCCAAATGTGCCTGTGAGCGGCGCTATCGGTGTCCGCTCATCCCCATCATGACCTCTGATGTCCGGTGAGGTCACGTCAACTTCCGGAATTGGAAGCTGACCCGCCATCACCGAGGCGGGATGCCGGGTCAGCACCCATACAGTATATCACAAAAGTGAGTACATCCCTGACATTTTAGTAATTATTTTAGGATATCTTTTCATGGGACAACACTGAAGATATGACAATATAAAGTAGTCAGTGTGCAGCTTGCATAAAAGTGTAAATATTGTGTGTCTTCTAAATAACTCACACAGCCATTAATGCCTAAACCGCAACAAAAATGAGTACACCCCAAAGTCAAAATGGCCAAATTGTGCAATTGAGTCATATCCAGAGGTTGTTTTTCCAAAACAGGCGTATGAGTGCTGCCAACATTGCTGCAGATGTTTCCGGGGTGAAGGGTCAACCTAGCAGTGCTCACCCCATATGCCGCACACTGCATTACATTGGGCTGTATGGATTTCGTCCCAGGAGTAAGTCTTCTCTAAAGATGATGCACCTGAAAGCCTGCAATCAGTTTTATGAAGACAAGCAGGCTAAGGACATGGACTACTGGAGCCATGTCCTCTGGTCGGATGAGACCAGGATAAATGGATTTGGTTCAGATAGTGATAAGCATGTGTTGCAACAACCAGGCAAGGATTACAAAGACAAGTGTGTCCTGCCTACAGTCAAGCATGGTGGAGGGAACGTCATGGTTTGGGGCTGCATGATTTCTGCTGGCTGTGAGGAGCTACAGTTCATTGAAAGAATAATGAATGCCAACATGTACTGTGACATAATGAGGCACAGCATGAACTACTCCCTTCGGAAATAGGGAGGCACGGCAGTACTCCAACATGATAACAACCACAAACACACCTCCAAGACGACCACTGCCATGTAAAGAAACTGGGGGTAAAGGTTCTGGACTGGCCAAGCATGTCCTCCTCAGTCCTAAACCCTATTGAGTATCTGTGGGGCGTCCTGAAATAAAAGGTGGAGGAGCGCAAGGTCTCTAACATCCACCAGCTCTGTGATGCCGTCATGGAGGAGTGGAAG
Source organism: Ranitomeya imitator (assembly GCF_032444005.1). NCBI lineage: Eukaryota > Metazoa > Chordata > Amphibia > Anura > Dendrobatidae > Ranitomeya > Ranitomeya imitator. Next base: position 119,824,930 of record NC_091291.1, read on the forward strand.
AGGATTCCAATGGCCACCGGTGAAGCTCTAGTGACCTCTATGCCCAAGAGAGTTAACCAGTGCTGGAAAATAATGGCGGCCACTCAAAATATTCACCCAGTGGGCACAAATTGGCCATTTTCACTTAGGGGTGTACTCACTTTTGTTGCCATCGGTGTAGACATTAATGGCTGTGTGTTGAGTTATTTGAAGGGCACACCAAATTTACACTGTTACACAAGCTGTACACAGACTACTTTACATTGTATCAGTGTCAGATCTTCAGTGTTGTCCCATGAAAAGATGAATAAAATATTTCCAAAAATGTATGGGGTGTACTCACTTTTGTGATATCCTGTATCGATAGAAGATAGTACTGAATATGCGCTACCACCTGCTAATAGGACTGCTAACATTACTTTGCATTTTCCGGTAATTAAAATTTGTGGTCGTAAATTCAGAGGAATTTGTATCTTAGGCTACGTTCACACAGCGGTTTTAGAGACCTTATAAAACCATGCATTTTCAAGCAGAAACTGATTTTGGAAACTTATTTTTTGGGGCAATTATTTTGAGGAGTTTTTCCCTTTCCAGAAGTGGTTTTGAAAATTGTTATTAGAGAGGTTTTTTTTTCACAATTTTTTATTTCATGCCATCCATCAATACCTGCTTCAAAAAAGTGACATGAATTTTTTATTTTTTTTATACCAGGCGTTTTTCAAGACCGCTTCAGAAAACAAAATGCTTAAAAAAAAATCCTCAAATGAACAGCAAAGTTCAGGTCTGGACTGAAGTTAATTAGTAATTTGGGGGTATAAAGCAGGATTAGCTCCAATTTGAGCAGTTTCAATCCAGTCCAAATGTATATGACATTACACTATGTCGGTATTTACCTTGAGGGCTGACCCCATGGACAGTCCTATCGCAACCACATTTCTCCAGGTCTCCACTACTACATGCCCGTGTCACTGCAAAGGCGACTCCTGCTGAAGATATTGCATACACAAAAGCTGCTTCCCTGGTGCCTGCAATAGAAAAAAAACACAAAGGTCTAATTATACCATAAGCACGATCTCTAAAAGGAAATCTGTCAGCAGCATGATGTAGGGACTGAGACCCTGATTCCAGCGATGTCTCATTTGCTGGTCTGCTTGTTGTTATTTTGATATACTAACTGTTTTCTCTGCTGCAGATCTAGCAGTGCTCGGAATGCTGAGCTCTATATTACCCCTCCCACTACGCTGATTGGCAGCCAATCAGTGGTGGAGGTGTGGCTGGACCAGGAGGCACTAGACAACTAGTCCTGTAGTGATAATCTCCTGCTGATAAAACACTGATTTTATTGAAGCAGCATCACACAGCCCAGTGAGTGACACATCACTGGAATCAGGGTCTTAACCCCTACATTATGTTGCTTTCAGATTACATAGCAAAACCATGCTGACAGATTCCATTTTGTACAATGAGATTACAGTTTAGACAGTTTACAGTGGAATTTGGATGGTCGTTGAGTGCTCCAAGGAAGGCTGTAGGGATAATATGAAGATCACGGCCCTGATGCAAATTCTGTAACAGGACCGCCGTCTACCATGTGTCATTTATAATATTGGTGTTTTCTCTTTTGGCACATGTCCTTGAAGCCCCCTCAAGCTTCAGGTCCCAGGTGTGACTGCTTCTTCTGCCCCCCCCCCCCTATAACTACGCCCGTCTGCCTTTATGTGTAGATACTGCTTAGACCTTAAACACTTGACCCCAATATCTACTCATACGTGAACCCAACCAGTAATTCCAGCCATAATCACAACTCTCACTGCACTTTCTGAGCCATGAGTTCACAACCACATATCTGTGGTAGTCATTTCCTTTACCCTACAGACCAGTGATGAAAAACACAGATTTCCGACCACAAAACATTACTGAATGGGACACAAGCTGATCATTTCATTCAGAGCCGGTGCCAGGGGATGAATCTGTACTCAAATGAATGGGGAAAAGTTGTGTTTGCTCTTCATTTTGCTTTTTTGCTAGTATTTTGGAACCCTGGGCTCCAAAACAAAATCTGTCACAGGACACCCTACCAACCGCATCCCATTTATATTACCAGCGTCCTGTTATGCAAAGTATTTGACCTCCTCATACTGCTATGAATAGCTATGGGCAAATCAACAATGAAGTCAATGGACACGGCCTTGAAATCGAGGAACATCTCACTGATGGTGAAGAAATGGCTCTACATAGTTTGGTCTTTGTTTTGGTAATACATGGATGCGAAACCTGGACGATAAAGAAACAAGTCAGAAGAAGAATCGGCGCCTTCGAAATGTGGTGGTGGAGAAGGATGTTATAAATATCATGGAAGGCAAGAAGAACAAACAAATCGATTTTGTAACAAATCAAGACAGACTTGAGGATCACCAAGCTACGACTAGTCTACTTTGGACATCATATAAAGAGAGCAGTCACTGGAGAAGAATATCATGGTTAGAAGAATAGAAGGAACCAGGAGAAGAGGAAGACCAGGAACCCGATGGCTTGACACTATCAAGATAATGGCAGAGAAGACCATGGTGGACCTATCTAGGCTTACACAAGATTGATCTTCCTACAGAGAGTTCATCCATCAAGTCGCCATCGCTTGAGATCAAGTCGAAGGCCGCTGGAAAAATAAAACAAAAAACTGCTATCTCTGCACCCTCTATACAGTAGCTACATCTGTGATGGAAATTCTGGAGGAAATGAGGCAAAGCCCATGGATAGGGGTAAGTGGTAAGCCAGAGTTGGGCTTCCTTTCTTTCTCTTTCCCTTGGTTACTTATACCCTCTGATGCTTTACATAACACATGACAACCAATATGAAAGTTTTATTGGCGGCCATATTGATTATAACACAATAGTTTTAATATGAATTTTCACATTTATCCAGAAGACTTCTGGCCTACACTGACATACTCCACCATCATCGATGGCCCCAGACAGAAGATGAACGTTCTTATACTCCTAGTTAATATTTTAACATCTTTTCATTTCCTTTTTTTTTTTAATTCTGTGGTTTTGGTGAGGATTCAGGAGACATGCAGTCTTCTTGCCAGGGTTTCAAGATGAACTTTTTTAATATTCCTTTTTTTAAAAAAACAAAAACAAAATATCATAGAAAATGGAGGATTCGGGGCTAAGATATGTACTAGTCAAAGCATTGTTTTTCTGGCCGCAAAACATCGTAGCAGCTGTCCAAGTTTACGCTCGCAAGAAACTTTTCCAAATATTTATTATGTCTAGCTCATCGAAAAGTTTTCACTGTAAATTTAGATGTTTGCTGTTTCACTTATCATCGTGTCCTCCAGCTAGAAATCCCAGCGTCTTGCACAGCTCTACATTTCATTTCCGGAACTTGGAGTTATAAAAAAAGTTACATATAAATGTTAAAAAAATATTATATGTCAGATATAAATATTACATTTCCATTATTAGACTCAAGCTGTTCCTAAAAGTGAAACATACCAAGGGATATTTATCTAAGGCTACGTTCACATTTGCGTTGTTGGGCGCAGCGTCGTCGATGCATATCGACGCATGTGTCATGCGCCCCTATCTTTAACATGGGGGGCGTATGGACATGCGCCGGAATGCGTTGTATTGCGTTTTACAACGCATGTGTCAATTTGACGCACCAGACAGGGTGCGGAAGACCCTACTTGTAGCGTTTTCACTGCGCCAAAATTCAAGAACATTACTAGTTTATGGTAACGCATGCGTCAAAAAACGCAGTGTTGTTTTTTGCGTTGTTGGTTGCGTCGACGACGCTGCGCCCAACAACGCAAATGTGAACGTAGCCTAGGCTGATCTAAAGAAAAAGAGCTGAAGTTACCGCTATCAACCACTCCGATTCCAGAGCTAATATTTAAAGGGGTTTAATATTGATACCCTATCCATAGGATGAGTGGGGGTGCGACACCCGGCAGCCCCTCTGATCAGCTGTTCCTGATGTCCTTGGCGGCTGGAACTGCTACGTTGTGGAGCTGCACAGCACAGCTCTGTTGACGTGATAGTAGCCGTGGCCTATCGTATGCTTGTGGTCACAATGACCCCCAACTCCCGGCACCGGAGAATCCACACAGCGTGCAGTGTGCGCAATGTGAGAATTCACAAGTCTGCAGTCACATAGAGTGACTGCAGACTTGTAGCTTTAGACTGTACAACCACTTTAACTTCTCTGTCCATGACAAGGACCATCTTAAACAAAAATTTAGATCCCACTCATGGGACATGTTTGCTCCCCATCAGCCCCAAAACAGCCCATAAGACCTCCTAGAAATGCTTACATTTATGCGTATACCCCATCTACATCCAGGACAATCACACTAAATACGGGGCATGTACTTCCCTCTAAATAAAAACTTTTTTTGGAGCGTTACTACCATTACAGATGAGGTTCCTCATCCAGATTTCATGGTCTCCTTAAAGGCCTAGTCATATAGCAATACGTCATCATAACAGGACAGGTGGCCTTGAACATTAGTACAGAGGGGTGAGAACTTTTTCTAGGTGGTCATCCAGCTTTCCCAAAGAAACGATGAAATAGATATCCTACATATTTTTATTTTTTTCGGTGAATTTTTTTTTTTTTTTTAATATGCGATCTGAGTCTCGTAATACAATATGCTCACTCATATTCAGGGCCCATGCATTAAGTAACCACCTTAGCAAATATTATCCTCCATCAGTTTGCTTGGGAAGATGGAATGTTTTATCAACTTTACGGTAACTCTGGATTTAGCCCCGTCTCTCACCTCTACGTCTCTCCTGTGGATACATCCTGTCAACGTAAGTGGGACTACTTTGGTGGTCGTAGCTGGCTGGTAGCTGGTCCGCACTGCAAATAATCTGGCATAGTAGAAATAAGCCTGCCAAAAACAAGCCCCAGACTGAGCTATTGTGGGGACTGACTCCCTTCCAAGTCAGTTGAGGTTAACAGCAGGCTCGTGTGGGTCGTTTTGCACTGTGGTTGCCTAAGAAGAGAAGACTTATATTCCAGTATCGCTGGCATTTCCAGTCTGGAATATCACACACCACAAGTCTTTCCCCCTTTTTTTTTTTTTCACGTAACCCCAAAAAAACAACCAGTGTCGAACAATAAGGCAAAGACTTATAGACTGGAGTTCTACATGTAACCGGTGTCTCTTACCGCAAATTGACTTGTGCGCGATGCCAGCTTAGAAAGCAGAGCTGTGCTAGACCCGACCTACAATGACGGGCACTGTTCAAAGGCTCTATTTATACCAACACATCTGCTGTAACTATGGGAAAGATCTGTGGTCCTATACTCATCAGCATCGGGAGAATTAAAGCTTACATATATATATATATATATAGGCAGTGGGAATGACCAGGTAGATGCCACAAAGTCTTTCAAAGGCAGCCAGTGCGGCCTTTGGAGAGAAGTGCAGTGGCGTCACTTCAACCTTAGGGGGTCCCAATTTAAAATCTCCGACAGAGCCCCCAACTATCTTGGGTCTTTAATAGTATTAAACTTTTCATATGGGAAAAAGAGATTTTTTTTGGACCTCCCTAACCTCCAGGGCAAACCGTTCACCTATTATAGTTAGGGCCCAGGAGAGGTGGTTCAATGTTTGATTGTTCCATCCCCTTTGCTACTGTGTGGCATGACGCTGTCTAGGCTTCCCTTCTTGAAAAAATACTGCAATGACATGGAAAAGGAATAGCGTTTCTCCTTGAGGAGAGTGACAAGGAGAAACGTTACCTCTTGGATCCCGGTCAGACACCTCTCACATAGCCAAACCAGATCTCACACTTTGTACTGATGAGAGGCAGCATCCCGGAAACACAAGTGTCTGCAAATTGAGATTTTGGTTTTGGCTTTTATCCTAAGTCATGTGACAAAGCTCGTTAAAGGGTCGACATTGACTTTTCGGATTGCTACTTCCTTTAGGCGGCACTAGCGTTCGAGTCCTCTTCCTTTCTGAAGAGACAATTTGGAAAAGGAATAGAAACTAAATTGTCAGAGAAAGCCAAGTACAGATCTTGGCTATTGCCATAGACACCACTCAAGATGAAGCTCTGGATTGTGTTCCACCGGGCTTGGGGGTCACTGGTGGTTGGACCCCATAAAGATTAGTAAATTATCCACTATTCAATTCTGAAAATACCTTTAATGAACATTGGTAATTTTCAGACTGCAATTTCCTACTTCAGAGTTTGTTTTCGTAATGTTGATTTTTTGGTGATGTTCTCAATACACTTCCGATAATCAGAAATAGGAAAAACTTAATAAAACACTACAGATTACAATATAGGAGCAAGACGGAAACTTTAAAGAAGCACTCCAATCCAAATTTGTATCCTCTTAATATATTGCAGTCCTATTATGTGTGCTTACAATTGCTCATTTTCCCTTTCTACCCATTTAGTTCTTCTCTTTTCCATTAGGTCTATGACATCACGTGATTAAAAACCGACTAAATGAATCCTTCTAAGTTTCATGTAGAAACTGGAGGTCATCACTGCAAAGTCTCTGGCAGGAGGAAAGGAGAAGGCAGTTGGGTCAGGAGTTGAAGTGGGGAATGATAAATGCAGGGAAAAGAGACTTCCTGTTTCTACACAGACCTAATGGAAAAGAGAATAATTAGCTGGGTAGAAAGGAAAATGAGCAATTGTAAGTACTGTATAATATAGTAAAAAATAATATGTGATTGCAATATATTAACAGGATAAAAACTTTAATTTGCTTCTTTAACCCCTTAGCGACAGAGCCAATTTGGTACTTAATGACCTGGCCAATTTTTACAATTCTGACCACTGTCACTTTATGAGGTTATAACTCTGGAACACTTTAACGGATCCCGCTGATTCAGAGACTGTTTTTTCGTGACATATTGTACTTCATGTTAGTGGTAAAATTTCTTTGATATTACTTGCGATTATTTATGAAAAAAACGGAAATATGGCGAAAATGTTTAAAATGTTGCAATTTTTAAACTTTGTATTTTATGCCGTTAAATCAGAGAGATATGTCACAAAAATACTTAATACGTAACATTTCCCACATGTCTACTTTACATCCGCACAATTTTGGAAACAAATTTTTTTTGTTAGGGAGTTATAAGGGTTAAAAGTTGACCAGCAATTTCTCATTTTTACAACACCATTTTTTTTTAGGGACCACATCACATTTGAAGTCATTTTGAGGGGTCTATATGATAGAAAATAATGAAGTGTGACACCATTCTAAAAACTGCACCCCTCAAGGTTCTCAAAACCACATTCAAGAAGTTTATTAACCCTTTACGTGCTTCACAGGAACTGAAACAATGTGGAAGGAAAAAATGAACATTTAACTTTTTTTTGCAAACATTTTACTTCAGAACCTTTTTTTTTATTTTCACAAGTGTAAAAACAGAAATGTAACCATAAATTTTGTTGTGCAATTTCTCCTGAATACGCCAATACCCCATATGTGGGGGTAAACCACTGTTTGGGCGCACCGCAGAGCTTGGAAGTGAAGGAGCGCTGTTTTTATTTTTCAATGTAGAATTGGCTGGAATTGAGATCGGACGCCATGTCACGTTTAGAGAGCCCCTGATGTGCCTAAACAGTGGAAACCCCCCACAAGTGAGACCATTTTGGAAACTAGACCCCTTAAGGAACTTATCTAGATGTGTGGTGAGCACTTTAAACACCCAGGTGCTTCACGGAAGTTTATAACGTAGAGCCGTGAAAATAAAAAATCACATTTTTTCTACAAAAATGATCTTTTTGCCCCCCCAATTTTTATTTTCACAAGGGTAACAGGAGAAATTAGACCACAAAAGTTGTTGTGCAATTTCTCCTGAGTACGTCGATACCCAATATGTGGGGGTAAACCACTGTTTGGGCGCACCGCAGAGCTTGGAAGTGAAGGAGCGCCGTTTTACTTTTACAATGTAGAATTGGCTGGAATTGAGATCGGACGCCATGTCACGCCCCTGATGTGCCTAAACAGTGGAAACCCCCCACAAGTGACACCATTTTGGAAACTAGACCCCTTAGGGAACTTATCTAGATGTGTGGTGAGCACTTTGAACCCCCAAGTGCTTCACAGAAATTTATAACGTAGAGCCGTGAAAATAAAAAATCCTTTTTTTTCCTCAAAAATGATTTTTTAGCTTGCAATTTTTTATTTTCTCAAGGGTAACAGGACACATTGGACCCCAAAATCTGTTGACCAGTTTGTCCTGAGTATGCTGATACCCCATATTTGGGGTGGGCACTGTTTGGGGACCCATCGGGGCTCGGAAGGGAAGGAGCGCCGCTTGGAATGCAGACTTTGATGGGATGGTCTGCGGGCGTCATGTTGCATTTGCAGAGCTCCTGATGTACCTAAAAAGTAGTAACCCCCCACAAGTGACCCCATTTTGGAAACTAGACCCCCCAAAGAGCTTATCTAGATGTGTGGTGAGAACTTTGAATGCCCAAGTGCTTCACAGAAGTTTATAATGTAGAGCCATGAAAATAAAAAAAATCATATTTTTTCCACAAAAATAATCTTTTCACCCCCAAATTTTTACTTTCACAAGGGTAACAGGAGAAATTGGACCCCAAAATTTATTGTGCAATTTGAGCTGAGTACGCTGATACCCCATATGTGGGGGGGACCACTGTTTGGGCGCTTGGCAGAGCTCGGAAGGGAAGGAGCGCCATTTTGGAATGCAGACTTAGATAGAATGGTCTGTGGGCGTTATGTTGCGTTTGCAGAGCCCCTGATGTACCTAAACAGTAGAAACCCCCCACAAGTGACCCCATTTTGGAAACTAGACCCCCCAAGGAACTTATCTAGATGTGTGGTGAGAACTTTGAATGCGCAAGTGCTTCACAGAAGTTTATAATGCAGTCGTGAAAATAAAAAATAAAACATTTTCCACAAAAAAGATTTTGTAGCCCCCATGTTTTTATTTTCTAAAAGGGTAACAGGAGAAATTGGACCCCAAAAGTTGTTGTCTACTTCCTGAACATATTGTGCCTACCACTGCACTATACCCAATCCTTATGTCATTATGATTTAACCCCTTCATGACCTTGGAATTTTCCGTTTTTCCGTGTTCGTTTTTCACTCCCCTCCTTCCCAGAGCCATAACTTTTTTATTTTTCTGTCAATATGGCCATGTGAGGGCTTTTTTTTTTTTTGCGGGACGAGTTGTACTTTTGAACGACATCATTGGTTTTACCATGACATGTACTAGAAAATGGGAAAAAAAATTCCAAGTGTGGTGAAATTGCAAAAAAAAGTGCAATCCCACACTTGTTTTTTGTTTGGCTTTTTTGCTAGGTTCACTAAATGCTAAAACAGACCTGACATTATGATTCTCCAGGTCAGTACGAGTTCATAGACAACAAACATGTCAAATTCCAAGCCTTGCTAAAAGAAAGAAAAAAAATTGCGCCATTTTCTGATACTCGTAGCGTCTCCATTTTTTGTGATCTGGGGTCGGCTGAGGGCTTATTTTTTGCATGACGAGCTGACGTTTTTAGTGATACCATTTTGGTGCAGATACGTTCTTTTGATCGCCCGTTATTGAATTTTAATGCAATATCACAGCGACCAAAAAAACGTAATTTTGGCGTTTCAAAATTTTTTCCCGCTACGCCGTTTAGTGATCAGGTTAATCCTTTTTTTTATTGATAGATCGGGCGATTCTGAACGCGGCGATACCAAATATGAGTATATATGATTTTACTTTTATTGTGAATGGGGCGAAAAGGGGGTGATTTAAACTTTTACATTTTTTTTATTTATTGCATATTTTTTTAAACTTTTTTTTTTTTACTTTTGCCATGCTTCAATAGCCTCCATGGGAGGCTAAAAGCTGGCATAGCCTGATCGGCTCAGCTACATAGCAGCGATCATCAGATCACTCCTATGTAGCTAAATTACAGGCTTGCTATGAGCGCCGACCACAGGGTGGGGCTCACAGCAAACCGGCATCGGTAACCATAGAGGTCTCAAGCAACTCTATGGTTACTATCCTGATGCATCGCTGACCCCCGATCATGTGACGGGGGTCGGCAATGCGTGCATTTCCGGCAGCGGTAGTTAAATGCCGCTGTCAGCGTTTGACAGCAGCATTTAACTAGTTAATTTTTTTCATAAAACTTACAGTTATAGATGAAATGAAAATTCTTAGCGCATAAATTGGCCAATTCATGCGTGTCCATCAACCACGGCAAGGTGATCTCCTTCTGATGGGTCCTACTCTACCATACATTTTTCTCTCTCTCTTTCTCTCTCTCTCTCTATATATATACTGAATATATATATATATATATATATATATATATATATATATACACATACACACATAGTATAGCTACAAAGGAAGGAAGTGATTTAAAAAATAGAATACTATACCTTTATCAAAAGCACCGTGAATGAAATATATGAAATCAAATATGCATATTCATACACATATGTATTTATATATATGTATATATATATATATATATATATATATATACACACATTTGATTTTCTTGAAGTTTTAGTATCATTTTTCCCACCATCTTTCACAATTTGCACCAAGCTAATTAAAACCAGTGCACATCCAGCATAAAACTCGCCGCCGCGCTTCGCAGAGGAAGTCAATGACTGCTTTCAATGATTTCAAAATGTTAGCACAACACAAATGTGGGTTAATCCTTCCAGAGACCCTGATGATATTTTAATTTTATGGATTGCCCTCTGCAATGTGTCAAACAATGACGTACAGTGCTGAGACCAAGAGGAAATAGCCATTTCACCATAAATTACTCCTTTATCCCAGTAGTAGTTCACACAACCACTGAAAAAACAGTCAACAGTGGAGTAGGGTGAGTCAGCAAAACCGAGCGGAAACACAGTGCAGGACACTTTTACCAAAGGATATTTAATGTTCTACAAGTATGCTGGCCTGAGGTTTCGGGTCTCATCTGCAGAATAGCAGCGTTAAAGTGGTACATCTGTTCTGGGGCTTGTGTGCCGCTGACACCAGGGCCGCCATCAGGGCATGACAGCCGTGACTGGCGTATGGGGCCCGGTGAGCAGAGGGGGCCCGCATCGGGCCCCGTCTCATCTGGTCACCGGGCCCCCCCTGCAGGCGCTGCGGCAGCGGCACACTATTGACGTGCGGGCCCGAGCCCGCACGTCAATAGTTAACAGCCGCCAGCCAGTCTGAGGCTGGCGGCTGAATAGGGCCGCAGTGCGCACTCGCCGGCGTCTGACGTCATTGTCAGCCGCCGGGCCCGGCGGCGAGTGCGTCTGTGTGGAGCCTGGAGAGGGAGCTTCACCCGGCGCTGGAGCTTGGCCAGGTAAGAAGTTGTGTTTTTTTTTTCTTTGAGAGCTGCTGCGATCCAGAGGGGCCCGGGGGGCAGGATGATGGACACACAGGGGCAGAAATGCTGGACACACAGGGGCAGAATGGTGGACACAGTGGGGCAGAATGCTGGACACACAGGGGCAGAAATGCCGGACACAGTGGGGCAGAAATGCTGGACACAGTGGGGCAGAATGGTGGACACAGTGGGGCAGAATGGTGGACACAGTGGGGCAGAAATGCTGGACACAGTGGGGCAGAAATGCTGGACACAGTGGGGCAGAATGGTGGACACACAGGGGCAGAATGGTGGACACAGTGGGGCAGAATGCTGGACACACAGGGGCAGAAATGCTGGACACAGTGGGGCAGAATGGTGGACACAGTGGGGCAGAATGGTGGACACACAGGGGCAGAAATGCTGGACACAGTGGGGCAGAATGGTGGACACACAGGGGCAGAATGGTGGACACACAGGGGCAGAATGGTGGACACACAGGGGCAGAAATGCTGGACACACAGGGGCAGAAATGCTGGACACAGTTGGGCAGAATGGTGGACACACAGGGGCAGAATGGTGGACACAGTGGGGCAGAATGGTGGACACACAGGGGCAGAAATGCCGGACACAGTGGGGCAGAAATGCTGGACACACAGGGGCAGAAATGCCGGACACAGTGGGGCAGAAATGCTGGACACAGTGGGGCAGAATGGTGGACACAGTGGGGCAGAATGGTGGACACACAGGGGCAGAAATGCTGGACACAGTGGGGCAGAAATGCTGGACACAGTGGGGCAGAATGGTGGACACACAGGGGCAGAATGGTGGACACAGTGGGGCAGAATGCTGGACACACAGGGGCAGAAATGCTGGACACAGTGGGACAGAATGGTGGACACACACAGGGGCAGAAATGCTGGACACAGTGGGGCAGAATGCTGGACACACAGGGGCAGAAATGCTGGACAGTGGGGCAGAAATGCTGGACACAGTGGGACAGAATGGTGGACACACAGGGGCAGAATGGTGGACACACAGGGGCAGAATGCTGGACACACAGTGGGGCAGAATGCTGGACACACAGTGGGGCAGAATGCTGGACACACAGTGGGGCAGAATGCTGGACACACAGTGGGGCAGAATGCTGGACACACAGTGGGGCAGAATGCTGGACACACAGTGGGGCAGAATGCTGGACACACAGTGGGGCAGAATGCTGGACACACAGTGGGGCAGAATGCTGGACACACAGTGGGGCAGAATGCTGGACACACAGTGGGGCAGAATGCTGGACACACAGTGGGGCAGAATGCTGGACACAGTGAGGCAGAATGCTGGACACACAGTGGGGCAGAATGCTGGACACAGTGGGGCAGAATGCTGGACACAGTGGGGCAGAATGCTGGACACAGTGGGGCAGAAATGCTGGACACAGTGACAGGGGCAGAATGCTGGACACAGTGACAGGGGCAGAATGCTGGACACAGTGACAGGTGCAGAATGCTGGACACAGGGGCAGACTGTGAGACCCAGGGGCAGAATGCGAGACACGGGGCAGAATGGAGATACGGGGCATGATTGGAGACACGGGGCAGGATGAAAGACATGGGGGCATGACTGGAGACAGATGGGGCAGGATTGGAGACAGATGGGGCAGAATGGAGACACAGGGGGCATGATTGGAGACAAGTGTCAGGATTGCAGACATGGGGGCATGGTTGGAGACATAGGGGGCAGAATGGAGACATGGGGCATGATTGGAGACACTGGGGGCAGAATTGGAGACAGATCGTGCAGGATCATGGGGCAGGATGGATATGATGGAGACAGATGGGGCAGGATGGGGCGATCATATGGGGCAGGATAAGGAGATCATATGGGGCAGAATGGATACTCATGAGGGCAGGATGGGAGAATATCTGGCTGACGCCAGGAATGAGACACACGGGGCCAGGCTGGGTGATATTATTAATACCATAGGGGCTAATTTAGGGATATTATTACTGCAGTGATGTATTTATTTTATTTTTTGAGTATACTGTTTTAAATGGGGGGCGGTCCTGTTACTGTATAGAGTGATACTATGTCGCCTTCTTCATGTGGTGTAATGTAGAAGTTGTGAAAAATTAAGTAATGTGTTCTGCAAGCGGAGCTCGAGATAACTGTGTTATTTCCTGCAGAGAGAAGTCCTGGCTGGATGAAATGATGGCGGTCTGTGCTGGATGAAAGATGAAGGACTTCACCTAGAGACGTCACTGGTGAGTCAGTGTGTTACCTATACACTGACACTATACACTGTATACAGAGCTCCTGTGTATAATTTCACTAGTGATCACTATATTATCTGTACACAGACACTGCATACTAATTACAGATCTCCTGTGTATAATGGCACTTATGGTGATAGTATGGTGCTTTTTTAAAAATTACTGATCAGAATTGTAGTATTCAGTCACTATGTGGTGGTAATATGTGGTCTGGACATGGTGTTGTGGTATTTGTTCCTTGTATGTGATATTATTCGATCACTGTGGAGGTAATATGTGGTCTGGTCATGGTGTTGTGGTATTTGTTCCTTGTATGTGATATTATTCGATCACTGTGGTGGTAATATGTCATCTGGTCATGGTGTTGTGGTATTTGTTCCTTCTATGTGATATTATTGGGCATTTTAAAAATTGAAAAATAAATAAAAATATACCTAAATTGTATTGCATATTTTAACAAATATTTAATAGGTTACAGCAGAGTAGGGCCCGGCCAAAAGTGTCTACCGTGTTATGGTGGCGGCTTAAAAAATCTTTTGGCCAAAACAAAAGCTGCCTGCTATATGTGTGATCTGGTGATGGGAACTGTTAATGTGTGATTGGTGAGAAGTGGAGTTTTTCCAAGAGAGAGCGGTGGGACTGTGGACAGTTCGAGGGGTGGAGCCTGGAGGCGGGGCTGGGGTGGAGCCTGGGCGGAGTCTCAAGGGGGCCCCGAAAATTTTGCCAGTATGGGGCCCCGAAATTTCTAGTGGCAGCCCTGGCTGACACCGAGCGCTCACACTCTGCAGCCCCCCATCTAAATGCAGATCTTCAATGTTAACACTTTATAGTGTATACATGAACTCATCAAATTGGAAAGAAAGCAAAAATATTGAAACAGTGTCCATTATAAAACTTAAATTTCCTCTCTCAGCTCCTAGCCCCATAAAAGCACGAAAAAAAAAACTAAAGAAACTAAGAAGTATACACAGTAGTTACATGTACCAGGGCATTATTAAAACAGTTTGTCTTTAGAAAGTCTTAAAATTAGATGAACAACAAAATATGACAAATTACACCAAAACTAGATCAGTACCAACATGGCAGTTTCTAAATACTTTGAAAAGTATCTCGGACTGGCCCACGGGAGAGCAGGTAAATCCCCCGGTGGGCTCCTGTGAAGGACTGCTAATGAGTACTGCTACTACACTTGATTCAATATTTTCAAAGAAAGCCAGAATCTAATTATTCATTACACAAACCGACCAGTTTAATATTATAAAGAAGCATGAGTAAATTGGTGTATTAGCGTCAGATAATTTCTGAATGCAAAATATCATACAAGTGTTACGCCAAAATAATCAGAAAACAAACAAAAGTATATCACCAATAAATATTTTATCGAGGTACACGGGTAAACAATAAAAATGAAATGTTAATGATTAAAATCAAGAAACAATGAAAGTGGGGCAGGCTGATGAGAGACACAAAATAATGAAGATAGGAAAACAAAACGAAGAGGTAGCCACTGGATGGCAGAATCCTACCAAGGAATGATGATGATAGGATATATATATATATATATATATATATATATATATATACAGTACAGACCAAAAGTTTGGACACACCTTCTCATTTAAAGATTTTTCTGTATTTTCATGACTATGAAAATCGTACATTCACACTGAAGGCATCAAAACTATGAATTAACACTTGTGGAATTATATACTTAACAAAAAAGTGTACAAAAACAACAACACACAAACAAATAAGTGATACATTGCTAGAATCAGGGTCTACACCAGGCTGTTCTCGGATTTCATAGCAAAAATTGCTGACGGATTCACTTCAAGACCTATACTAGTTAAACATGTGAGTGTTGTCCAGAGTTGTGTGTGAACTAACTGAGACATTTTATTAATACTACTGATAACATTGCGGCAAACCAGGACTGGCTGTAAAAGTGAAATATTGTCACCCAAATTAACTATGGTTCTAAATGTAAAATCTGTGCTAAAACACGGCCGACGCTAGAACCTGCGATAGGTGTCTTTCTGACTTGTAGGGAGGGAGGACTGTAGCCGCTGCCTCGTATTCACAGCGATGATGATGATGATGATGATAACGTTCTATCAGTTGTGTAACACAAACCAGCTTCGCGTGTCTGAAAATAAAACACTTGATCATTTCAATGTGGATGAGAAAAAAACAAACTATTGGTATTCTGCCTGGATTCTCTGGGGTCTGCGTATCGCTAAAAACCCCTTGAATATTTACATTATTGACCCTTGGCCAATACACTTCTAACTTGTAAATAGCTGACATTTTTACCTTTCCTTATTGAGTCTGGCGCCCATTTTCTTGCTCAGAATGTAAGGATGTGTTTGATAAATTGGAAAAAGATTCTTTACTTAAAATCCCATTTGTTACAGAAACAGCGGTCAGAAAATGTTCTCATATTCATAACAGCGCATATGTTTCCATAACGAGATACAAATGTTTGGGAGTGGGGGAAAAGGACAGTTTGGGAGAAGAAGATTGACCCAAGGACTCTACCGTTAATGGCATTGTCTTAGTATAGCTGATGGCTGGGGGTCCTACTTCTGGCACCCATGTACCACATTAGGGGCTGCAACTCTTGCTTCAGTGTTTATAAAGCATAGCGCCGCCCATATAGTTGTGGCTGCGCCTGGTACTGCAGCTTGGTGCCAGTCAGAGCTGGAGTCCTGGGGAAAGGGGAAATCATCACTCCCTCTAAACCAGTTTTCTAAACTCAGATTTTATTGAAACACCAAAACAGACCAATAGGTGACACTTTGCTGGAATCAGGGAATCTGCACCTACAACATGCTGCTGTCAGATTACATAGCAAAATTCCCTCCATTATACTTTTGGAGCTCAGCTAAACATGCATTAGAATTCTGGCTTAAATTAAGCAATTTTTATTGTGCACATGCCATGCACCACATGCTTTGACTGTATGGCTATGTTCACACTTTGCGGATTCCACTGCGGAATTTTCCGCAGCAGAATTCCAAAATCCGCAGTGAAAACCCGTCGCGGTTTTTACTGCGGATTTATCGCAGTTTTTACTGCGGTTTCTTATGCGGATTATCATCTGCATTTTCCTATTGGAGCAGGTGAAAATCCGCAGAAAAGAAGTGACGTGCTGCGGAATGTAATCCGCTGCGTTTCCGCGCGTTTTTTTCCGCAGCATGTGCACAGCATTTTTTGTTTCCCATAGGTTTACATTGTACTGTAAACTCATGGGAAACTGCTGCGGTTCCGCAGCGGTCAAATCCGCTGCGGATCCGCAGCAAAATCCGCAAAGTGTGCACATAGCCTATTAGGTATCTCTAGGTTCACCCTGCAAGGGACATGGCTTGGGAGAGAAAGGGCATGGTTTAAGATGTGCCAAATTACGCCAAAAATTTGGTGCAAGAAGAAATTTGTCTTAGGGTATGTGCACACGTATTCTGGAGGACTGCGGTTTTTCCTGCGGATTTATCGCAGTTTCTACTGCGGATTCCGCTGCGGCTTTACACCTGCAGTTTTCTATTGGAGCAGGTGTAAAACCGCAGCAGAATCCGCACAAAGAATTGACATGCTGCGGAATGTAAACCGCTGCGTTTCCGCGCGTTTTTTTCCGCAGCATGTGCACTGCGGATTTCGCTTCCCATAGGTTAACATGGTACTGTAAACTCATGGGAAACCGCTGCGGATCCGCAGCAAAATCCGCAGCGTGTGCACATAGCCTTAGAGGGGTTGTCCAGGCTTGGGCCTCAAGTCTGCATCACTCTACATGAATCCTCACAGTGTGCACAGTGCGCAGTGTGAGGATTCACAAGTCTGCAGTCACATAGCGTGACTGCAATCTTGTACCCCAAGCCTGGACAACCCCTTTAAGTAAGGCAGGAGGTTGCGTAAAGCGAGGTTAGGCCGGTTTCACACATCAGTGGCTCTGGTACGTGAGGTGACAGTTTCCTCACGTACCGGAGACACTGACTCACGTAGACACATTGAAATCAATGTGTCTCTGCACATGTCAGCATGCTTTCACGGACCGTGTGTCCGTGTGCAAAATACAGAGACATGTCAGTGTTCGTGGGAGCGCACGGATTACACGGACCCATTAAAGTCAATGGGTCCGTGTAAATCACGTACCGCACACAGACGCTGTCCGTGTGCAGTCCGTGTGCCGTGCAGGAGACAGCGCTACAGTAAGTGCTGTCCCCCCAGCGTGGTGCTGAAGCCGCCATTCATATCTTCTTTCCAGCAGCGTTCGCTAGAGAGAAGATATGAAAAATCCTTTTTTTATTTTTAGTGTTTAAAATAAAGATCCCTGTCCCCTGACCCCTCCCACCCCTTGTGCGCCCGCCCCCGCTGTTAATAAAATACTCACCCTGCTCCCTCGCAGCGTCCTATCCTCGCCGCAGCTTCTCCTGTATGAGCGGTCACGTGGTGCCGCCCATTACAGTCATGAATATGCGGCTCCACCTCCCATAGGGAGGAATTTTTCATCCAATTGCGAATCGATCAGAGCAGGAAAAAAAAAAACGCCGTTGAGAACACAATCATAGGATTAAATTGGTACAAATGCAATCGGATTATTAATTGGATTGCATTCGTCCTTGCGTGCGACATTTTTACGCTTATTAAAAGGGTCGTGTAACTTTTTACTCCAAAAAAACGGACATAAAGCAAAATAGCAAATTTTTTTTTTTAATTTTTGCGTTTACTCCAAATTCAGCAAAGATTTGCTCCACTTTAATGAATTTGATGCAGTAAACACCCGAAAAAAATGGAAAGACTACACAAAAAAAAGTGACTTTAAAAAATGGCAATGATAAATAGGATAAATAGCGGCCTTAAGATTAATGTAAACGGTCTACATTTTGAGATGGTTTGTGAAAATCTGCCCCTTGGATGATGGAAGCGGTGACACTATTATGTCCAGACCTACTGAATGTATCTCTGCGGAGCGGAACGTTCTGCTAGTTCAGCTGTAACACATTAACATCAATCTGTGGTTCCTTCGAGAGCATTTAAATCGGAGTGGGATGATAATTGTATCTCAGCGGAGGAAAGCATCACTTACGATAGAAGGAGAATTTCTGGATGTTTTGTTTTCCGTTTGGTTAACTGTACTTAGTAAGTCGGAGGGTTGTGTGACTTCACAGCACGCCCATCCCCTACGTTGAGGGCAGGCAAGATACCGGTATTTGTAGGCTTATGTTAGGATGTAGAGTATGAACTCGCTGGAAGCCACCAACACCACCGAGAAAAGGGTTGAAGAAGTGAGTCTCAAGCTGCTCAAACCACGGGCAGCACGAATCAGATCCTGGATGGGTAGAATGATTAATAGGATTCCGATCCCTCGTCCAGATCAATGACCCATGAATGGAGGCTCTGCTAGAATTAGGCATCGGCCTTTTCAACAGTCTCTGGATGCTGGTCAGAAGGCTCGCGAATCTGTTACCTTCATAGAATCCTAGAATGTTAGAGTTGGACGGGACCTCTGGGGTCATGGTGTCCAACCCCCTGCTCAATGCAGGATTCGCTCAACCATCTCAGACAGATGTCTGTCCAGCTTCTGTTTGAAGGCTTCCATTGAAGGAGAACCCACCACCTCTCGTGGCCGCCTGTTCCACTCATTGATCGTTTTTTTTTTCTAATATCTAATCTGTATCTTCTCCCTTTCAGTTTCATTCCATGTACAAATGAAAATAAGGATGATCGCTCTACACTATGTGATGGGGATCCCCGACACGGCTTTTGATTAGCCGTCCTGGCACAACGTCATCTGTACGTGATGGTTACATTGCAACAGCCCCGATAATCGAAAGATGCGCTGGGAATTTTGGAAGGTAATAGATTTGTGAACCTTCCATCCAGCGTCCAGACACTGCTGACCATGCCGCGAATTGATCCACCTAACTCTATCAGCCAGGTATGTCTTACTCTGGAATGCTCCGGCGTCTCAGAGACAACATAGTTTAAAGGTTTGGCTGGGGATGAGACTTTCGCAGCGCCATCTCCAGTTGGCTTCTCCCCATGTTGCTCTAGTTAATTGACAGGTCTCTCTCATGCGTGTACATAGGGATAGACATGCCAATCACCTGGAGCGATGCGGGTGAAGAAGCCGGTTGGGGAGCAGATCTCTAAACTATGTTTTCTCTGAACAGCTAGAGCATTTATGAGAAATCCAAACCCAGCTGCAATGGTGCAGCCGGACTGTGATTCATGATGTCCATGGTTTGGGCAGCAAAATGGACTGACAGGTTCTCTTTAAAAAATGGAATTAGGAAGGTGAATCAATCACTGCAAAAAGAAGCACCAGGTCAATTTTAGGTTGATCATTCTATGGTAATTTCATTTTTCAGATTTTTTTCTTTATAGGAGCATTGTGTAGCCATAGTGCTAAATAATATATACGGTATATATAATTCTGGCTGCATTACATCCACCACTAGAGGGAGCTAAGGAGATAACTGCATACATATATACATTAAACCCAATAATAAAACTGTATTAAGTATGCTCCCCCTAGTGGTGGATGAAGGATTTTATTTATATAACTATGCGGAGTTTGGTGCTTTGTTATAGAGATTGAACTGTTATTTTTGTAATCAGTACACACATTTGGTTCTAAAATGATTTATTATAGCACTAGGAATCCTCGCTGAGTTTGCCTCTCTATTTGTCTAGGCTCTTACACTACTAGATGCTTCTACTTCACAATGTTAGCAGACTGGAGAAGACCTAAAAGATCAAAAATGTCATAAACGGTTTAGTGGCAAACGTGGCACCGCATTTAACGTGACTGAGCTGTAGAGTAGACATCAAGCTGCTGCCGATGGTTGTCTATGGAGATGTTTGCTTGGTTACATGCACTTGTTCTCAATGGTTAGGTATGTAGGAAACAGAACGCGGGGCCATTCTCAGGGCCTTTTCCCATATATTGTGCATCACAGTTATAGAATGATGATGTGAGGATTAGGTCTCTTTATAAACAAGTTTACTTCAAGGAGAAAACTGACAAATAATCCCAGATTTATATAAATGGTTAACTTCTCTTTGATCTGATTCTTTGCATGTATAACATATACAGTTATTATGTTGACATAAAAAAAAGTTTTACAGTTCAAAAATTCTCTCACCGGAAAAGATCTATGGTAGAAAACACCAACATCAAGGAATAATCTGTAAAGAGAACCTGTCAAATGCCAGTTTTTTTTTTAAATTCTGGTGTGAATGTGCTTGTTTTCCCCAATCTGGCATTGTTTTCTTCTGTTCCTGCTTCTCTCTTGATCTTTCCCAGAAACCAAAAATTAGTAACAACCTAGACAGATTTAAAAAAAATCTAGTGTAACACCCCAGGAAGCCGGTTGTCACAGTGGCATTGCCTTCCTCACAGGGAGGGTGATGCCATGTATGCCTGGAAGCGAGGACGATCCCTTTAACAGGTGACACATACACACAGCTGTGATCCAGTTTGTGGGTGGCTGCCCTATATATTCTGGTAGGAGGAGCAGTCTAGAGAAGAGCTGGGGCCGTGCAGACACGAGGTTCTGCAGCTCCTGACAGAGAACTGTGAGAGATTGTGAAGGGAGTAGAAGTAAAGGAGAGGAAAGATACTGGGAGTGGAGCTGCAAGAGGGCTCACTCCAGAATCAGCGCAGAATACCGGAGGCCGGAATTCCGAGGTTGTGGGGGTAACTATATGCCACACAGAAGAAAACGGCGGGCAGGAGATTTTAAGTCGCCTGTCCAGCATTACATCCGAAGGCACAGCAGCATATAGGGCCCGAAGTCGCCGCAACCAGGGACACCTGTAAAAAAAGGCTCGAGTAGCCTGACATGCGGATATTGTCCTACTAATAGGACAGAGAGAATGTGATGACTTTGTGTGAAGCCTTACGCAGCAAGGGACTACAACACAGCGCAGTAAGGAAAGCTTCCAACCCCACCTGGTTAGGGGGATTCCAAATCGCTTCCAGGCTGGCCGGGCCTCACCATCACCTGTGATCCGTACCCTGGCCTGTGGCTGCATACTACCAGTAAAAGGTAAAGAGACTGCAACCTTGTGTCCTCTAATTCTTTCCTCCACTTCACCATCTATAATCCTTATCAACTACACTGGGAGCCCTGGGGACTAAGTTCTACTTGTGGGGAACAATAGCACCTCTGCTGCAATACTATCATCCCCAGAGGACCCCTTTAACCCGTTTCCGACCTCTGCCGTACTATTACTGCGGAGGTCGGATCCCCTGCTTTGATGTGGATTCCGGCGGTGAGCCCGCAACAAAGCCGGGACACGTCTGCTGTTTTGAACAGCTGACATGTGCCCGCAATACCGGCGAGTGAAATCGCGATTCACCCGCCGCTATTAACTAGTTAAATGCCGTTGTCAAACGCTGACAGCGGCATTTAACTACCGCTTCCAGCCATTGGGCCGGAAATGAGCGCATCGCCGATCCCCGTCACATGATTGGGGGTCAGCGATGCATCGGCATAACAACCAGAGGTCTCCTTGAGACCTCTATGGTTGTTGATGCCAGATTGCTGTGAGCGCCACCCTGTGGTCGGCGCTCATAGCAATGCAGTAAATCTACTACATAAGGGCGATCTGACGATCGCTCCTATGTAGCAGAGCAGATCGAGTTGTGCCCACGGAGGTTATTGAAGCATAGGCAAAAGTTAAAAAAAAAATGTTTAAAAAAATATGAAAAAAAAAAAGAGTTGAAATCACTCCCCTTTCGCCCCATTCAAAATAAAACAATAAAAAAAAATTCAAATCTACACATATTTGGTATCGCCGCATTCAGAATCGCCCAATCTATCAATAAAAAAAAGGATTAACCCGATCTCTAAACAGTGTAGCGAGAAAAAAAATATGACATGCCAGAATTACGTTTTTTTGTTCGCCACGACATTGCCTTAAGATGTAATAACGGGTGATCAAAAGAACGTATCTGCACTAAAATGGTATCATTAAAAACATCAGCCCGGCAAGCAAAAAATAAGCCCTCACCCGACCCCAGATCATGAAAAATAGAGACGCTATGGGTATTGGAAAATTGCGCAATTTTTTTTTTTTTTTTTTTTTTTTAGCAAAGTTTGGAATTTTTTTTAAGATAAAAGATAACCTAGACATGTTTGGTGTCTATGAACTCGTAATGACCTGGAGAATCATAATGGCAGGTCAGTTTTAGCATTTAATGAACCTAGCAAACAAAAGCGAAACAAAAAACAAGTGTGGGATTGCACTTTTTTTGCAATTTCTTCGCACTTGGAATTTTTTCCTGGTTTCTAGTACACGAAATGGTAAAACCAATGATGTCGTTCAAAAGTACAACTCGTCCCCCAAAAAATAAAGCCCTCACATGGCCATATTGACCGTATATACTGTTTATATACCGTATGTATTCTGATGCAATCAGAATGATTGAATATTGTTTATAAGCAATGCTTACAAGCGTTCGGCCGTTTGCAATAAAACAATCAAACAAGAACAATTTAATAGAGCTCAACACGACTAATATAACAAGTGGTTTCTCCAAATTCAGCACAAAATGCCACTTTTACTGACTACTGTAGTCAATAGATTCTGTCCATAAGAGCAAATATTTGTATCAAGCACATAATATACTACGAGCTTTATTAGGCACATCACATGTGATTGAGATAAAACACATCAAATACCTGGACTGGCTGGGGGGGTTGTTTACTGATTGTTTGCGTCAGGGGTTTACTGCGATATAGAGGGGCCAGAAGACCATAGCATCCGATTTCACATACTCCTGCAATGATTAGAAGCACTTTTCCTTCATATTAAATGGTGCAGGTTTATGTTAGCAGTGCAGGGGTTCAACTGTTCAGCTTAGAGTCTTTGAAGCTTTCCCGCTTGGATGCTCTCAGCTGTTCAGTATTGACCACTGCCCTCTGCTATATATACTCGCCTCTGGCAATCTGGATTGCTATTGTTAGTCTTATACTGACTGGTGTGGAGTGGAGGTGTTGGTTGTTGGTAGAGGAATGTATGTTTGGTATTTTCATTTATCCCTGTGCATCCTCCCTTGTTAGTCTGGTTTGTGTATATATACACTATCACTTCCCACTTCCCTGGGTGGAAGAGGGGTACAAATGTTGAGCTGATTCAGGAGTTCAGCAAGGTACATGTCCCTGGCATCTTCACCATCAGAAGTAATCCAGAGAGCAGGGATAGCAAGGGCGCCCCTAGAGTTAAGGACAGGGAAGGAATTCCAGGTATTCCGACAACAGAATTGTGACAGCTTGTTAGAAATATGGCAAAATAAAGAGAGTGGACCAAAAGGTTTAGAGAAGAGATCATGACTTTGTCTAAACATGTAAAAGTATAGAAAAAGATACAAAGGGATTGAATGTTCCTAGAGATACAGCTGGAAGTAGAGTTAACAAGTTCAATGTAGCTACACTGGCTGGATGTGGCAGAAGAAGGAAGCTGTCATCGACTGCCACCAGATTCCTGAAGAGCAGGTGGTCAACAACACTTAAGTGACTACGCAAGATCTGCAGCAAAATGTGGTGGCAGCAAGCGCTGAGGCTTAAGTTTGCACAGTAAAGCGCCTGATAAAAACAATGTCTTCATGCCTGAACTCCAAGATGTCACCTCAACTGACCTAAAATCACAAAAATAGTTGGGTCTGATGTACTAGACGCCATATACAGTGGGGCAAAAAAGTATTTAGTCAGTCAGCAATAGTGCAAGTTCCACCACTTAAAAAGATGAGAGGCGTCTGTAATTTACATCATAGGTAGACCTCAACTATGGGAGACAAACTGAGAAAAAAAAATCCAGAAAATCACATTGTGTGTTTTTTTAACAATTTATTTGCATATTATGGTGGAAAATAAGTATTTGGTCAGAAACAAAATTTCATCTCAATACTTTGTAATATATCCTTTGT
The DNA here is from genome assembly GCF_032444005.1 of Ranitomeya imitator. Classification (NCBI taxonomy): domain Eukaryota; kingdom Metazoa; phylum Chordata; class Amphibia; order Anura; family Dendrobatidae; genus Ranitomeya; species Ranitomeya imitator. The sequence goes on from NC_091291.1 coordinate 119,849,445, forward strand.
TGGCAATGACAGAGGTCAAACGTTTTCTGTAAGTCTTCACAAGGTTGCCACACACTGTTGTTGGTATGTTGGCCCATTCCTCCATTCAGATCTCCTCTAGAGCAGTGATGTTTTTGGCTTTTCGCTTGGCAACACGGACTTTCAACTCCCTCCAAAGGTTTTCTATAGGGTTGAGATCTGGAGACTGGCTAGGCCACTCCAGGACCTTGAAATGCTTCTTACGAAGCCACTCCTTCGTTGCCCTGGCGGTGTGCTTTGGATCATTGTCATGTTGAAAGACCCAGCCACGTTTCATCTACAATGCCCTTGCTGATGGAAGGAGGTTTGCACTCAAAATCTCACGATACAGGCCCCATTCATTCTTTCATGTACCCGAATCAGTCGTCCTGGCCCCTTTGCAGAGAAACAGCCCCAAAGCATGATGTTTCCATCACCATGCTTTACAGTAGGTATGGTGTTTGATGGATGCAACTCAGTATTCTTTTTCCTCCAAACACGACAAGTTGTGTTTCTACCAAACAGTTCCAGTTTGGTTTCATCAGACCATAGGACATTCTCCCAAAACTCCTCTGGATCATCCAAATGCTCTCTAGCAAACGTCAGACGGGCCCGGACATGTACTGGCTTAAGCAGTGGGACACGTCTGGCACTGCAGGATCTGAGTCCATGGTGGCGTAGTGTGTTACTTATGGTAGGCCTTGTTACATTGGTCCCAGCTTTCTGCAGTTCATTCACTAGGTCCCCCCGCGTGGTTCTGGGATTTTTGCTCACCGTTCTTGTGATCATTCTGACCCCACGGGGTGGGATTTTGCGTGGAGCCCCAGATCGAGGGAGATTATCAGTGGTCTTGTATGTCTTCCATTTTCTAATTATTGCTCCCACTGTTGATTTCTTCACTCCAAGCTGGTTGGCTATTGCAGATTCAGTCTTCCCAGCCTGGTGCAGGGCTACAATTTTGTTTCTGGTGTCCTTTGACAGCTCTTTGGTCTTCACCAAAGTGGAGTTTGGAGTCAGACTGTTTGAGGGTGTGCACAGGTGTCTTTTTATACTGATAACAAGTTTAAACAGGTGCCATTACTACAGGTAATGAGTGGAGGAAAGAGGAGACTCTTAAAGAAGAAGTTACAGGTCTGTGAGAGCCAGAAATCTTGATTGTTTGTTTCTGACCAAATACTTATTTTCCACCATAATATGCAAATAAATTGTTAAAAAAACAGACAATGTGATTTTCTGGATTTTTTTTTCTCAGTTTGTCTCCCATAGTTGAGGTCTACCTATGATGTAAATTACAGACGCCTCTCATATTTTTAAGTGGTGGAACTTGCACTATTGCTGACTGACTAAATACTTTTTTGCCCCACTGTATGTAGATAAATAAATAAGCCACAAAAATTGTAATTCTGATCTGTGGAGGGATAAAACTAAACTGGAACTTTTTGGGCCTGTGGATCAGTGGTATAGCTTGAGGAGGAAGAATGAAGCATATGCTGAAAAGAATAACCTGCCTATAGTGAAGCATGGTGCATGGTGAGGACTTGGTGATGTCTAATGTGACACATGGCGGTGGCTTGTTAATGCCAACAGTGATGCACAGATGGGGGGGGGGGCGGTGATGCCTACAGTGACCCAAGATGGTGGCTAGCTAATGCCTACAGTGATATACGGTGGGGGCTTGGTGGTGCCTAGAGTGAAGCATGGTGGCTTGGTGATGCTTACAGTGAAGCATGGTGGTGGCTTGCTAATGCCTACAGTGATGCATGTCAGGGGCTCAGTGATGCCTATAGTGAAGCATGGTGGTGACTTGGTAATGCTTACAGTGAAGCATGGTGGTGTCTAAGAAATGCCCTCAGTGAATCATGGTGGTGGCGCAGTGATGCTCTGTGATTGCTTTCCTTCATCTGGCACTGAAAAAATGGATTTAATCATGTATAAGAAAGTCCTCGCAGGAAATGTCATGCCTCCTATGAGGAAGCTGAAAGCTTGAAGTCATTGGACCTTCCAACAGAATAATAATTCAAAGCGTTCCTCACAGTCCACCAAGGCTTAGTTTCAGACTAAGTTCTGGAAGATTCTGCAGAGAATGTCACAATCTCCTGATATGAAAATTTTTAGTGGAATTTGAAAAAGTTGGTAGCAGCATGCAAATCCAAGAATACTAGTGACCTAGAGATCATTGCCCATGAGAAATTGATTAAGATTCTTAAGGCTGCCAGAAGCCGGTATCTGGCTGTGCATCATGTTTGCAGCAGGTCATAACAGCCAGAGGGACTCTACTAAGTAAGACGCTTGTCATAAAGGGGCTGACTAATTCTGAGACTGCTGTAGTCAGTAAAAGAGGCTTATTGTGATGAATTAGGAGAAACCACTTGTTATATTAGTTGCGTTGAGTGTTTTACGTTGTTCTTGTTTCATTGCATGCAAACAGCAGAAAGTTTGTGAATTTTGCTAATAAACCGAATTTGCAATGAGGGTTGAATCGTTTTAATTGCGACTGTAAACTTCATATAGTACAGCCAGCTGTGTTTTGTACTGCGCCTATTCCCTGTCCTCACCCTCCGTTCTACTGCAGTAGCTTTTATGTTTGGAATGCCGGGAATATTGCCAAGTTTAAAGGGACACACATGTCAACACACTGCTTATATGAAAGTGCATGTTGTGCTGGGACCGGGCTTATGTTTATTTTTCCTTTCATTTCTATTTTAGCATTTAATTCCATTATTAGCCTCCTGATTGTATTACGTAAAAGAAAACAAGTAAAGGTGCACTCCACCATGCGGGCAACTGTAAACCCTCTCCAATCAGTAAGGTATGTATCACCAGCAAGAACTTTTCAATTAGGCCAAGTACATCCTATTTAAATAGACCAAAGGGATACATCGGCCACTAAAACTCCCTCCCGATTCCTCGTTTTGGGGAACGGTGGGATTATACATCCTTTAGGCTAAATTCACATGCCAATTTTTTTTTCTCGAATGCAAAAAACAGACTGCTTTTCATTAGTGTGCCGAATCCAGTTATCATTAGGTCTTTGGCCTGTGTGTTCATTTTTACCATCCATGCGTCATCCCAGGGGCAGACATATCATTGGAGCAACCTGTGCAACCAAAGAAATAAGTGGACCCATGTCCACCTCCAAAGCAGAAAGCAAATCCTGTCGTAGACAGAACAATCGGACTTTAACCCTGCTGTTGTCTTTGGTCAAAAACGACCGACCTTGAACTTCAATATTCTTTAAAATATTCAAGATGCGGCTCTGAAACCCGTGGCCGACCGACCCATCCTCATTTAAGTCAATCAACCACAAGTTTCAGAACCGCATCTTGAACACCCCAAAAATACCAAAGTTCAAAATCGGTCTCCCCAGACCGAAGACAACAGCAGGGTTAAAGGGCCCATATACTGTTCTTAAACAGGGGCCCTTTTCTGTCTGTGTCTGCCATTCCGTCATCCATTTTTCTTGCCTGCAAATAAAAGATGGGGGTTTCTCGAGCTTCTTCTGGAAAGCAATGAGTGAAAAGCTAACAGCACGTGAAGGCAACTCTGTTGGCATTCATATGCTGTCTATTATTTTTCCTGACTCATTCACTTAAATGGGTGGATTTGGTCCACAAATTGGACCAAAATAAGAAATTTCTCAGTTTTTTAAGCAAATCCTCTGTCCAAAACCCCACCCCCCAAAATTTAAAGGGAACCTGTCACCAGAAAAAAACTATTAACCTGGAGATATGGGCTTAATCTGCAGGTTAATAGCATTATTAATTTGCCCGGCGCCTGCACTTACACCAATGCTATAGGGAGAAAATTAACTTTATTCCCTCTGCAGAGTTCCGGTTACAGCCACAGGGGCGGTGGTTCAGTCACCACTCTGAGTATACAGACCAGCGGCTGTAACCGCCACCTTGGCCCTGACTGACAGCCGGACCTAATGCAGAGTGAGCGTCAGTCAGGACTGGGGTGCGGTGACAGTCACTGCTCTATATACTCAGTGGTGACTGAACCTGCGCCGGCGCCGCTCCATGACGGAAACGGAATGCTGTAGGGGGAATACAGTTCATTTTCTCCCTGCAGTGTTCAGCTAAGTTCAGGTGTCGGCAGTTAATAATATAGTTTCCCTGCATATTAACCCCATATGTTCAGGTTAACCCCTTAACACCAATGACGCGCAGTATTCGTCATAGGGTGCATCCCCCTGTTTGTAGCGGGCTCCGGCTATGATTCCGCACCTTTTCCGGTACATGACAGCTGATCTGATTAGCTGACATGTGCCCCTAACAGCCACGGGTGGAATCACGATCCATCTGTGGCTGTTAACATGTTAAATGCCACTGTCAATCTCTGACAGCTGCATTTAACATGCACGCGTTGGAAGTGCGTCGCAAACCACGCTGATCGGCGCATGTGTCACATGACTGCGGGTCACCCATGGGTTGGTATGACAACCCGTGGTCTGTAGCAGACCCCTGTGGTTGTCATAGCAGGACTGATCTGCTACATAGAGCAGGGCTTCACCTGCTCTGTGTAGCACAAGCGATCGAATGATCGCAGATTCTAGTCTCCCATGGAGACTATTGAAGCAGGCAAAAAGTGAAAAAAATATGTAAAAAATTTAAAAAATATAAAAGTTTAAATCACCCCCCCATTCAAAATAAAACAATAAAATAAAAATACAAAATATACATATTTGGCATCACCGCGTTCAGAATCGCCCGGTCTAAAAAAATATAAAAAGAATGAATCTGATCGGTAGACGGCGTAATGGAAAAAAAATCAAAACATCAGAATTGCATCTTTGTGGTCGCCGCAACATTGCATTAAAGTGCAATAACGGGCAATCAAAAGATCATATTTACACCAAAATTATAGCAATAAAATACTAGGTCGGCACGCAAAAAATAAACCCTCACCCAACCCGAAATCACGAAAAATGGAGACGCTACAGGTCTCGGAAAATGGCAATTTTTTTTCTTTGACAAATTTGAAATTTTATTTCACCACTTAACTAAAAAAGAACCTAGACATGTTTGGTGTCTGGGCACTCATAATGACCTGGAGAATCATAATGACAGCTCAGTTTTAGCATTTAATGAACGTAGTAAAAAAAAAAAAAAAAAAAACAATTGTGGAATTGCACTTTACGGCAAATCCAGTGGCGTCGTTCAAAAGCACAACTCATCCTGCAAAAAACAAGCCCTCACACGGCCATATTGACAGAAAAATAAAAAAGTTATGGCTCTGGGAAGAAGGGGACCAAAAAATGGAGATGCAAAAACGGAAACACCCCTGGTCCTTAAGGGGTTAATAGGGTTTTTCCTGTTGACAGGTTCCCTTTAAATGTGAAGAGGGGCCTGTTGATAAAGCCAAATTGATATGGCAGCAAGAAGAAGTCACTATGAGTACCTTGTCACAATGTAGTCTTATATGGAGTCCCAACCGGTCCATTGCACAGACATGTAGGTGCACCATGTGCACCGAATACTGCATGTGCTGGAACAAGCCAGCGCTATATGCCCTGAAACATGTTCACATTACATCTGTGTCATGCATCAAAATAATTTCTGTACATTGTGATGGCATTCTCTCATTTACACTCTCATGACACAGAGCATTGCTGGCTCCCCTAACAGTGGCAAACAGGTTTTTGCTCCTTTCTGGACATTATTAAAAGCCATTCAGGCCTCCTTAGTGTAAATCTCTTCATGGACTGTATCCTTCAGCAATGTAATCCACCGCCTGAGTGATGTCTCTGAATTTATCGGAGGGAATTTTTAAGGTTGGCTAATTACTACTAAGTAATGTTCTTTAAAAGTCGTCAACCCCTTTACATGGAGAATGACTTTACGTGAGCTCTACTAAGAATGTAAACAGCACTATAAGGCTTACACGACTTCGGAATCTATGTTTCTTACCCTGTGTCACCACTTTTCCAAAAACAGGCAACGTGTCGAGTGTTGAACAGTTCCAGCGTCGATTCCTGAACTGATACTGGCATTCTTCGATTGCCAGCTGAGCCCCTCGCCTCACCGAGTCCATGACTTCCAGATTCCTCTTGCACATTTGCACCTGGCGTTGAATTAATCCCTTGAGCTTCTCACAAGTTTCCTCCTCTGAAATACTGCCTACCGAGGACAGTTTTGCAAGATACCTGTAGGATATACAGAGGAAGACAACTTAATTCTTGTAGAGCAACGTGTAGAATGTGGATTTCAGAAGAACGTTACGTCTAAAGCTTAGAAAAGTCATCGGTATGGACAGTTTTTTTGGAAGGTTGTAAGACCTGGAAATATGAAAAATAAAGTAATGACTGTGGGAGCTGTTATTATATTTTTTTTTTTGGGGGGGGGGGAGGGGTGACTTACCCTATAGAATAGAAATACCCAAAAAATTATTTATGGATATCCCATTTCATTATCCTGACCGTATCCAGTGTTTGGTGGGAGAATATTAAGGAAAGTTTTAAAAATGCATTCTGACTTGCCATTGCTCTCCTTTGGTCAGGATTGGACTTGCTAAGAACAAGGACATCTCTACCATGTAGGCACAGTTCCTTCAAATCCAGGAAGGGATGACCAACTATCTCATCGGCAATGTCAACCTTTGTGAGGGTTTATTTACACAGATTGTCCGGCAGCGCTAAACAACCGCCAATCGGTAAACATTTACCAATAAAAGAACGAGGGGCAATCCAAAAGTAATGAGGGTGAAGATCAAGAATTTTTTTCGAAGGGAATTCTAAGTTTAGAAAAGAGATGGACTAAATGTATAGACTTGTTAGGAGACTATGTAGAAAAATAATTATTTTTTTACTATATTCATTGTGTTTACTATTATCATTACTTTTGGATCGCCCCTCTCATACCCAGATTATAAACTGATTGCCGCTTCTCTTCCTACTGATATTCCCAATGATCTGCTGTAATCTGGCAGCAATTGTCCACTTTTCCTGTAGTGCCAACAAAGGAAAAATTAATGGGGTTGCCCAATGATGGTCATTTATGGCATATCCATAAATGTGTAATTGGTGGGCATCCTACCTATGGCACATGCACCAATCTCCAGAACATAGGGATCCACCTATCCATCATTCCAACTGGTCTATGACTGTAGTGACAGGAGAGGTGGCTCTCTCCATTCTCTACTATGGATGTTCCGATTTTCTGTTCCGCTCAGCTGTATTCAAAACTCCTATACCAGGGAATAGAAAGACCACCTCTTGTGTCACCTCTCTTGGAAACCAGTTTAAATGGGGAGCAATGGGCTCCCACTCTTACGGTATTAGACCTTGATGGCATATCCTTGGGATATGCCATAAATTTTTGTTGTGAGACAACATTTTTAAATATTAGAGGGCTTTCAAATTGTGTTTTTGTCACACGTTTGTTTGTCCCGTTGGGGCATACATCCGGATTTCCCTGCAAAACGGGATTCGGGCATATGTGCTGACGGGGCCATAGACTATAATGGTGTCGACAGAGTGAGCTTGGGCTCTGACCTGCCCTAGTCGATAGGGCCGCGATCAAAGACCGTTTCAGCGTGTTCTCTTTCTTGTAGTAGATTTGCAGAACATTTTTGGCAACAGATGAGTAAGTTATTTAAAACTGAACATTCGGCCTTTTTGAAACTATTTGCTCGTTCCAATCAGGGAGTATGGGTAAAGTGCGAGAAAAGAGTACCGGTAATAATAAAAAAAGCAAACATATTTTAGCAGCACCTTACTGGAGAGAGACACTGCAGGCACTTTGCCTATAGAGCTTGCAATCCAAATGTTCTGTCGGGCCGGACAAGGAAAAACTTCCTCATCTTGTAAATGTAATCTTGGCTGCTGGACAACCCATCTGTCTCCCGCTCAGTGATCAATCGTCTTCTTGCTGACATATCTTGCAGGAAGTTTGGGCAGTGATAGCCCTAATTCTCACAAGTCTGCAACTTTCTGCTCTATCTCGCTGATACTATAGGGATGTGCATTCCTAGCCGTGAATCTATCTTGTCAGAAATCCTGATTACTGCTGTATCCAAGTAGTACTTGGAAAAGCCAGAGGTCTTCAGAGTCAGCCAAAATAAGCAGAAAATACTTGTGAGTGCCAACTCCCAGCTGCCATACCGTCTTCTCTCAGCTTCTGCTGTTTTCTAATCTCTCTCACACATCTATTACAAACCAAACGATCAGAATTGTGATTTCAGACCTGTAGCTCATTTGTAGAGGAAAACAAGTCCGGCAATTCATGCATTTGGGCGATTTTGGCTTCTACACAAAGACCATTGGTAGACTAGACTATAGCCTAAAGAACCCAGAGTAGTAAAGTCCATGTCCCATGTGACCTACACCTCCCTGGTCCAAAGACACTAAGAGTACAAGACACTCTGGATAATGCCCACCAAAGTATAGTTTAATATCTACTCAGGACATATTGTAAATAGTCCATATGGAAAGGCCACGTGGCGAGAGATCCCATCCCACTGTAGTTGAAGGTGTATTCCAACCTTTAAGGAATGTGTACAATGCTTTTTTTGTGTTTTTGGAGCAGAAACAGGTTAGCCTTTTTTTGCTAATTTTTTATTTGGAAGAAACAGAGTAGACCTCCCAAGTTTTTGAGGAGTTTTGCATTTCTGAGGAGGATTTGAAGTGTTTCCTCTAAGTATCTACTCCAAAAACTCAACTGGACTGAAACTGTCCAAATCTTCCTGAAAGGCTCAAAATTCCTCAAAAACTTGGAGTTTCTTCTCAGTTTCCACTTCAAAAAGTCAGCCAAAAGACTTAGTGTGCACATAATCTTATGGTAATATAGGCCAACTGGAAAAGAAACCAGTCATTGAAAGACCATATGGGCAGTGGCCTCCTATAGTATCGAAGTTTTTGGTGAGTTTTTCATGTACTTTTGAGGATATTATGAAAAAATTTAGCCTATTTCTGAATATTTAGTTATGGTGGTTTGTTAGTTTAACGATACATGCTCCTTTGGACTTGCCTGTTCAGTACCCTATTCAGGTCTGACGTCAATGGGTATGATAACACTGTTGTGTGTAGGGCTTTAATTGTTTTTTAAGGGGTTGTCCACTACTGGCCACTCACATCCTACAGCGGCGCCCCCAGTGATGGCGTTGCTGTTCCTGGCGATGACGTGACTGGTTGTGTCTGATGCAGGCTGCAGGCAATCAGTAGCTGTTTTTGGTTGCAGCTCATTAATATTTTGTCAGGGCCGTCGTCCGCTCTGACAGAATAGTTAAGACTGCAGCTGACGAGCCACCAGTCATTGGCTGCCGCCTGCACAACAATGCCATGTCACCGCCAGGAACAACAGCACTATCACTATTACTGATTATATAATTTTTTTTTATTTTGAAGGTAAAAGTTAGACCTTTGGTTAATTTCTAAGGGGGTCTTAAGATGTGATAATCAGGATGCTCATTTCTTTAAGTACAAAGGTGCCTGAGACCACAAGAATACCACCATTGTACAACCATTAAGAGGTGATATCACCCGGCCAACATGTCTGTCTTTTGTAAAACATGTTGTAAGGAAAGAACAGGAAGATCAAAGCAGTTCTTTATTCACAAGGTAAGACATAGTGTCTCCAGGTTGGTGGTGGGATATGTACAACCGAATTCCTAAAATGGGATATAAAGGACCCAAGTATGACATGAGGGGAGAATAGAGGAAAATGAGAGACTGTAGGAAGGTTGCTATTCATAGATGGGTCTTTGAGAAAGATAGGCTATACCGAGCACACCAACGTGGCATAGCCAGGAGGCACAAGGTGAAGGGTTTCTTTCTGGTAACTATGACATTATGTCAATGATCGTAAGCTTAAGGAATGTCAGTGTCTTTGTTGTGTTATCGTAATGGTTTTGTTATTGGTGATTATTTAGTGATTTGTTTTATCAATTTTACACTTCGCATTTCATTGAGGATTGAGGCTCTCTTTACTGACCATCCCCAAGAATCTACATAGGGATATTGTTGTCGTACGATATTCTTATCGTTTGATATTGAAGTTGTCAATAATAGTATTTATTGATGTTATTGATATTTGTAATAATGGTATTTTTTAACAACTTGGTTGAAGACAGTTTCAAAATATCAATGGAATGGGATGCATCGTCTACTGGGACTTTGTGAAATAATATCCGGAATATACTAATGGAAGAACAGAAAACAAACCTGTGAATGGCAGCTGGAGAGAACCAAGGTCCTCTAAAGGATCCATACCCCATAACATGAACACAACACTATTGTAAATCTTCTCCAGGAGACAATAGTCTTCTCCAGATATTCCTCCATATTTGCCTACTTGAATGAGATGTCAAGTAACTACCGAAATCATGAATAAGCCTTGGTTTTGGTTCTATAACTAGGTAATAATGGACCCATGTGTGGTAGAGCGATAATATTAGGGGGTTGTCCCCATTCACCTTTTTTAACCTATGGGTGCAGTGATGTGAACATTATGTCATCACTGCGTATGATTGAAAGGAGACTAGGATAACAGATTAGAGGCAGTACTAGATACTCAAGAGTGATGTTTACAGAAGGCATTCTTTAGTAGGACTCTTGGCCCAATGGTGGGAAGTTGTGCCAAGAAGATATGGAGACTGTGTTGTGGTGCATAGAGAAATGACTACAGATACTGGTCTCTAGCTGTTTGGCCGAGGAGCTCTTTGGTTCTCAAACACCAGGACTTCTATTTGAGTAAACACCTCCATACACATTAGATGAAAACTGGCTGAACCCGGAGATTTCGACAGGACCAGTTGATCATCTGAGGTCTATGGGAACCCCACAGATAAGGCAGTAGAAATGTCAATGGCTGATAACATGGTACTGGAGGAGTCTGGCAGTGGATTTCTCCTCTCTCAATATGGAAAATACACTAATTAATATCCAAGACATGCGCTCATCAGTATGGGGGAGTCAGGAGAGATAGCTGTCTGCCGAATGAACGTTCAGCAGACAGCTATTTCATGTATGGCCGGCTTCACCCCCATTTTGCATGTAATTTTTGCTCTCTGCATTGTATGAAATATGACCTAGTGTCAGATTAATAAGCAGGTAGACCCTACAGGCAGTTGTGCAATGTCTCGCTGCTATTTTACCGCCCTGGGATCATAATATGAGGATTGCCTGGAGCTTTCCTGCCCACCGTGTCAATGTAGGATTCTATACAGATTCATAATTCATTTTTCTTGCTGGAAATGGTTGAGCTATAAATTATGTGTTAAGCTGCTGAAATTCCTTCCCAAGCCTGACAGACCAACCTCCTGGAGGCCTACAGCACCGTGCTTATTACAGACCCTCCATATCAGCTCCTCATTTCGGTCCTGCCCTCCCAAAGATTTACAGGCCTCAAATATTTGAAACTTCCTTTCCACGGCGATCCAAAATTCTTATTTATCTTGTGTATATCTTTGAGATTCCCTTGCTCCAACACTTTTGCTCAACCTGTTTCCTGCCCCTGACACCAGGGAATGGGTTTACCATCTGCTGGAGAAACCCTAACATGGATACTCCAACCACTTCATATTATTGATCAAGTTACCTTCTCCAAGAACCAACAGCGATGGCTCAGGAAATTCTCTGCCAGCTAAAACAAGATTATTGATAAAGTTACCAGTTACTAAATGCAGCCGAAATGCAGGGGGCCAGTAATCAGCATATTAGTGATGGAGTAGTATAAACACCTGCAAAATTCATATACAGTACCTTTAAAGAAAACCTGCTAAGACTAAGTGCACGCAATAAGGGCACACAATAAGGGCACATAATAAGTGCACAAAATAAGTGCACACAATAAGGGCACACACTAAGTGCACACAATACGTGCACACAATAAGGGCACACAATAAGGGCACACAATAAGTGCACAAAATAAGTGCACACACTAAGGGCACACAATAAGGGCACACACTAAGGGCACACACTAAGGGCACAAAATAAGGGCACAAAATAAGGGCGCACAATAAGGGCGCACAATAAGGGCACACAATAAGGGCACACAATAAGGGCACACACTAAGGGCACACACTAAGGGCACACACTAAGTGCACACAATAAGTGCACACACTAAGGGCACAAAATAAGTGCACAAAATAAGTGCACACAATAAGGGCACACAATAAGTGCACACAATAAGGGCACACAATAAGTGCACAAAATAAGGGCACACACTAAGTGCACACAATAAGGGCACACAATAAGGGCACACAATAAGGGCACACAACTTCTTTTTCAGGTGGTTTCCTTCTGGAACTCGCCTGAAAAAGCACCGCAAAAACTGAGCATAATTCAAAGCAATGTAAAATGACCTGCTCCGTTTTTTGTTACTTCTTTTAACTAGCTGCTTTAGGGTTAAGAAACCGTGAAGCAGTTAAAAGAAGTAGCATGTTAAAAGCGGCATGGTAGCTATTAACCATAGAAAAAAGGCTCCGGTGGCGAAACCGCTGCAAAAACAAAGGCAAAAAAGCCAGAGAAGCAGATTCAAGAAAATGACCACTTTGTTTCCTGAAGCGGCTTCCCCTAGGAAAACTTTGGTGAGTCTGCCTTCGTCTGACGTGGCCATTGACTGCAACAACGCAGACGGAGTCAGTGTGTGCTCTGGCAGACATCATTTTAAGCCGTATCCACCTTTTTGAGGATGTTTCCAAAACATGGCTGATTGCAACTTGGAGCCCACCTCGAATAGGTGGATACGACCAAAAGTGATGTCCGACAGAGCACACACTGACTCCGTTTCCATTATTACAGTCAATGGTGCAGCCAGCGCATATATCCAAACCCCGTTTTCCAGACGTATCTCCCGATTTATCCACTGACGAGAGGGTATAATGTTAGAGGGCTTGTCTGAGACTAATATATTGATCACCTATCTGTAGGATGTACAACGTGTGATAGCTGCTGGTTGTACGACTTCTCTGACCTATCTGCTGCTTTGCGACCAGAGTATCTGTAGCTCAGACTAAAGCAATGATCTCGTTAGGTGATCGCTTATGTCCATCACTTTCTCCGAAATAATGTTTGAAAAGTGGTGTCAATCTGCCCTCGTTACACTGTGAATACACAATGTCTTACACATTTCAATTGTCCACATGTCACTTTGCAGAATGCCGCTGTTTTAAAGGGGTTGTCCAGGACTAATTTGTATTTTATGTGTGGCCTTAAGAACTAAGGCAGGTAGATGCAAACTACCGGCATAGTCTACCCGGCGCCAGGTCTGAGTGATCACTGACCAGTCCTGTCGGCGATTCTGCTGTTTCACGTTAACAGAGCAGCTCTTCCTCTTCTGGGCTACTTTTTCGACAGGGCGTGACTACCAACATTTTGCTTATCAACAGCCAGCTTTTTGCAGTTAGGCAGCGGGGAACCAGCTGTCCCTCAGCATGACATAGGCAGTTACGTCCCATCAAATGAGCAGAGCGGAAGCCCCATCAGAAGCCAAAGAATCGCCGACAGGAGCGGTCTAGACCACTTTGTGCCAACCGAGATCTGTGCCGAGCAGAACAGGCAGGTAGTTACCAACTACCTGCCTGATGGTGTTTAGGTCCAAAGTTAAAAAATAAAATTGTACTGGACTACCCCGTTTAGTGAATTACTACTATATTGGGTAAAGCAATGCATGAAGACTGCTGCAACTCAGCACGTGCGGAGGGAGCAACTGCTACAAGGCTACGCCACCTTGGGTCATCATCTCCTTGGCAGAGCACCACAGCAAAAAAGGTCAGTCCAACGCACAGTACAGCGCCATGTCCTCAGACTATAAAAGCTAACCTTCCATGTTAACTCAAGAGGCCAAAAGAAATTATTACTAAATAATATGTTCGAGTCCCCACGGCTGCACGTCCCTCGGCTGTTCAACAGCCACAACAAATGCAGGAATTGCCTAACAAATAGGAAATCCCTGCATGTGTTGCTGCTGTCTAACAGCCACGAGACATGTACCCACAATGACTCAAACATATTATTTGTGGAGGCCGAAGATACTCGGTTATGGCCTGAGCATGCTGAGATTGCACCTAACCCGAGCACGTTCGCTCATCACTAATGTCAATGTCTCGATGCAGGTGGCATAATGACTTGACCACATGTGCTGACCCGGTTGGGGCGCAGGGGAGAAGAGGGCATGGCTGCATTATTTTATTGTGGTAGGTGGGGCAAAGATAGCATTACTACATTTGGAGAGGGCACTCAGGGGGCATTATTAGTTTTCAAAGGGGCACTAAGGGGCAGTTTTATTTTCAAAATAGGGCATTTATGGGTCATTGTGACATTATTTGCTTTAAAGGCGCACTAAAAAATCATTGTTACGGGGTTAGGGGGAGAAATAGAAATATATTTAGCTCACCCTCCAATTACGTTAGTAATAAAAGGAGATCCATAGGAATTCTGCATGACAAACCCTTAGCAATAGATAGTCTCTGGTCAAGGTTTATGGAAAACACACCAGACTGGCTACCAGGTCAAAATGATATAAAGAGGCCCATTAGCACAAAACTCCAGCAAAAGGAATAGAAAAATTTTGCTGCGAATGATAAAAACATGATAGAGAGACATAAAGATAAAAAATATTACAATCATAAGGTTAGAAATAACCCTTATTAATAGTCAGAAGGAGCAATATTTTGCCCTGGCAACCCTTACTATGCCACCGACTGTAGCTATAGAGAAAATTCGATCAAATTAAATCACAGCAAAGAGATATTAAAAAAATAATGAAGAATTAAGTGCACGTATGGTAGTAAATAAGCTTCACTTAAATGTAGAATTAATTAATTTATGGCCCATGAATATAAAGTAATGGCTGATCCCAGGCAGCAGAAAGCAGCAGACACTCGCCGGAGTCAACTTTTCGATTTCCCCCTGCAGAAATCTGAAGCTGAAGACCTGTCAGCGAGAGGCTGGATATGTCCTGGCGTTCCACTGCAACCTGAGCGGTGCCAAATAATTTTACAAATGCTTAGCATGATAACACGGAGAGATCACTTTTCCAGCAATAAGGAAATGGAGACATTGGGGAAACATAGACACGCTGCTATCAATCATGCCTTGGCTTCCATTAGTCTGAAGCAGAGCTGCTCAACGTTTTATAGCTAAGAACTTGAGTGATAGTAAATCCGACCGTAGATACAAAGATAAAGCCCCAAACAGATATTTCTGTCTCCATTATCCGAACACTTGTGCCTCTATGAGATTAGCAATTTATTGGAGAAGAAAAGCACCTCTTTTGTTCACAGGCTGCGTCTGGTACAAATGTTGCAATACCAGTTACAGCCTACGGAGAGGAGTGGCGCTGCTCCTGAGGCAGAGTTTTCTCGAATTCCATTAAACTACTTCATATATGAAAGACGGAGGAAGATTTTAGAGGTTCCTTCACCCTGGGCAAAAACTGATTTTGGTTCCGTTCCTGTGCAAAAGTAACTTGTGTTTCCGGATTTGGAGTTGAGTGATCCAAATAATGGCCTGCCTCGCGTTGGCACTACGAGTAGGAGAAGATACAGATTAGATATTAGAAAAAACTTTTTGACAGTGGGGGTGATCAATGAGTAGAACAGGCGGCCACGAGAGGTGGTGAGTTCTGCTTCAATGGAAGTCTTCAAACAGAGGTTGGGCAGATATCGGTCTGAGATGGGTTAGTGAATCCACCATTGAGCAGGGGGTTGGACACGATGAGCCCGGAGGTCCCTTCCAACTCTAACATTCTAAGATTCTATGAGATGTGGTAGTGATTATGATTCCATGAGATGTGGCAGCGATTATGATTCCATAAGATGTGGCAGCGATTATGATTCCATGAGATGTGGCAGCAATTATGATTCCATGAGATGTGGCAGCGATTATGATTCCATGAGATGTGGCAGCGATTATGATTCCATGAGATGTGACAGCGATTCCATGGTTTAAAAGTCAGGGTAAAATTTTATTGGAAGCAGTCACTTTTAGCCTCATGCCCCATTCTGGGTAAGAGAGTAGAAAAAGAGGTACCGGTAGTTAAAGGGTAATTATGTTAATGTATTTAAAGGGAACCTGTCACCTAAATTAAATGTCACCGGCGGGACCGGTTTTCGGTCATATGGGTGGAGTTTTTGGGTGTTTGATTCACCCTTTCCTTACCCGCTGGCTGCCTGCTGGCCGCAATATTGGATTGAAGTTCATTCTCTGTCCTCCGTAGTATACGCCTGCGCAAGGCAATCTTGCCTTGAGCATGCGCAGTATGCTTTGCCCAACGGCGAGCAAAGCCGAAAAGCATTAGTGCGCATGCGCCGGCGCACTATGTCCTGGAACACAGCGAAATAGTTCCGGGACATAGTGCGCCGGCGCATGCGCACTAATGCTTTTCGGCTTTGCCCGCAGCTGGGCAAAGCATACTGCGCGTGCGCAAGGCAATCTTGCCTTGCGCAGGCGTGTACTACGGAGGACAGAGAATGAACTTCAATCCAATATTGTGGCCAGCATGCAGCCAGCGGGTAAGGAAAGGGTGAATCAAACACCCGAAAACTCCACCCACATGACCGAAAACCGGTCCCGCCAAATTCAGGTGACAGGTTCCCTTTAAACTACATATCTATGATGAATTACTTGATCTAAAGTGAAAAATAATAATGATGGTCAAATCGAATCACTTTCCGTTTCAGACCCGAGAATGACACAAAGTGCGAAAGTCACGAAGGCAGAATGCAAGCATCACATATCAATCCGTCAGTACGCTCGTCAGGAGCAAGAGAAGTGGGTTACTTCATGCCAGCCATAACTGGAATTGCTTTTCGTCATCACTTTAAGAAGATTTCGGAGAGGAAGCACCAGACTCTATCCATTTGTCTTTGGCAACGACCCATATTTACTGATTGAAGAAGCCAACCTTATATAAAAGAACCCCCGGTGGTCATAGGACATGGCCCGACACCGCTGTATCCAGCTCACAAGTCTATGAACTCTTCTATGTGGGCCGAGAGATCTGCACATCCTGATCCTCCTGGATCAGGAATGGAATATTTGATACTACTACAATATGATAAAATCCCATACTGACCGTCTTTCGTCAGACCTACATAACAATGGTGCTTTTGTGTATGATCACAATCCTCACATTAGTGGAAATGACATGTGTGCTAACAGTTGATGCAAGAAAGCAAACATTTCATCCAAATACCGCCATCCACAGGACACGCTCCATTTACAGATACATGCTGCCATGTAAAACGTGAGCAGAAGAGCTCGTCTGACACATTATGACTCCTAAAAGACACCTGTCACTTGCCATAAGCATGTACATTTATGTTTATACCTAGTGTAGACGCCACTGTTGTCCCTAATCTGGCGATCTTTTTCTTTTGTTCCTGCGCCTCTCCATACCTGAGATATGGCGTCCTTTTTCCTGTATAGAAATCTAGTCTTTTTAGTCAAGTGGGACGTGGTCATCAACTGTTTCTATGAATATTTTCATGAGGACCACACCCGTTGGGCTGAAAAAACTAGTTTCATATATCGGGAAAAGTTGGTCATATCTCTGGAACGGAGAGGAGCCAGAACAAAAACGAAAATGCTCTACTAAGGAGAACAGCGGCATTTATACCAGGTAAAAATAATAATATGTACAATATTTATGCAAATGACAAGTTCTGGTGAAAGGGGATGTATAGAGACTTTAACATTGATGGCTTACACAAAGGATTGGAAAATAATGTCTAATTTGTGCAAGTTTGAGCTGTAGGATCCCGGCTGATTATCACATTAAGGGTTATGAATAAGAAGCATCATCTCGAAACGCGTCAACCAGGACTTTGAATCTCTCCTTGTAGGACACATTTATCCCTTTCAAAATGCGGATTTTTCCTTGAATAATGTTTTTACCAATAGAATATTAATGGAAGAAAATTCAGCATAAAGTGCTGAATCAACTCTCTTCTTTTTGTGGACATTAAGGGGATGCAGAACTTCATTAAATTCCCTATGTACAAGTGACTTCCTGGTAGTGCAACTTGTCCCATCCACCTAGACGGGATTGAATTCGACTAGCCGCAGCACCAGGTGCCCGAACAGATGAGATCCAATAGAGCAAGTACCAAAATGACTTTATTTTACTGTTCCTAGAGGGTAGAGGATAGCCTAAACTAAACCCATACCAAGGATAGCCCCGTACCAAGAATAGGCCACTGAGTGCCTGAAGATCTGCTGGTCTGAAGACACACATCGGAAGATATAGGTACCAACTTCACTTGGGTCCCAAAATATTAGTACACTGTGGGTAGGTTCACACAAATGTGTGCAAAAATAGTTTTGTGTTTCATCCATAAAAATGGGACGATTTTTTTCTCACTTGTCATCTGTATGCAATCTGTATTAATCATTTCCAGGACCCTATGTTACAGAATTGCAATGTATCCGTAAAAATCGAATGCCGTACTGTGGCTCCATACAGCATCCGAATTATTTTGCGCACCCATAAACCTGAATGAGCGAGTCTCATCTGATTTATGGAAGAAACTAGTCCGCGCTGCCATTTTATTCTTTCAAAATTTTGGGGCATTGAAAAAAATCGGTCCCATTGAATAACATTGATCCGAGTGTTGCTTGATTTTTCACAGACAGCACTCGGGCCGTGTGCACAAGCCTTAGGCTGCTTTCACACATCAGGTTTTTGGTTTCAGGCGAAATCCGGCAAATTTGCTAAAAAACGGATCCGGCGTAAATCGTGAAAAACTGATGCACCGGATCCGTTTTTTAGCTGGATCCGGCTCTCTGTACTGCGCATGGTTTTTGACTTCCTGGTGGGAGGAGAGAGAGAGAGAGAGAGAGAACAAAGCTTCTGGGCATGCTCAATGTGTAAAAAATGGATTCGGTCGCCGGAAACGTTCATTCACACATCCGTTCCATGCGTTTATTGCCGGAAACGTCCCTTCAGGCTTTTTCACCGGACACAAAAAACGTTGCAGGAGACCTTTTTTGTGTCCGGCAAAAAAGCCTGAAGGGACGGATCCGGCGCAAAACGGATGAAACGCATGTCCTTCAGGCACAATCCGGCGGTAATACAACTCTATGGGGAAAAAAGGGATCAGGCGTAATAAAAAAACGGATCCGTATTGTGCCTGAAAGAAAAACCTGATGTGTGAAAGCAGCCTTAGGGGGACATTCTGACCTGTGCACAAATGCACTTTGGCTGTCAAGCCCATAGGTGAGGTACACAGGGGCCCACTGTGGTATTCACTCTTGGGCCCAAATATACTTTATGGTAGGTCTGGTCTCAAGACATTGACTTCCCAAAGCAGTGAGACCTTAAGGGCTTGCATTGGATGAAATAAGCATAGATTGTTAAATCCCAAAACAGCACCACCCCAGACCTTGGACTCGGTCTGGTATTGCAGCCCTGCTTGATTTAAGTGAATGGGGATGTTCACCAGCACCAGATACAACCTGCAGACAAGTACGGGATTGTTTCTGTTTTCTAATTTTGGAGAACCCCTTTAAAATTTGAAATATTTGCATTAAAATCATGCGCTATACTAGGACATCCGATTTTTTTTCTGCATCCATAGACTTGAGTAGATAAGTATCATCTGATTTACGGAAGAAACTATTGCACACGCCGATTCAGTCAGTGAAAAAAATCGCTTGTCTGCACTGTCCCATTGGTGAAAAAAACGGACCGAAAATACCGTCCTGTGTACGAGCCCTAATTTATAGACTATGCCCCGGCATAACGAGGACCAGCAATGAGCAGAGGCGGCAGACGAAGAGGTAAATTGTCTTTTTTTTAATTTTCTTTTAATTTCCGAAATATCCAATTTAGTCTCCTCCTTTATTATTACTTATTAATTAGAACCAACCTGCCCCCTGGGTGAATATTGCCCCATCTGCCCCAATATGTACTATGAGGGGGCTGAGATCTAGGGGGTAGATCTCTGGAGCAACGATTGTCTACAGTAATATCATGTGGTTTATGGAATGGCTCCCATTCATAGTAGGACAACTCTGAAAATATACATTCAGACTACAGACTGTCGTAAACCTGTTGTGCAGGGCGCCGCCATCGCTGCCGTAAGTACGGAACACTGAGGAATTGCTATTCAAGCTGTTTCCTTTTTCTATTAGTGCAAGTGTATTAGCCTCACACAGATCCACTAATATGAAGTCACCATTCGCAGATATTTAGTGTACAGGTTGCGACATGTATGGAAAGTATGAGAGAAGGACAGCGCTGGATAATCTGCACTTGTACAGATTAAAGGAGGCCTGGATAATAATGTCATAACATACACAATGTAAGAAGAGAGCAGTGAGAGGCGCTCGCTACTTATACTCCAGTGTACATTATCTATGTTATTATACTGGGAAGACTGGAAAACAAGGGGAGAATTATGAAAAAGAAGCAAAATTATCTTTGTTGCCTATAGCAACCAATCAGAGCGCAGCTTTCATTTTTAAAACTGATCAGGAAAGATGAAAGCTGAGTTCTGATTGGTTGCTATGGACAACATCGTTTTTTCTAAGTGAGGCCTAGTCTCTTTCAGTGATGTAGATGATGATACATACTACAGGGTGGGCCATTTATATGGATACACCTGGGTGGGCCATGTATATGGATACACCTAAATAAAATGGGAATGGTTGGTGATATCAGCTTCTTGTTTGTGGCACATTAGTACATGGAGGGGAAAACTTTTCAAGATGGGTGGTGACCAAGGCGGCCATTTTGAAGTCGGCCATATTGGATCCAAGTTTATAAATGGGCCACCTAGGTGTATCCATATAAACGGCCCACCCAGTATAGGTTGTGTGGTAAAAAAAAAGGCAAATCAAGTCATAGGACCTGGTTTATCAGCTCTGTCAGTGATCTGTGGCTGCTGGGTTCGAAGCCCTGAGAACTGCCTCCTGGCATCTATGGCTTTTCTTGTGAAAAGCCGGCTTGGTGTAACGTTATTGCTGCGGGGTGATGCACATGTGGTGTCACACCGGGCCGGCTAATCAAACGAAGAGCTGCGGATACCGGGGGTTAAGAGACAGAAAAATAAGAAAATGAAAAAGGGGGCTAAGGGATGAAGTCAGAAGATTTAAATATATTTTGGGTTCTGGTAAAGGAGCACATACATAGTACGGTACAAATGTTCTATGCAGGTGCGGAAAAAATGCTGCAAAGTAAAAATGCTTTCAAAAAGAAAACTCTTAATAGTTTATCAATTAGCAAAATGCAAAGTGAATGAACAAAATCAAATCAATGGTGTGATCGCCCTTTGCCTTCATCAGATCTGCTAGGCACACTTGTCACTAGCACACAGTTTTTAAAGTGTCTCGTCTGGGAGCTAGTTCCAAACATCTTGGAGAACTAACCACAGATCTGTGGATGTCACTTTCATAAGTCTCTGCATGGAATTCCAGGAAGACAGGATGATGTCGAGATCAGGCCTCTGTAGGGCCATATCATCACTTTTCGGACTGAAAATAGATCTTTATGACATTGGCTTTTTTTAGGGTCACTGTAGAGCTGCAAAATAAAGTTGTAGCCAATCAGATGCCTCCTTGATATTATTACATGATGGATATGTATCTGTCTAGATTGCTCAGCATCGAGGACACTATTTATCCTGACCAAATTCACAACTCTATTTGCTGAAATATAGCTCAAAATTTGCAAGGGTCCACCACCGTGCTTCACTCTTTCTGTAGACATTCATTATTGTACCGCTATCCAGCCCTTCAGCGAACAAACTGGCTTCTACTACAGCCAAATATTTCACGTTTTGACTCATCAGTCCAGAACACCTGCTGTCCTTTTCCTACGCCCCCATTTCCTATGTTTTGTGCATAGTTAAGTCTCTTGTTTGGCCTCGTTTCCATGTAGATGGTATGGTTATAGGCCACATTTTTTTTCATGAAGACCGCTTTTGATAAGACTTCCCCAAAAAGTAGGTGTAATTGGGTCCCATTGGATGCTGCCAGTTCTAATTTGATGGCACTGCTGGACATCTTTCAATTTCGAAAGGAAGTATAACGTGTCTTTCATCTGCTGCACTAAGTTTCCTGGGCCGACCACTGCATGTACGGTACTCAACATTGCTTTTTTCATGGAGTTTCTTCAAAAGATCTTTAACAGACCATCTTGATACCCCGGTCTGCTTTGAAATCTTTGCCTGAGAGAGACCCTACAGATGCAGTATAACTACATGGTGTCCTGCTGCTGTGGTGTTTGACCTGTAACATGAAACTGTCTTCAACAACCTCACCTTTGTAGCAAAGTTTGACTGTTCCTCACCCAGTATAAGACTCCTACACAGCTGTTTCTGTTTCCGGAAATGACTGTGTTTCAACCAACATATGAAAATGATAATTATCAGCTGTCTGGTATAATTGATTACGCATGCTCCAAACTGTAACCCTACAAAATCCCTGTACCTAGAAGAATTGAGCGCAAAGCGCGGTCACCAAGCATTGACGTGTTTTAGATTTATTTTGCATTCTATTAATTGATAAAAATAAACTATTAACACTTTATTTTTTTGAGATTTCGTACTTTGCAGCTTTTTTGTGGCCAATCCCATGTTTGCTACAATCCGCTGCTGGAGTTAGACCTGATGAAGGGCTTTCCCGAAATGACATCAGGGATAACGTAGCTGCCATTTCTGAATACAGTGTCGCTGGCACTACAATTGAGCATCATGTCTGGCACAGTTCCAACCAATCGGATATCTTTTTTTTTAACGAACTGATCCAAAGTAGAAAAATAACAGCTGCTCTGCAATTGGTTTGTAAAAAGAAGTCTTGACCAGTTTTTAGTCCTGAGGCCACCAGTGTGTAGTATTCTCATTACACAGAGTCAATTAAGCTTAGCTGACCATAAATCTGACATCTGCTGCTGATATTTACTCCAGGCTCTAACGTAATACAACGGGGCTGTAAACCACAATGGTTTATATATAAATGTTACAGTACCCCCAGCTATGTGCTTGCTCTGCAGCTGACATATTAACCACAAGAGTGAAGGTTAAGTGATTATTACAGTCAAATGCGCCATAAACGAGTAGACAGGCCGCACATTGTAACGTAAAGATCAGGTCCCACGTTGCGATGGTGTTAATAAAAGCAATAATCTGCAGAAGTGGGACTTTAAATATGCACAAGAGGTCCGATAAATGCAAACAACGGCGGGCCCTTACCTTCTGACTGACTGAAGCCAGGCACAAGATGATGTGCTATAAAAAGCTCCAAATTCTCATGGATATAGAGAGGAAAGTGATATATATAAACAGCGGTAGACAGGAACTGGAACGTACACACGTGCGGAAGGAATATCCTGCTGTTGGTGTAATGCGCCCTGCAGATGGTGACGATTGGGGTTCACTTACATTCTGACTTTCCGAGAAGCGATGAGCGAGCTTGCTTGGATAAGGTGTTATCCGATCACGCTCATGGATTTAATAGAGTATCTTCTGCATGCTCAAATATTATGTTGGAGTCACCGTGCTCGACTATTGTTTGAGTTGCCGTGCTCCAGTACTATGGTCGAGTCGTTGTGCTCAACTACTATGTTGGAGTTGTTGTGTTCGAATACGCTGTTCGAGTAGCCATGCTCGAATAATATGTTGGAGTCGCCGTGCTCCACTACTATGTTTCAGTAGCCGTGCTTGAATACTATATTTGAATCGCAGAGCTCCACTACTATGGTCGAGTCGCCATGCTCGACTACTATGTTGGAATTGCCATGCTCGACTACTATGTTTGAGTCGCCGTACTTGACTACTATGTTGGAGTCGCCGTGCTCGCCTGCGTTTGAGTCGCCGTGCTCGACTACGTTTGAGTCACCGTGCTCGACTAATATATTCAAGTCGTCGTGCTCGACTACTATATTCGAGTCGCCATTCTTGACTACTATGTTTGAGTCGCCATTTCTTGACTACTGTTTGAGTTGCCATTCTCGACTACTATGTTAGAGTCGCCGTGCTCATCTGCATTTGAGTCGCCGGGCTCGTCTGCATTTGACTATGTTTGAGTCGACGTGCTCGACTACTATGTTTCAGTCGCCATTATCGACTACTACGATGGACTCGCCGAGTTCGACTAGTATCTTGGAGTCGCCATTCTCGACTACTATGATGGAGTCACCGTGCTCGACTACTATGTTGGAGTCGCCATGCTCGACTACGTTTGAGTCGCCGTGCTCGACTACTATGATTGAGTCGCCATTCTCGACTACTATGTTGGAGTCGCTGTGCTCGACTAATATGTTGGAGTCGCCATGCTTGACTACGTTTGAGTCGCCGCGCTCAACTACTATGTTTGAGTCGCCATTCTCGACTACTATGGTGGAGTCGCCGTGCTCGACTACTATGTTGGCGTCGTCATACTCGACTGCGTTTGAGTCACCGTGCTTGACTACGTTTGAGTCGCCATTCTCGACTACTATGTTCGATTTGCCGTGGTTGCATGTCTTACGGCTGTTCTACAGCCTTAACACATGCAGGGACTTCCTAAAAAACAGGCCATCCCCTGCATGTGTTGCGGCTGTCGAACAGCCGTGAGATATGCAGCTGCAGTTACACAAACATAGTATTCGAGCACGCCGAAGATACTCTATTAACTCACCAGCATTGTCGGATAACACCTTATCTGAGCACGCACGCTCATAACTAATTCCGAGTTCTAATGAAAAAAACATTACGCTGAATCAAGACAATAAATACGAGCTCAAATCGGTAAAATAAAAGGTTCTACATATCGCCTGATTGCTCATTGGATTAGCATTTCTTTTCTTGAATGATTTTTTTTGCTGTTTTTTCCTGCCTAATTTATTACCCATTTTGTTCCTCTTTTAAGCTCTTTGCTACTTATATTTTTTGATGATCAATGTGGGCAAGGTTAGCCAATTCGAGATGTTTTTTGCCTTATTCTTCCTTTGCAATAGTTTAAAAAGTTGCTATTTTTTTTTTTACACAAATGTCCTTCACTGGTGTGATTTTTGTAGTTATTGTGTTTTTTTTTTAGCATAGTACAAGACTAATGTGTTTTAAAAGATTGTTGACCTTTATGGCTATGTGCCCACGATGAGTTTTTGATGCTGCGTATTACAGTTTCAGCAATGTGGATGGGATTTATAAAAATCTGATGCCCGCTGTGCTTTTCTTTAACTCAGTGTAAACTGACCCGCAACATTGCCATTATCTTGCAGGTATGCTAAGTTTTATGTGCGGATTGGGTTGTTGATATATTGATGAGCAATATACATTTGGATACGATGCTAGCAGACTTTCATCTGTTAGAAGTATTATGACCTCGATTAATTAAGATCGGCGTTGTTCATGGCGTTCTTGATGAGGCGGTGGGGTAGGGTCAGACGCTCCTGATTCATTAAGAGACACTCATCTCTTAATTAATCAAATGATTTGAAATGTTGTTGTTTTCAATGGAGTTTGGGTTCTGGTTCAAGTTCGGGTGCAGTTCTGGTACCCCAATCACACTTTGGAACAAAAGTTCGGGTTGGGTACCAGAACCCGAACTTCCACTGATTCGCACTTCCCTAAATAGTGATACCATTAAAGGGATATTCTTATCTTAGAAAGTAAGGGTATATTGCTAGGTTATGCCATCACTTTATGACCACTTATTTTGAGATCTGGAGTGTTGATTGATTACCCCTGTGCCATTCACAGTCTTTCCCTACAGAGCGGAGTTCCCATCCATTTGCTGTGCACGGAACTGCAGTCGACCACATCTACAGTGGCGCAGCTAGAAGCTCATGGGCCCCAATGCGAAAACTTCAACGGGACCAAACAATTATTACAAGTCTTTAATAGTATTGGTCTTTTTATATAGGACAAAGGAAGTTTTGGGGCAACTTAGGCTCCAGGGCCCGGGTGCGATTGCCACCCTTGCGCCCATTGTAGTTACGCCTCTGCCCATCTACTCTTATGGTACAGAGTTGTAGTTACCCTGCACAGCAGAGGATGGGAGCTCCACAGGGAAGACTCTGAAGGGGCTGCAGCTCTTTCATTCTGTTAGTGAGGTCCCAGAGATTGGGTCACATTAATCAAAAAAAAAAGTATAGCATATAATAGCAATATTCCACCACTTTATGGAAATGGAATACCCTTAAAGAACTCCAGACTATTGTCTTGTGTGACACCTATCTTAGGGACCCATCCGTTTTTTGCGTACGTGAGCTATCTGTGTTTTTCACTTATACCCGTGATAGTCTATGGGGCCATTCACAGGTCCGCGATTTTTCATGGACCAAGTAGTCTATGGAAAATTGCAGAGACGACTCTGATTTTGATCCAAGGGTCAGAATTAGAATCAGCATTGTAAGTCTACGGGTCTGTGAAAAAGTCGGACTGCACTTGGATGACATCTGAGTGTGGTCCGATGTTCGCAGACTGTTAGAAAGGAGAAGGAGGAGAAACGCATTTTTTTCCTCCATGTGTGAGAAAAAATGATGACACTTGGACCACACACTCCGATCAGAGTCTAATCGAAATAATCGTTTCGTTTCCCTTGTGAGAAAATCGGACGTGGGAGTTAGGATTTAGTATGGGGGGGGTCAATTGGTGGCTGTTTTTTAACTTCTGTCACGTAAAACTGCACAATACATATTTTATACATAGAGTCATGATGAGTGAACGTGCTGGGATAAGGTGTTATCTGAGCATGCTCGGGTGCTAATCGAGCGTC